>NC_057823.1:65178014-65778014 GCF_910594005.1 Cervus elaphus
TCTTTCCATGACCCTACAATAAATCTTCCTTTGCTCCAAATTCTGATGTTTCAGCTTGTTTAGCCTCACTGTGCATTGGGCACACAAAATTGCACTAACATTAACATACTGATCATTTAGTCGAAACTACTTTTTCTTCAAGTTGTATGACAATAGAAATTATGCTTCAAGCCAGAACAGTTTTGATAGCGAAAAGAAAATTGAAGGTCTTAGTTTCTCAGTCATATCCAGCTCTTTGTGACCCCATGGACTGTTGCCTGCCAGGCTCCTCTATCCATGGAATTCTCCAGGCAAGAGTGCTGGCTGCTGTTGCTGCTAAGTCACTTCAGTCCTGTCCGACTCTTTGCGACCTCATAGATGGTAGCCCACCAGGCTCCCCCATCCCTGGGATTCTCCAGGCAAGAATACTGGAGTAGGCTGCCATTTCCTTCTCCAATGGATGAAAGTAAAAAGTGAAAGTGAAGTCTCTCAGTCGTGCAACTCCATGGACCTTAGCCTACCAGGCTCCTCCGTCCATGGGATTTTCCAGGCAAGAGTACTGGAGTAGATAGCAATTTCCTTCGCCAGGGGATCTTCCCAACCCAGGGACTGAATCCAGGTATCTGACATTGCAAGCAAATTCTTTATCATCTGAGCCACCAGTGAAGCCCTACTGAAATGATTATGCACTCTTAAACTGGTTTTATTTTTATTTTATATTTTTATTGTTTTATATTTATTGTCCTATTCTTAAACTATCTTCAAAAATAAAAGTATTTCTTAAAATACAAAAGCAACATATATTTGCATGCAAATTTTATAAAACTTTATATTGATTGCTTAAATATTAAAAATAAAATGATCGGAAAAAGAGATAATCGAGAACTTTAGTCAGTTTACCAGCCATATTTGTCTTTTATCAAATACATTATTTATTTAGTTTTTCTGAGGAATGTATGTTTTCCCCAATAGTGTGGCTTTGTTATTATTACTGCTTTTTCTTTAAAATTACTTGCAAGTTTCTTCAAAGTTGCATTTTGCATTTAATAAATTTGACAAATTTGACAACTTAAAAGTAACATTTTTCTACAAAATTTTAAATTATAAAACTTCTCTAGATATGGTATCTACTTATTAGAGGTCCATTCTGCTAAATAGAAAATAGTCTCTTGTACACAAATGTTTTCATACTTTTTTAGCTTTGACTTAAGAGTTCATTTCTTCATTAAATATTTTTATGGGAAAAAATTCTTCCAAGTAACTTACCTCTATGATTGATTTGATATTTTTAAGTTGATAAAGCACAATCATATATCATTTTAATTTCATTCTATTTCAGTAGGGAGTGAAAATCTATCCATTCAGAATATGAGCTTCATCAAAAGGTTTTCCTTATACATCAAGATAATACCCCAACTGTAGAATTTCAAGTTTAAAATTCAGCATAACATTTTTGCACTCTCATGATTTCATGTGACTGGCTCTTCCTCATTTTATAGGAAAAGTTTTGTACTATTTTTTAGTTTGCGAGATTTGTTACAACAGTGGCAGCCATTTTAGAAAATGGTATGGTAGTTTCTTATACACTTAGAAAAACATACACTCACTAAATCATCCAGTAATTCCTCTCCTCGGTATTTACCCAAGAGAAATAAAAAGTTATGTTCACACAAATATGTGTATGTGAATGTTTGTAGCAACTCCGTCCATAATTGCCAAAAGCTGAATACAGTCCAAGTGTCCTCCAAATTGTTACTGGGTAAAAGAACTCTGGTACATCCACGCCATGAAGTACTACATTACAGAGGAATGAAGAACGCATTACCCTAAGAGAAAGAATCCACTCATAGGATTACTACTGCATGATTCAGTTTACATTACATTCTGGAAAAGGGAAAAAACATAGGAATAGAGAGTGAGAGTAGGAAAGGGACTGACTATATAGGATATAAAGAGACTTTGATAGAACCATTATATACCTGATTGTGGTGGTAGTTATAAGATTAAACAAGCTCATCAAAATAAATAGAAATGTACAACAGAGGGAGTGAATTTTAAGGTAAGTAAATCGTACCACAGTGAAATTATCTCCAAAAAAAGCTCTTAAAAACAAACAGACCAAAAAAAAAAAATTAATTCAAGGTTGGAATTACATGGTAGCTCTAATTAATATGAATATTGGAAACTCATATCAAAATTACTAATATTTTCCCAAAGTAATTAAAACTCAGGTAATTAATATAATACTTGGGCCAGGAAACAAACAAATACACCTTAAGGGGTTGAAAAAACAGGTAGATGTACTTTGTACTCCACTGTACTACTAATATTTGAATAAAGACTGTCTACAAATTCTTATGGAAACAAAACAAAAAAAAAAAATGTAGAGGGTTCTTTTACAAAAATCAGTGATACAATAAGACTCCATTAGGTGACTTTAATAAAAACTTAAATATTTCTGAAAATCAACTAAATTTGGGCAGCAAAGAGAAAAAGTGAGTATCACCGCAATGAAAGTTTAAAAAAAAAATACATTCAATCCTATCTCTGTTAAACAAATGTCACGGTTTAATTATCTTAATTCTTCCTGCATAAAAATGGTTGTAAATTTTGACAACTGCTATGTCTATTTTGATTGGTTAAAAACAATAACAAAAAAAACCCTCATGTTGCTTGGAGGCAGTTATAAATATGGATGTCTAACAAATAGTGCCAAGTACATTTCAGCTTCATAAATTTAATTTAGTAAGAACACTTAATTTAGAACAAATATAATATTACATCACAGCAAAATGTGTATTCTTTTTACCACCATAAAAATTATTTGCAATGATGAAATTTTAAATTGAACTTATATTATCAAAATAATGTCATATTTCACCACTGACAGATGAAGTTTACAAAGTTTTACATTGATTCCATGAAATGGTTAACACTGATTCATGACTGGAATGAATTAATTTTATAATAGAAGCATTTGATGGTAACAATGGAAAACAGGCTTCGTTAGCAACCTGCAAAGTCCTTTTTCTGCTAAACTGAAGCCATGTATTATCAGTTATTGTTTCATTTCCTGTGCATTCACAGAAAACTTAGAAATACGAACGAGCAAAATTAAACGTAGAAGATTATTAATTTGATTTTTGACTACACATTTGTTAAAAAGTGCAAATTCTTTGACCCCGAACCCAAACCTACTTGAAGCAAAAACTCTGGAGGTAGACCTCAGCTGTCTGTGTTTTAACAAGGCTCCCAGGATACACAGATACACATGTAAATATAAGAATGTTATCTCAATGAAAAGTCATATTTCACAGAGTGCTCTGCAAATGTACCTTCTGCAGTTAGAAGCATTAAATCTGTTTTGGAGAAATTCTTCATGAAACAATTATTGACTGTTGAGTTCAGAAATAGACCCACACATATATTTTTCATTGATTTTTCAACAAAGGTGCCAAGGCAACTCAATAGAGAAAGGGCAAGCTATCAATAAATGTTGCCTCAACAACTGGATGGTTATACGCAAAACAAAACAATAAAAACCTCAATCCACACCATGCCATATGTAAAACACCAATTCAAAATTGACCTAAAAGTAAGTGATTAAAGTAAGCCATCCAGAATAGAAAAAAATACGAGAAAAACTCTGTGACACAGTGTGGAAAAGACTTTTAAACAAGACACAAATAGAACAAATGATAAAAGAAATCAATTAAATTTCATCAAAATTTAAACCTATGCTCCTCACAAAATGGTGAAGAAAAAGTAAAGGCAATCCACAGCATGGGAGAAAATAATTTTGCAAGACTGATCTCTAAAAGTAAAGCAAAATAGAACAGTAAGAAACTTTTGCTTTGTTTTAATATCTGTTTTTATAAATAACTTGACTAAGAAATATTGGTCAAAATTTGAACAAACACTTCAAAGAAGATATAAAGATGGCAAATAACCATATGAAAAGATGCTTACCATCATTCATCATTAAGAAAATGTAGATTAATACTGTGAGATAGTACTGCACGCACATTAGAATGGCTACGATTTTAAAAACTGATCATATCAAATGCTGCAGAGATAAGGAGGAATGGGAAGTCTCATACATTATGGATTAGATTCTTTGGAAGAGAGTAAATTTTGGGACTTTCTTATACATATTCCACCATAACACAATTACTCCACTCCTATGCATTTACTCAAGAGAAATGAAAACAAATATTTACCCAAATATTTACTTGTACACAAATGTTCTTTAACAGCTTTTTTGTTATAGCCCCAAACTGGGAACACCTCACATATTCATCTGTAGAAAGGGTAAAACCATTGTAGTATATCCATATGAAAGAGCACTAATTAGCTATAAAAAGAAACAGATGACTGGCACATGCAACAACATGGATGAATCTCAAATAATTACGCTCAGTGAAAGAAGCCAGACCCTCACCTCGCATACCAACAAGAGTGTATATTTGGTGATTCTATTATATAAATCTGCTGAAAATGAAGATAGACCTATAGTGACAGAAGGTAGATCAATGGTTCCCTTGGGACAAAGTGAGACTTGGTGGTGGGTAAGGAAGGGCCAGGTTGCAAAAGTGCTCAAGAAAACTTCTGGGAAGATGGACATATCCATTATCTTGTTAGGGCTGATAGTTTCACAAGTGTACACAGACATCAAATTTCATACAGTAAACATGTACTGTTTATTTCACTTTGATTATACCTACTGAAGGCAGGAGGAACAAAAGAGAGAAAAATCTAGTTAAATGCTATGCCAGATGGTATAAACTAAGATTTCCCCAAGCAAACCAAGATGTATGGTTTACTTTATAGATGTACACACCTGCCTGTATTGTTAATTTTTAATATCCTTTTGACATTTAGGTTAATCTGCATCTCTCATTCCTTCAAATAACTCATTCTGAATTATTCCCAATTAAATTTCCTTTATCTACATTTGCTTTTAGCACTGTAATCCTCTTTTTTTCAGGACTTATCACATTGTATATTTGCATTTATTTCCACTGAATTAATGTCTACCTCACTCAGTAAGACTGTAAGAAACATGAACCTTAGAATCTTGTTGCTCCTCATTATTATTGCAGTCTCAGTGTTTGGTACCTGTACATAATTAATACTGGTTGAAAGAATAAAAGAATCTGACAGCAAAATTAAGGATCTGGTAAAGGATCAAAAAAGCTTTATGTATTTATCTAATTTACTTACTCCATCAATGAAATAATTATAACACTATGACTTTACAGTTAAAGCATTTGCATGTAAACAGACACTCCTCTCATCTACGGTTTTATTTGATTTTTATAAAAATTTTGTAAAAAAGGTAAAATAAAGTATGTCCTTTAAGGAAAGAAACTGGAACTCAAGATGGCACAGAAACAAGCAAGAAATGGAAATAAGTTCTAAACCCAAAGATCTGACACAAAGATTGTTTGCAGGAATTCACAGCTATTACTTCAGAGACCATTATCATCTTATCCCTGGATATTGCAAGGGCCTCTAACACAGATGCTCAGTCTTGGATACGTATTAGAATTATCTGAATTTTTTTTTTAAAGTACCTATATCTCTGTCTCATTCTCAGAGATTCTGATTAATAAGTCATGGAGTCCTGTTGAGCAGGAAGATTTGTCAAAGGGTTAGGTTTAGGGTTTAACTAAATGGTAGCAAAGCTTCGAGTCACTGGTTTATCTGAGCTTGGTCCAGAGAGTTGTACTGCCTCCAATCCATTCTAACTCTGGAGCTAATATCATCGATTTCAAAAACAAACACAAATATGTCACTTGCTCACCTGAAAGCCTTTGATGTTGCCAAACAACCTACAGAGTGTCCCATACTCTAAACTTCAGATCTGAAAAAAGCCTTACTCAAGAGAAGAATCAAAATAACTGATTCAGGGTCTGGGGCAGGGGAAAGATAAATTGAGCTCAGAATATCTAGTGCCAGAAAGCAAAAATACTATAGGAAAATGACAAAGGCATGCTAAAAGTTTACAGGAGACAACCAGAAGGGATTCCCCCTGGCCAATTTCAGCCTCTAAATAAATGAGAGCACTATATAATAACCCATTGCCTAAATTAAGAACCCAGGATTACACACTGATGATAAACAAATAAAGGAAGAGAAGGGAAAAGCTTTCTTAACAATAAAATGCCAATAAATCTAGAAGATGGAGTTAGATCAGTATTTTCAACCACCACACTAATAAGTGACTAAGACAAAAAAATCAAGAGATCCTAATATCAGTGGGTGAAAGTCTTGTGAGAACTTAATATTGACAGCCTCAAAGTATCTCCCGTAAAGTACTTAGAGAATCTTTACCTATTGTACTTTTTTTTAGAAATTTACAAATTTTTAACCTATTTTTTACAATAGGTAAAAATAGTAACTTTATAATGGTTGGACCTGACTGACATCATCTCAACAAAGTGATCACAATTAAGGTCACCAATAAAAGGACATCTTGTGCCTCTGGATGTGATGTTCTGAGGAGGACATGGTATCACTTTTGCAAAATTCCTGCCAAAAAAACGTAACATTTAAATCTAATAATAAGAAAAAGTCAGACAAACCCAAAGTGTGAGACGTTCCACAAAACAACTAGTATGTACTCTCCAAAAATGTCAAGAAAAACAGAGGAACTACCCTAAATTAAAGGAGACTAAAGATATCTGACAGCAGATGCAATGACTGTTCCTGTACTGGGTACTGAATTGAGGGGAGGGGGGAACTCAACACCTATGAAGAACAGTATTGGGCCAGTGGCAAAGAATGAGTATCAAGAAATATTAGCAATACATCTATGCTAAATTATTTAAGTTCAAGAACTGTATTGTGGTCATATGTAAGAGAATATTTTTGTTCTTAGGAATACACACTTCAGTGTGGGAAATATCAAAAAAGGACAACACGTTATGTATACTGTGTGCTGTGCTAAGTCAATTCAGTCATGTCTGACTCTGTGTGATGCCATGGACTGTAGCCCTCCAGGCTCCTCTGCCCATGGGATTCTGGTAAGAACGCTGGGGTGGGTTGCCATTTCCTCCTTCAGGGGGTCTTCCCAACCCAGGGATTGAACCTGCATCTCTTAAGTCTCCTGCATTGGCAGCCGAATTCTTTGCCACTAGTGCCAACTGGCTATTGCTGTAAATATTGCTGTAAAGAGCAATATTGCATAGGAACCTGGAATGTTAGGTCCATGAATCAAGGAAAATTGGAAGTGGTCAAACAGGAGATGGCAAGAGTGAACGTTGACATTCAAGAGTGAACGTAGGAATCAGCAAACTAAAATGGACTGGAATGGGTGAATTTAACTCAGATGACCATTATGTCTACTACTGTGAGCAAGAATCCCTTATAAGAAAAGGAGTAGCCATCATGATCAACAAAAGAGTTTGAAATGCAGTACTTGGATGCAATCTCAAAAATGACAGAATGATCTCTGTTCATTTTCAAGGCAAACCATTCAATATCATAATAATCCAAGCCTATGCCCCAATCAGTAATGCTGAAGAAACTGAAGTTGAAGGGTTCTATGAAGACCTACAAGACCTTTTAGAACAAACACCCAAAAATTATGTCCTTTTCATTATAGGGGACTGGAATGCAAAAGTAGGAAGTCAAGAAATATCTGGAGTAACAGGCAAATTTGGCCTTGGAGTACACATGAAGCAGAGCAAAGGTTAATAGAGTTTTGCCAAGAGAATGCACTAGTCATAGCAAACACCCTCTTCCAACAACACAAGAGATGACTCTACACATGGACATCACCAGATGGTCAACACCGAAATCAGATTGATTATATTTTTTGCAGCCAAAGATGAAGAAGCTCTATACAGTCTGCAAGAACAAGACTGGGAGCTAACTGTGGCTCAGATCATGAACTCATTATTGACAAATTCAGATTTAAATTGAAGAAAGTAGGGAAAACCAATAGACCATTCAGATATGACCTAAATCAAATTCCTTATGATTATACAGTGGAAGTGAGAAATAGATTTAAGGGAGTAGATCTGATAGACAGAGAGCCTGATGATCTATGGATGGAGGTTCGTGACATTGTACAGGAGACAGGGATCAAGACCATCCCCATGGAAAAGAAATGCAAAAAGGCAAAATGGCTGTCTGAGGAGGCCTTACAAATAGCTGTGAAAAGAAGAGAAGCAGAAAGCAAAGGAGAAAAGGAAAGACATTCCCATTTGAATGCAGAGTTCCAAAGAATAGCAAGGAGAGATAAGACAGCCTTCCTCAGTGATCAGTGCAAAGAAATAGAGGAAAACAACAGAATGGGAAAGACTAGAGATCTCTTCAAGAAAATTAAAGATACCAAGGGAACATTTCATGCAAAGATGGGCACAATAAAGGACAGAAACGATATGGACCTAACAGAAACAGGAGATATTAAAAAGAGGTGCCAAGAGTACACAGAAGAACTACTCAAAAAAAAAAAAAAATCTTCATGACTCAGATAACCATGATAGTGTGACCACTCACCTAGAGCCAGACATCCTGGAATGTGAAGTCAAGTGGGCCTTAGAAAGCATCACTACAAACAAAACTAGTGAAGGTGATGGATTTCTAGTTGAGCTATTTCAAATCCTGAAAGATGATGCTGTGAGAGTGCTGCACTCAGTATGCCAGCAAATTTGGAAAACTCAGCAGTGGCCACAGGACTGGAAAAGGTCAGTTTTCATTCCAATCCCAAAGAAAGACAATCCCAAACAATGCTCAAACTACTGCACAATTGCACTCATCTCATATGCTAGCAAAGTAATGCTCAAAATTCTCCAAGCCAGGCTTCAGCAATACGTGAACCTTGAACTTCCAGATGTTCAAGCTGGTTTTAGAATAGGCAGAGGAACCAGAGATCAAATTGCCAACATCCACTGGATCATCAAAAAAGCAAGAGAGTTCCAGAAAAGTATCTACTTCTTCTTTATTGACTATGCCAAAGCCTTTGTGTGGATCACAATAAACTGTGGAAAATTCTGAAAGAGATGGGAATACCAGACCACCTGACCTGCCTCTTGAGAAACCTATATGCAAGTCAGGAAGCAACAGTTAGAACTGGACATGGACCAACAGACTGGTTCCAAATAGGAAAAGGAGTACATCAAGGCTGTATATTGTCACCCTGCTTATTTAACTTATATGCAGAGTACATCATGAGAAACGCTGGGCTGGAAGAAGCACAAGCTGGAATCAAGATTGCTGGGAGAAATATCAATAACCACAGAGATGCAGGTGACATTGCCCTTATGGCAGAAAGTGAAGAAGAACTAAAGAGCCTCTTGATGAAAGTGAAAGAGGAGAGTGAAAAAGTTGGCATAAAGCTCAACATTCAGAAAACTAAGACCATGGCATCTGGTCCCATCACTTCATGGGAAATAGATGGGGAGACAGTGGAAACAGTGTCAGACTTTATTTTGGGGGGCTCCAAAATTACTGCAAATGGTATTGCAGCCATGAAATTAAAAGACGCTTACTCCTTGGAAGGAGTTATGACCAACCTAGACAGCATATTCAAAAGCAGAGACATTAGTTTTTCAACAAAGGTCTGTCTAGTCAAGGCTATGGTTTTTCCAGTGGTCATGTATGGACTTGAGAGTTGGACTGTGAAGAAAGCTGAGTGCCGAAGAATTGATGCTTTTGAACTGCGGTGTTGGAGAAGGCTCTTGAGAGTCCCTTGGACTGCAAGGAGATCCAACAAGTCCATCCTAAAGGAGATCAGTCCTGGGTGTTCATTGGAAGGACTGATGTTGAAGCTGAAACTCCAATACTTTGTCCACCTCATGTGAAGAGTTGACTCATTGGAAAAGACCCTCATGCTGGGAGGGATTGGGGGCAGGAGGAGAGTGGGACGACAGAGGATGAGATGGCTGGATGGCATCACCGAGTCGATGGGCATGAGTTTGAGTAAACTCCGGGAGTTTGTGATGGACAGGGAGGCCTGGCGTGCTGTGATTCATGGGGACGCAAAGAGTCGGACATGACTGAGCAACTGAACTGAACTGAGTGCCAACTGGTTAGCCCCAAAGGGCAACATATCAGCAACTTTTAGCTGAAACACAATTACAGAGAGACAGAGATGGGGAAGGGAGAGGGAGAAGTGGAAGGTCAATAGGACACAATGGAAATAAGAGTACTTTGCTCTGTGATAACTTAGAGGGTGGGTGGGGAGGGAGACTCAAGAGGGAGGGGATATGTGTGTGTGTGTGTGCGTGCATGTATGTGCATATATGTGCATGTATGTGTGTGTGTATATATATATATATATCTCCAAATATCTACAGCTAATCCACTGTGCTGTATAGTAGAAACTAACACAACATTGTAAAACAATTATACTCCAATTTTAAAAAGAGTACTTTGTTCTATTCTGATGATGTTTCCCTAAGTTTGAAATTTTATCAAAATAAAATGATTAAAATCAGGCAACAAAAGAAAACAGAAGGTACCTACCTCTGCACCCTCTGCTTTCCCAGACCCCCTATTCACACCTCCAGTTACCCTCTACTGAGCCTGTGCTCTGCCCTGAAGTCACTATGCTCTTTGTGGTTTATACATGACCTGCTTCAACTATCCAGAATGTGTGGACCCCTTTCACCTGAGTAATTCCTACTCCTTCTTTCAAAGTCCTGGAAGGTATTCTACGTTCTGTGGATCATTTTCTGGTGGCCTCCAGCCCACCTCACCTCCCATAGAATGGACTGTGCATTCCTCTGTCATAATTCTGGCCACACTACTGCCACTGTGTATCTCATCCACTGAAAAGCAAGGATTTCTTGTTATTGTCCTTCAGATCCCCATTCTCTCACATGAAAAAAGCAAGCTGTCAAAAATTGATGTATTGATGGTTGAATAACGCCTTCCATTTAGTATCAGCATCCAACATCGTATATATTTTAGTAGATACTTTAAAAATGAGAAAAGAGGACTGTTGAATTAACTTATTTCCATGATTTTTCTTTCAATATATATTATCAGAGCATCTATTATATGCACTTCATTGTATAGATAATAATAGAAATTGTTATCTTAAAAATTGTCTTCTGACACAAATAGTTATTTTTCCTCTTCCCGTTTCTAAGGAGACTAAGCCCTAACAACTGAGCAGCATTTGTTCAGTGAGCTCACATCATCTTTCTGCAAACATCCTCATATTGAACCATATATTAATGATGGATATGGCTGGCTGGTGGATGACTAGAATCATTCTGGAAAAGAAAACAAGGATACAGAGAGCTTGGGAGGAAGATTTGGGAGGAGGACTGGGCTGATGGCTGCCCATGGGGAAGGGTGGGAGGGAAAGTGAGAGACCAGGAGATATAGAAGCTGAAAAGAAGGTAAAGGAGAAGAAGATACCTTACGGTTTATGGCATTTAATTAACATTTGCTGAAAAAAGGCACGAAAGTGTGCTGTGTATTTGGAAAGTGAAAGTCTATGGACTATAACATCCTTTCATGTTTGCACAAACCCTCTGGTAGGATAACTAGCTTCATTAATGTCTAGTAGAGAAGATAGAGGGTAGAAGATGGATAGACTTGCTGAGCAAGGGGGAGGCTGGTGAGGACAGAAAAGAGGGTTCCCATGGGAGCCTGCTCCTTGCTCCACGTGGAGTGCATGACACAAATACTCTGCAGGCAGCACAGGGAGGGCTGTGACGGCTTTTTGTTGTTATAGCTAGTATCCATGCTGCTTGGTCAGGGCCTGTGTTGTAGACCAGTTGCTAAATAATTTTAGTGTCTCTAGTACTAACATGATAGAATACATGTGATAGCACAATATGATAAGTCAAGAAGAAATGTGCACAGATTAATTTAGAACAGGAGCTATAGTAACAGAAAAAGCTACCTAGGAAAAACAGTCATAAAAACATTTCCAATTAGGACTCCAGTCAATAAGTGCTTCTGGTGTTCAAATGTCACAAAAAAATTGGTACCAGGATGTTTAAGTAGAAGCATTCTATATGCCTCATTTTTGTGTGTGTGTCTTTTTTTTTTTTAATAAAAAGTTTCTATAAATATATGTTCCAGGTTATTATTACACATTCATTGTGTTAAGATATACTTATTAAAAAGATATGCTGGACACTGAGGCTTTACCCTAAAGGAAACTCTAATCTAGAAAGCACATATATATAAACAAATAGTCTAACAAAACTATTGTTGGAACTTACTAATTGCAAATTCTTTTGAGTCTTAAATTATTTAAATAGGTTACAAAATAAACACCAGGAGGAAAGAGGCAAAACTTCACTGATCTTCTGTATAAAGATAATGTATAATGTAAGAACACTAAAATTCAGCCATATGGCAAGAGTTCTATCTCATGGCACTGATTTGGGGGTCAGATACCCCGGTAGAAGCTTTGACTTCGCCATTATCTCAATGTGTGATCTTGAGTAAGTCACTAAGCCCACATGAATAGCAATTCCTTTTTCGTATATTGAGGGGTTGGTTAGGATCAGGAGGTTCTGTCAAAAGGCCCTGTGGGGTTGAAAAGTGTCTAGTGGGCTGGATTCTGTGTCCTCTACTCACCCTGCCAATGAAAGGAGTCCCACTTTTCTCTATTTTATATGTTTGAATTTTGTTTCTCTTTTGTTTGAAAAGTTCCATCACTAAAAACAGAACTGCTGCTGCTGTTAAGTCACTTCAGTCGTGTCCGACTCTGTGCGACCCCATAAACGGCAGCCCACAAGGCTCCCCTGTCCCTGGGATTCTCCAAGCAAGAACACTGGAGTGGGTTGCCATTTCCTTCTCCAGCACATGAAAGTGAAAAGTGAAAGTGAAGTCGCTCAGTCGTGTCCGACTCTTAGCAACCTCATGGACTGCAGTCTACCAGGCTCCTCTGTCCATGGGATTTTCCAGGCAAGAGTACTGGAGTGGGGTGCCATTGCCTTCTATGAAACAGAACTAGGTTTCCTAAAATCATGTTCCAGCTCATAAGAGACCCGACTATTTTTTTTTTTAGGGGGAAGAAGTCAGAGATAAAGCCTAGTGAATGTGTTCATGAAAGATGCGTTTTGTTTTTAAGATAATAACTGTGCAAACTGCCAAAGAAATCTTCTTAGGTTGAAGTCTGTGCTATACTATGTATATTATATACTTCTTTCTCCAATCGCCCAAAACTGCTTTTCAGTACCAGGATGAAAAATCCATTGCTTTTTTCCAAAATACTAAGTGCTGAAAAGTAAGGATTTTATGCAAGCAGAATTCAATTAACATACTTAATACATTCATCAACTACTAATTTAATTAGAACATTCAGAAAACTGCCATCAATGTACCCAAAGCTGGTGGAATGGCTCGGATAGTTTGAGGAAGTCAGGACCACAACACAGACATCTTTTGTATCTTTCAGTTCAGTTCAGTCCAGTTGCTCAGTCATGTCTAACTCTGTGAACCGATGGACGGCAGCACGCCAGGCCTCCCTGTCCATCGCCAACTCCTGGAGTTTACTCAAATTCATGTCCATTGAGTTGGTGATGCCATCCATCCATCTCATCTTCTGTCGTCCCCTTCTCCTCCTGCCTTTAATCTTTCCCAGCATCAAGGTGTTTTCAAATGAGACAGTTCTTTGCATCAGGTGGCCAAAGTATTGGAGTTTCAGCTTCAGCATCAGTCCTTCCAATGAATATTCAGGACTGATTTCCTTTAGGATGGACTGGTTGGATCTCCTTGCAGTCCACGGGACTCTCAAGAGTCTGCTCCACCACCACAGATCAAAAGCATCAGTTCTTCAGTGCTCAGCTTTCTTTATAGTCCAACTCTCACCTCCGTACATGACTACTGGAAAAACCATAGCTCTGATTAGACGGACCTTTGTTGGCAAAGTAATGTCTCTGCTTTTTAATAAGCTGTCTAGATTGGCCATAGATTTTCTTCCAAGGAGCAAGTGTCTTTTAATTTCTTTCTTTTTTTTTTTTTTTCCTTTTTTCCCCCCATTTATTTTTATTCATTGGAGGTTAATTACTTTACAATATTGTAGTGGTTTTTGCCATACATTGACATGAATCAGCCATGGATTTACATGTGTTCCCCATCCCGATCCCCCCTCCCACCTCCCTTTCCATCCCATCCCTCTGGGTCTTCCTAGTGCACCAGCCCTGAGCACCCATCTCATGCATCCAACCTGGGCTGGTGATCTGTTTCACCCTTGATAGTATACTTGTTTCAATGCTGTTCTCTCTGAACATCCCACCCTCGCCTTCTCCCATAGAGTCTAAAAGTCTGTTCTGTACATCTGTGTCTCTTTTTCTGTTTTGCATATAGGGTTATCGTTACCATCTTTCTAAATTCCATATATACGTGTTAGTACACTGTATTGGCCTTTATCTTTCTGGCTTACTTCACTCTGTATAATAGGCTCCAGTTTCATCCACCTCATTAGAACTGATTAAAATGTATTCTTTTTTAATGGCTGAGTAATATTCCATTGTGTATATGTACCACAGCTTCCTTATCCATTCGTCTGCTGATGGGCATCTAGGTTGCTTCCATGTCCTGGCTATTATAAACAGTGCTGTGATGAACACTGGGGTGCACGTGTCTCTTTCAGATCCGGTTTCTTTGGTGTGTATCCTCAGGAGTGGGATTGCTGGGTCATATGGCAGTTCTATCTCCAGTTTTTTAAGGAATGTCCACACTGTTCTCCATAGCGGCTGTACTAGTTTGCATTCCCACCAACAGTGAAAGAGGGTTACCTTTTCTCCACACCCTCTCCAGCATTTTTTGCTCGTAGACTTTTGGATAGCAGCCATTCTGACTGGCGTGTAATGGTACCTCATTGAGGTTTTCACTTGCATTTCTCTGATGATGAGTGATGTTGAGCATCTTTTCATGTGTTTGTTAGCCATCTGTATGTCTTCTTTGGAAAAATGTCTGTTTAGATCTTTGGCCCATTTTTTGATTGGGTCATTTGCTTTTCTGGAATTGAGCTGCAGAAGTTGCTTGTATATTTTTGAGATTAATCCTTTGTCTGTTTCTTCATTTGCTATTATTTTCTCCCATTCTGAAGGGTGTCTTTTCACCTTGCTTATAGTTTCCTTTGTAGTGCAAAAGCTTTTAAGTTTCATTAGGTCCCATTTGTTTAGTTTTGCTTTTATTTCCAATATTCTGGGAGGTGGGTCATAGAGAATCCTGCTGTGATTTATGTCAGAGAGTGTTTTGCCTACGTTCTACTCTAGGAGTTTTATAGCTTCTGGTCTTACATTTAGATCTTTAATCCATTTTGAGTTTATTTTTGTGTATGGTGTTAGAAAGTGTTCTAGTTTCATTCTTTTACAAGTAGTTGACCAGTTTTCCCAGCACTACTTGTTAAAGAGGTTGTCTTTTTTCCACTGTATATCCTTGCCTCCTTTGTCAAAGATAAGGTGTCCGTAGGTACGTGGATTTATCTCTGGGCTTTCTATTTTATTCCATTGATCTATATTTCTGTCTTTGTGCCAGTACCATACTGTCTTGATGACTGTGGCTTTGTAGTAGAGCCTGAAGTCAGGCAGGTTAAGTCCTCTAGTTCCATTCTTCTTTCTCAAGATTGCTTTGGCTATTCGAGGTTTTTTGTATTTCCATACAAATTGTGAAATTATTTGTTCTAGCTCTGTGAAGAATACCGTTGGTAGCTTGATTGGGATTGCATTGAATCTATAGATCACTTTGGGTAGTATACTCATTTTCACAATATTGATTCTTCCAATCCATGAACACGGTATATTTCTCCATCTATTTGTGTCCTCTTTGATTTCTTTCATCAGTGTTTTATAGTTTTCTATGTATAGGTCTTTTGTTTCTTTAGGTAGATATACTCCTAAGTATTTTATTCTTTGCATCACAATGGTGAATGGTATTGTTTCCTTAATTTCTCTTTCTGATTTCTCATTGTTAGTGTATAGGAATGCAAGGGATTTTTGTGTGTTAATTTCATATCCTGCAACTTTAGTGTCTTTTAATTTCATGGCTGCAGTCACCATCTGCAGTGATTTTGGAACCCAAAAAAAAATAGTCTGTCACTGTTTCCACTGCTTATCTACCTATTTGCCATGAAGTGATGGGACAAGATGCCAAGGTTTTAGTTTTCTGAATGTTGAGTTTTAAGCCAACTTTTTCACTCTCCTCTTTCACTTTCATCAAGAGGTAAGTTGGGAGTTGGTGATGGACAGGGAGGCCTGGTGTGCTGCGGTTCATGGGGTCACAAAGAGTTGGAGAAGACTGAGTGACTGAACTGAACTGAACATAAACTTTACAAACCTAGTTAGAAGAACAAAAAAATTAGCATATTGTCATAGCTCCAAATTAGCAGCATCCACTATAATTAAACTCTTGTTTTTCTTCCCATACTCCCATTATCCTTCCCTCTGACTCTTTTACTGGGGATGCTCTTCTCCTGAAACCCTAAATATGGGCAATGACTTTAACCAGAGCAAGTCAGCAGTGAAGAGATCACTCACTCCCCCCCCACCCCCGCCCCAGAGTCCATGTTAATTATGGCTGTCAGAGGAATTTAGAAAAGGAATTGCGGTGGAGAGCCCTGAGACTGAGTGATTGGCTTCTTTGAGCTCTGCCACTTCTTCCTACTACCCAGGCTGAAAGGGGTGATGCACTTGATAGATACTAAGGCAGGCAAATTATGCAGAGAGCTGATTTAGTAAAACAGAAGTAGAGGCTTTTTAGTCATATAAGCCTGGATTCCAAACTGACTCCTGCCACCCTCTAGTCTAAGGATGTTGGCCAATTCTGGTTCTTCTTGTACACAAGGGCATGGGTAATTACTTATCACTGCATTGGTGCCAAATTAAATGAGATAACAAAAGTAGGGTTATCTGAACATTGTTTGGCCCAAAGCAATTATGTAATAAATTTTTTCCAAATTCTATCAACATGCAACTCCAAATAAAGAGACGACAAGTTTCTCTTGGTAACCAAGAGTGTCAAATACATTAGACATATGAGGAGAATCACAGTGGTTCTCAAATATTATGGATATAATAAAGGTAAGTGCTTAACATTTCTCTCACACTCTAAAAATCCCTATTTTCTCAATCCTATGGTAATAGTTTTTGTAATATTTTTAACTATTTCTGAAATTAGGATGAGTCTTAAAATTAACACATGCATTTAATGTGATACCTATAGCTATTTTCTCTTAAAATATTGTATTGAAACCAAAAGGGTCTTATAATCAATAGTGTTTAATTATATAATTAAGGAAAATAGCATTATGAAAAATTAATCATCTCCTTTAATAAATAATCAGAGCTATCCTCTCAGAAGTCTGAAAGACCTAGTTGACTATCAAGTGTCACCAAAGTTTCCCTTTGAATTTTTTATATGTCCTTGATTCTCCCACATTGATTCTTTATTGCCATCCCCTTCTTCAAACTACTGTTTCTGATTACTTGCTATGTTCCAAGTACACTGCAAAATGCCTTATAAATATTATATTTTACTCCACACAGCCCTAAGGTGAAATGAAAGATGAAGATATTGAGGCTTTGATGAGAAAACTGAGGTGCAGACAAGTAAACATGGCTCTAGTTCACAGTAGCTGAGATATGGGTCAAGTTCAGGTGAGATCCAAAGCTTTGATTCTTAACCATGACTGGAGTTCCTTGATTATAAGAAAATGATTTCAACATTCAAAATAATAATCCAAGTTATCACAAGAATAACCTCAGAGTTAGGGCCTAGGGGAAAGCAGAGGAGAGGGCTATCCAAGTAGCACTGCGGAAACAAAATTATCAAAATCAAACTACATATGGTGTGTCTTCATGTGTAATTTTACATCAGTTCACACTATATATTTTGAAGATGTACTTTAAGTACAATGCAAAATAATGTGCAAGACTGATATGAGTATATTTAATGCTTATTCCCCATATTTTTGCATTTTAAAAATAATAATTCAGTAAAATCTATAGGAGTACGTCAAGGCTGTATATTGTCACCTTGCTTTTTTAACTTATATGCAGAGTACATCATGTGAAATGCTGAACTGGATGAAGTGCAAGCTGGGATCAAGATTGCATGGAGAAATATCAATAACTTCAGATATGCAGATGACATCATCCTTATGATAGAAAGCAAAGAGGAACTAAAGAACCTCTTGATGAAACTGACAGAGGAGAGTGAAAACTCTGGCTGAAAACTCAACATTCAAAAAACTAAGATCATGGCATCTGGCCCCATCACGTCATGGGAAATAGAAGGGGAAACAATGACAGACTTTATTTTCTTGGGCCCCAAAATCACTGCAGATGGTGACTGCAGTCATGAAATTAAAAGACACTTGCCCCTTGAAAGAAAAGCTATGACCAACCTAGACAGCATACTAAAAAGCAGAGACATCACTTTCCCGACAAAGGGCCATCTAGACAAAGCTCTGGTTTTTCCAGTAGTCATTTATGGATGTGAGAGTTGGACTATAAAGAAAGCTGAGTGCCGAAGAATTGATGTTTTTGAACTGTGGCATTGGAGAAGACTCTTGAGTATCCCTTGGACAGCAAGGAGGTCAAATTAGTCTGTCCGAAAGGAAATCAGTCCTGAATATTCATTGGAAGGACTGATGTTGAAGCTGAAACTCCAATACTTTGTCCACCTGATGCAAAGAACTGACTCACTGGAAAAGACTCTGATGATGGGAAAAATTGGAGGCAGGAGGAGAAGGATGAGATGGTTGGATGGTATCACCAACTCAATAGACATGAGTTTGAGCAAGCTCCAGTAGTTGGTTATGGACCTGGAAGCCTGGTATGCTGTAGTCCATGGGGCCCTAAAGAGTCGGATATGACTGAGTGACTGAACTGGACTGAACTGATAGTCTATAGTGGAAATGATTTTCTTGGAATCACAATTCAAAATATGACAGTTTCATCTTTTAAAAACTATGGATATATGTTTATCCATATTTATATCCATGGATATAAATGCAAACTATGAAAATTTGTTGGGGTAAAAACAGTAAATAATATAACTGTTATGATACAGGGAAAAAACCCTTACAAATGTAGACTAAAGAAGCAATAATTGACTAATATTATTATGGTATATTAAACTAACTTTAAGTCATTTATCTCTTGCAGCCATAAAGTATTCTCAACCATACATACTTTAGAGCAAAAGAGTCTCCATTTGCCCAAGATAGCCCTGGCTTATGCTGATGTCCCAAAGTGATTGTCAACATCCTCAGAATTGTCCCAATTTGGACAGTAAATTATATAGTCACACTAATAATACTCAAGAACCTTGACTTTTTATTCTAACCTTGCCTATTATAAACCATAAAATATTTTTACTCTTCATATTCTTCTATAAGGCAGTTTACTTGCATGGAATAGTAGAATTTGTTTCATAGTTAATTAAAAAAACAAAAAAGTAACACCATGGAGTTTCAGAAGTTAAAATGTAAGTATAAGGTGATGGCTACCTCTTTCTACCAGAGTTCCTCTTTCTGCAAGTGCCTGCTCGTTTGGCCCACAAAAATGTATTACAACCATCATTTTCCACTGCACCAGGTTTCTTGGAAGGAGAATGGGGTGGGCCATAATTCATCAGAGATGACGCTTAGAAACTGTTTAACTATCAACAAAATGTCCCTCATCAGAAGCATCAGAGACATGCTTCTAATTTAAATATCTGAAATTTTTACAACAAAGTAATTTTTTTGGACACAGTCAGTTTTCTCCTCTAGGTCCAGCTATAGCATGGTCAGAGTCTTCAACAGTTTTTATTAGGCACTCAGCATTCCTTTCTCCTTTGTTTATTCTTTTTAGAACTCTGCTTACATTCAGGTTGCTAAATTTTTCAAATATGATTCAAGGAAAGATGACCTTACCATCTAATCCAGGTACAGATTTTGACTGGTCCAAGCTAGCAGCCCGTGGTCTTTTCTGGATGACTTACAGGGTTCAGAGATGACCTCATTTAGTACAAATGGGACATCGCGGACTATGCTTGGTTGACTGGCTTCAAATTCAGTCGGTTTGTGTAGCTGTCTCTTTTCTACAGAAAATAAACAAAACACCACATGGTTACAAATATCAGAAGACATCACATTGTTACCATAAAGGAACCAGCATTATAATAAAATGAATACTGAGGAAGACAGAATGGAGACAAGGAAAAAACTGGGTCCACAGTAACATTATTAAGACTTATCCACTTCTGAACTTTCAGTTATAGACATAATAAACACACTCTAGTTTAAAGAGATTTGAATCAAAGATTTTGTTACTTGCATTCAAAAGCATGCACATGAATACATTGCTTGAGGAGGCATACATGACTGATCAGAGCTAACATGGAAGATGAAACTGCCTTAGCAAGTGGCAGCAATATCAGCCCAACTGGTCAAGCCCAAAATCTAGAAATTACCTTTGACTTTTAAAAAAGAATTTCTCACTTCAAATCTATCAGAAACGTGTGTCTCTTTTCCTCCAACATATTCTGCATTCTATCTATTTTTCTTAAACTCCATTTCAGCACAAGTATCCTGCAATTTGTTTCTGGGACATTACCACATGCACATAAATGGTCTCCCACTACCAATAATAACCCAATTCAATTGTTCTCATCCATACCACTAAAATGATTTCAAAACCTTTTCATGGCTTCCCACCACACTTGAGATAAAAGTTGTGTTTTTTAAAAAATAAATCAGGACACACAGATTCTTTTCATGACCTGCAACCCATCTTTGCAACCTCTTTTCTTTTCCCAACATTTGTTCTATCTCAACTGTCTGGCCTTATCACTGGTTTGCTTAAATTCACTCCTGCCCTAGGGCCTTTACACTTTCTTCTCTCCCTAGAATGCTTTTTCCATGGCTTTACATGGCTAGCTCCTTCTCATCCTCCAAGTTTTTGCTTAAATATTACCTCTTTCAAGAAACAATTCTTGATCCCTTCATGTTTCAGCCCATGATTCTACCCTGATGTATTAAACACTGATCACAGCATCCCATATTTACTACATGTGTCCAAATCTAATTATTTTCTTATTTATATGATTTTATTTGCTTATTGTCTGTCCATTTCTTAAAGAGATCAGCTCCATTAAGAGAGGAATCTTAGTGGCTATGCCTACCTAAGACACTGACTTATTATAGAAGACAACTGGCTATGGCAGGTTTAGAACCTGGCTGTAAATTCTTTGATATTCTTTCCACTGAGTGGTAAGATCTATGTTCCTGGCTCTTAAATCTGGGAAAGCTTTAATAAATAAAATACAGTGGAAGGGATGCTTTGTGACTTTTGAGAGTAAGTCATGAAAAGACATGCAGCTTCTGCCTTGTTTGCTGGGAATGCTCACACACAGATCCTTGTGCTGCCATGTAAGTTCATTACTCATGGACTACCATGCTGGAGGGGCCACACATGTGAGTGTTGGTAAACAATCTAAGCTGATCCCTTTATCTATCCCAACCCAAGATTCAGGTATGTGAGTAAAGAATCTATCTTACAAGTAGATTCTTCAGCTTCAGGTGATTCAGTCCTCATTTGAGCCATCCCAGAAAAGCCCTGGAAACTGTAAAATCACAGAGCAAAATGGAGCTGTTCTGGTGGTGCCTGTCCTGATTCCTGACGTGTGTAATCAATAAACATAAGAAAATGACTGTTTTATGCCACTAACATCTCAGACTGTCTTCTAACATTAGGATGTTTTCTAACATAACAATAGGCATCTGGAGCAAAGGCCCACCAAAGTTTGAAAAATATTTGTTGAATGAGGCTGACCAGCTACCTTGTAGGAACACTCCTCTAGGGACTTGGGTTCTAGTCCAAGTTCTATTACTAATACATTATCTAACCTTAGGAAATCTTATCTATAGGTCTCAAGTTCCTTCTATGTGCATTGAGGTGATCTGACTCATTTAACTCTTAGGTACTTGCCACTGAATTCTTAGTCTATAAATGAAAACTAAGGTTTTCAACAATAATGAAAAAGATAAATAGCCAGAATTAGGGGCTCTGTCTTCTCTGGGTATTAAAATGATCTTAAAAGGGTGTGCTCCTTAGAGTTCTCAGCGTGAAAGGGAGGAGGAAGCAATTTGATAAATTTGACAATTGATTGACTTTCTTGAATCTCTATATTCCCAAGGAAACTATGTCTGTGTCTTTAAAGTCAAATCACATCGGGATAAAGGGCTCAATGGACAGATAGGTTAACTAGATGGGAGACAGGAAGAAGCTGCAAACAAATGGCTTCTGAAGGCTCTCTTTTTCTAACTAAACCATTTTTCTGTTTCTTTCTACAGAACTGACTTCAGAACTCAGAGGGTGGGACTATGACGGCAGCAAAAATGTGGTAGAAAGATTACTGGGTCTCGGAGCTATCCCTGAAAGTGGGAAGCCTTGAGCAGTCACCACTCTGACCTTCTGCTGCTGAGGAGGAGGAGGGTGACTCCTCTCTGGTCTTCATTAGGAAATGAGGTGTCTTTTCCCAGGGCACACAGAATAGAAAATGGAAATAGGATAAGAACATGGGTCTCCTGATTTGCAATCCAAGTGTCATAGTGTTGCCCCTAGCACCCATCTCCACGTCTCATACATCACTCAACGTAGGTATCAGGTTCTGAAAAAGGGGAAGCACAGAAAGCCGGGTATGAAGGATGTGAGCACATCTACCTTTTGAATTTCTGTGAGACTGTTCACTGAGAATAGATCTTTGAGTATGATTAGATGAGAATTCTAGAGACTAAAAAAATAATTCCTGGGAAAGATCATTCTCATGATGAGTAGGAGTAGGTAGGGTGGTAGTCTTAACTTGTAGACTTATTAATTGCTATCGTTTAGACCCATCTGAACATGGAAGAATCACATTCTGGGAAAAAGAACTAAGAATATGGTAAGGGGGTCTATATTTAAAATTTTATTAAGCAAACAGCTCAGCTTACCTTTCTGCCAGGTATTGTTTAGAGTTCCCTGACATCCCTTGGCTAAGGTTATATGTATTCTCAGTATCTTTCTAATCCCAGCACAACCATAGCCAATAGATTAGAGCTATTTGAAGAGACCAGAAATATTTTCTGTCACTGCACTCAGACTCCTTCAGAGAGAGGAAGTGATTTTGAATATGGCCTAATGTTCAGGAATCAAATACTTTCCAAGTATATCCTCCTGTAAAAACAGAAGGTCAGATATGTGTACAATAAGAGGTATCCAAGTTTGGGGATATTTTAATAAAGTCACACTAGGGCTTCCCTTGTGCCTCAGATAGTAAAGAATCTGCCTGCAATGCAGGAGACCTGGGTTTTATCCTTAGGTCAGAAGATCAATTCCTGGTTCAATTCCTGGGTCAGAAAGATCCCCTGGAGGAGGGAATGGCAACCCACTCTAGTATTCCTGCCTGTAGAATTCCAGGGACAGAGAAGCCTGGTGGGCTACAGTCCATGGGGTTGCAAAGAGTCCAACATGACTGAGCAACTAACACTTTCTGTTTCACACAATCTGACACAAAACCCAGGCTACGATTTCTGTGGTTCAATGTCCCTTGCACTACAGTGCAATGCTTTTAGGAATTCTATCTAATAATGATCCAATGGCCTATAGTGCAAACAGGGTAGAATAGCTATAAGAACTAAAACAAGTGACAATAATGTTACATGATATGACTCTGTTTCATATCACCTGCTTGAGTTTAAGTGTATTTTATAGAGGGACCTATTATAATACAGAACACACAAAAATATTTTTCTCTCAGGCCTGCTGATTTATATCATTCCTTTAAACATAAACATAGAAAAAATAAAAAGAATTATTTATAATTTAAAGTACTATAAACATAAGTGATTATTACAATTAGTGGTTTCAGTGTATCTTTAAAATTCTGATTTCCTTTCAAGGCAAATAAATTAGTAGAAGATGGATGTTTATTGGAAACAACTGAACAAGTATTCCACATTATCACTTTAGCTAAAATAAATTTAACTCTAATCAATTCCCTCCTGTTCAGATAGAACGGATTAGAAATCAGAATGCTAGTAAAAGATTCCATCATATATATATATATATTTAAAAAAAAAAAAAAAACACTGCATGTGAAATGTAGTTTACTGCTTTTGAGAGGAGTAGCCCAGCCATAATGAGGCAGGGAGGAAAAGAGGACCAAACAAATGTATGATGGTAAACACAGCCCACCATCCCCTTTTCCCACATCAATACAGACATTACAAATTAATCACAGAGCTCTTTTCTGTTAAGAATTGGTGTTGGAATCCTTCTGCAAAAACTATCCAGACTACTACAGTGGCCAACTGGACTTGACATATGAGATAACACTAATTTGCAGAAACCTGGACTCTAGTCTCAGATTGGAAATTAAGATACCAGTGTTCTAGAACTAGCTTAGCTACTGATCTGCCCTGTACTATGGACTAATTTCTTCCCTTTTCTGGGTATCAGTTGCCTCCCTGAGGTCACAACTGTCAATATTTATTGCCTATGCTAGAATCACCAAACTTTGTTTTTCCCCTCCCCCGGAAGGTATGTTATAGATTAGTTGGCTTGCTAACCCACTGATGGAAAGGATGTGGGTGGCAGGGAGTGTTTCCCTGTTACTTTTGTAAAGTTATTTTAAATTCACAATCAAATAAAAGTGCAATAATGCTATCTCAAATTATTACCACTTGCTTTCTTTCCTCCTGTAGTTTAACTCTAGCCATTGCAGCACTGTTAAGAGAATTCCTTGGGGGCATCTCAGAATGATGCAGTGGATTCTGAGCAAATCTTGAAGCCTGGGTTATATAACTTTGTTAAAATATCTTCTCCTCTAGGATGCTACCTGTTACAGACATGTCTATCCCTGTGTTCTATGCTCTCAGATCCTAAAAAGAACACTAGAGTATACTGTGGAATCAACGACAACCAAATTACCTTTCTCTTGTAAATCTAAAGTATGATTCATGGAAACTGGAAGCCAATCCATGGAAGTCTCTTTGGTGAGAGGTTACACAGAGATGGATTTGGGCAGTGATGTCGCTTCATGTTCAAGATGAGGTTGTTGTTCAGTTGCTCAGTCATGTACGAGTCTTTGTGACCCCATGAACTGCAGCATGCCAGGCTTCCCTGTCAATCACCAACTCCTGGAGCTTGCTCAAACTCATGTCCATTGAGTCGGTGATGTCATCCAACCATTTTGTTCCCTGTTGTCCCCTTCTCCTGTCCTCAATCTTTCCCAGCATCCATTTCCAATGAGTCAGTTCTTCACATCGGGTGGGCAGAGTATTGGGGCTTCAGCTTCAGCATCAGTCCTTCTAATGAATACTCAGGGTTGATTTCCTTTAGGACTGACTGGTTTGACCTCCTTGCAATCCAAGGGACTCTTAAGAGTCTTTGACAGCACAGTTCAAAAGTATCAATTCTTTGGTGCTCAGCCTTCTTTATGGTTCAACTCTCACACCCACACATGACTACTGGAAAAACCATAGCTTTGACTAGATGGACCTTTGTTGGTAAAGTAATGTCTCTGTTTTTTAATACACTGTCTAGGATTGTCATAGCTCTTCTTCCAAGGAGAAGGTGTCTTTTAATTTCATGGCTGCAGTCACCATCTGCAGTGATTTTGGAGCCCAAGAAAATAAAGTCTGTCACTGTTTCCATTGTTCTCCCATCTATTTGCCATGAAGTGATGGGACAGGATGCCATGATCTTCATTTTTTGAATGTTGAGTTTTAAGTCCTTTTTTTTTTTTTTTACTCTCCTTTTTCACCTTCAACAAGAGGCTCTTTAGTTTCTCTTCACTTTCTGCCATAAGGCTGGTGTCATCTGCATATCTGAAGTTATGATATTCTCCCAGCAATCAAGGCAAAGATAAATGTCCAAGGAAGCACAAAACAGAGGCCACTTAAAATATCGAGCTATTTGCCTAGGTTCTAACTGTATAGTTTTCATTTCTAGTTTAACTGTGGCTCTGAGGGGTTTCATTACCCATTCCTGGATACTCTCAATTCTCTGAAACCACACCACACAGTGTCCTTTATTTTAGCCTGCTCCTGGCAGCCTAATCACGTTCTGTTTAACGAGGGAAGTAGGATGGAGTAGCTTGAACTACGAGATCTCTGAAATCATGTTCATGAATTTATACTTGTTTATTTTCATTATAATGAATCCTATTTCAAGCCTGAAGCTAACTTGATGTCACACAAGTTTCTATTGGGAATTTTCTCTGCCCACAGCCTCATCCCTCTTGGCCATTCCTCTTTTTTATTTATTTATTTATTTTTTAGCATATAATTGAATGTTGTGTGAACCCTCGCCTCAGTGTCCATTTTGGGGCTCCCTTTGGTTGCAGTTTTCTGAGTATCATCAGCCTCCTCTATGCCTTCCTCTTTTCTATCTCTGCTGCTCTATCCTAGAACCTTTTCTCTGCAAAATTTATCAATGCAAACTTAGCCCTCCACGTACTCACAATGTCTCCTGAAGACAGACGCATTTCTAAGAATCTCTCTTAATGTATCTATCTCAAGTAGTTTTCCAAAATTATTAAAGACACTGGCTGCGGCTTGGAATCCCCTCCTCCATCAATTACTGGATATGCAGCTGTGGAGACATTACCTAATCTTTCTGAAACTCAGTTTCTTCATATGAAAAAGAAAGTTATATCAGATCCTATATAAAATTCCTTTGCACAGATCTTCAGATACAATAGTCAATAAATGTTATCACTGGTGCCATCATTATCATCACCATCCTTGGCTCAGCATGCCTTTGCCCTGCTTCTAATGCTTCTTCCAGGTGACAGCACAGCTCCATCACTACCTCTGTGGAGCGTTCCTTGGTATTTCCTACTTTGCTGTTTAGTCACTAAGTCATGTCTGACTATTTTGCAACCTCACGGATTGTAACCAGCCAGGCTCCTTTGTCCATGGGATTTCCCAGGCAAGAATATTGGATGGGGTGGCCATTTCCTTTTCCAGGGGATCCTCCTGATATAGGGATCAAACCCACATCTCCTGCATTGGCAGGTGGGTTCTTTACCATGGAGCCACCCAGAAAGCCCCTTTCCTACCTTCACCTTTATTACAGTTATTCTTATACTTAACACATACAAAGTGATACTTTATACATACATTTCTTGCATGTATATTTCTTTCCACAAAAGTATTTGTGAGGAAAAACATACAAATAAAAAGATGTATGCAAAATATCTTATACTTCATATGTGTTTTTTCTCCACAAATGTGAGATCCTTAAAAGCAAGAAAGTTGTTGTGCCTGAAACCTCTTTCATCCTCAAAATGATTCAAAGTACTCCTGATTTTGTCTCCTACACATATCTCAAACCCTGCTCTCTTGGCTCTTGACCTTCACTGAGATGAATAATTATGATGGTAATTAATGGTTATACAAGTGTTTCCAAATAGGTGCGCATATCCATTTACTTAGAAGAAGTTAGAAGGACAGAAAGAAGTTAAATGCCCTAGAATCAACAGATCCTGAGCTCACCGTTTACCAGTTTCAAAGTCTCTCATAGGAAAGCTTGTTCTGAGGTAACCATTTCCTAGCTGAATAACTCTATTAAATATATAACTCCCACTTCTCATTCAGCTAAAGCCCATTTTTCAACAACTTATATAACTATTATTTCAGAATCTTAAGCTCTTCAGGCTAAGTCTCATCCTTTATCCTTGTGATATCCCTCCAGACACTTGAAATCATTGATTTTATCTCCATTTATTCTTCCTTTGAACCTGAGCAATGCTGCCAGGTCTATCAGATTGCAGCAGAAATAATTAGAATGGTTGGGGAAGTGTAACAGGGAAATATTTCATGCAGGGACAAAAAGAGTCAGTCTCTTCAGCAGGGAGATGGCGAGAACTAAGTGTTATTTGATATGACAGAGGAATCTAAATGATATGCCATAGGGCATCTAATTGGGTGTTCCTTGCTACCTGGTCCTGTTGCCTACCCAGAAGGGGACAGCAAATGAAATTAGCAGGGTCTAAATTTAGACAAGATCAAAGGAAATCCTTCTCTACACAATGTGCAATTATCCACTACTGCAGGATATTATTGAGGCAAATTGAAGCAAAAAGAATTTGGAAAAGGATTAGGTGCTTATATGAATAAGAACAGCTTGTGCAGTTACTAGCAAGAATAACAATTACATGGCCAATTAATCCCCTGGTGTCAGGGTATGCAGTGAGCTCAAGCTGGGGTCAGAGAATGAACTGCCTATAGAATAGTACAGTAGTATTCAATTTTCTAGGTGCATTATTGAATTTTCCTTTGGCTAACTCCTCTGAAGAATCTAAGGGAAAACACTTCTGTTGGTAAAGAGTGAATTGCTTCAGGTTTGGGTTTTACAGTCTGGGTCAGAAATAGAAATGGCCTCTGTGAAATTTCCCTGTAAAGATGTGGCATCAAAATCCTGAAATGACTTTAAAAAAAAAAAATGGCAGCATGGAAAAGACTACACACTAGTTGTCTAAGGACCTGGGTTTCTGGTCCTGTTTCATATCATTGACTAGCTTGGTGAGATCGCTTACCTTAGTGAACTTCAGTTTACTTGTTTACAAAATGGCAGGCATTATCCTAGCCATCTATGTAAAATATAACCCTAGTTTTTCAGGCCTCACTGCCTAGGTGGGCACTGTCAAGGATAAATTGATTCTTAAATTTACATGGAATCAAGAGATGAGTCTTTATAAAGCATATAAAGGTAGTGAAATATTTGTGCTTCAGGTGCCCATGAGAAGAATGTCTGACTCTCACATACATAACTGGGGGACCATGCGTCCTACTGTTGATAGTTACCACCCATCTACATATGCCATGGGGTCACTGATGCTGAAAACCCTCTCACACAAAGGTCTGAACTAGCTCTTTGCTCCCTAAACTCCTACAACCAACTTTTCCTCGAGTCTCTACAACATGAGAAGCCTACCCTTAGATTCACATGAAATCTACATGGGAAAACTTTTCTCATTGATTTCCTTGAACAAGTGTCCTCAGGGTAAAGTCAAAGGGCAACATGTACCTATGAGGAAATTTTGGGAAGTGAGGACATGGTTTTATCTTTATGCACATCTTTCTTTTCATTCTGCTTTCCCACCCACATGACCAAAAAAATACAATGAGGGGAGAAATTCAAACTAGGAATGGTATTGAGGCTACAGAAAAAGGGAAATATTTTGAAAGAAAAGATACAGAAAACACTAAAATGAAAAATGGACAAGCTGGCTCATTATTGACCATATGTATAAGACGTGTTGGCTGATAAAATGAATCTCTAATGAACATTCACTTATCTATATTTTCTAAATTATAAAGGGATCAAAGGAAAAAAATTAATAAATAACATATTTTCATTCTAGTAATGTATTTAGGAAGCACCCATATGGCATATTTGTGCTTATTTTACCCAAAGAACATGAGCACAGTAGTTGAATCTCCCCCAAAAGACCACTCCTAGGTTAGAGACAGGTTACTCCAGCTAATTGGCAGCTATTGTAGTGAACGTAAAGAAGGAATTTTTGACTATGTCCAAGTTCTCTTGCTCAACCACTGCCCACCCACCTCTGCACACATGGATGGATCTCCCAACTGTCAAATAAAACTACAGTTTTTACTTGTACAGTGTTTGTTGGTTTAGTTTTTAAATCTGAATTTAAAAGGTTGGACTTCAGAACCATACAGTCTAAGAGTTAATATCAAGTAGCTACATCTAAAACTCTTTTGGAAAGATGAGAGAAGAGAGAGAACTTTCTGAACAACTGGAAAGCGGCCATGGTTCAAATGAAAAACAAATTAGGGATAAAACGCAAGTGTTCCCACCATTTCATAAGGGCTGTTTCAGAGGTACAAACTTTTTAGATGACTCTAAAAATAAGGAGTATAGACAGCTAATAACATATCTGTACTCTTTATGGGGAGGGGATGAAACTGGGCCCAAAATATGCTACCTCCTACAACCTGCTCAAAGGCTTTAGCAAGTAGGGAATCTTCCTGATTATTCTCACCAAGCTAACATAATTCTGAAAATAAAACCTAATAAAGACATGTATATGTGTATACCTCTAATAAAATGGATCTGAGTTAAAGTCATTTATAAAGCATAATATATCATGAACAAACAGGTACTATTTAGGCAGACAATAATGGTACAATATAAGGAAACCTATCAGTGTAATTTATTGATAAACAGATCAAAGGAGAAATAGCATTATCTCAAATGAGGCCAGGATTCAACTGACAGAATTCAACAGACATTAGAGCTAAAAAAAAAAAAAAAAAAACCCTCCTGGCAAATTATAAAAAAGAATGCCACTAAATTAACATGGAAAAAGTATATCTAAAATTAACTGTCAACACTGTACTCAAGGTAAAACTACATTGACTTTCCAACTAAAACCTGAAAAAAGAAAACAATGCTATCATCACTAGATTCTGGAAATTCTAGACGTTAAGATAGGGTAAAAATCACATAAGATAAATGAATACAAATATGAAATTTATTTAAAAAGTCAATGCCAAAATTTCATTAACTGCTGAAGTACTGGGGATAAGATGATTCATATAATGAGCCCAAGGGGAAATGGAATAATTATTAAATCTCTAGAGTTTGGCAAGATAATTTATTACTTAAAAAAAAAAAAAAGGAACAATGCCTAGAATCCTACAAAAACAAGTCAGAAGTGTGAGTTTTAACAATCTTATTCATATAGAAATCAAAAACAGAATATTCATTTCACTAAACTTAACTAAAAATGTATAGGTTCCATTCAAAATAAATCTTTAGTTAGTGACATAAAAGATGATTTGTAGAACTGAGAATAATTGCCATTTTCAGAGAAAATTTCACAATTTTATGTATCTTCATTTTCCCCTAATTTATTTTAAAATTCTGTGTAATTCTCATTGATTCTCAATGGAAATTATACTTTTTTCATAACTGAACAAAATGAGTAGCAAAGGAGTAAATGAGAAAGAAGAGTGAAGAAAACTTTCGAAGACAAATTAATAGTGAGTAGCATATTTCCAACCATTCAAAATATGTATACCAATTTAGTTATTACTATTAATGGCTACAGAATAGGCATTCAGATGAATAAAAAAGAAGTGAAATACATGAAACACACACACACACAACAAAATTCAGTTTAGGATAAATGTGGATTTAAAATTTCCAATTAAAGGATGGATTGTTCAATAAATTGTGCTCAGAGGAAAGGAAAGCTGGACCTTTGTTTCATGTAATGTCCGAAAATAATCTTGGATTAACTGAATAAATAATTGTTAAAAAGAACTAGGCAAAGAAAAGCTAGGGATTTTTTTTCCCCAAATAATTAGAGAGTATGAGACATTTTTAAACATCGAATGCATAAACCACAAATGAAAAGAGAAAAAAAAAAAAGGCTACACAGGCATTTAAAATCACAGAATAAAAGAAATCTATTTGAAGAATGTTAAAAAGTAACTGAAAATGTGGGATATTTGCAATATCAGTGACAGGAAAAGGCCAACATTGTAAATTAGAAACTCTTCTAACCTGGAAATAAGAAGACGGCCAAACTAGTAAAAATATATCAGAATATTATGTTGTATGCAGTTTACAAAAGATAAAAAATGCTAACAGTACAAACATCATTCACCTTAATAACATAAATCAAATAATAAAATACCATTTTCATCTATCAAACTAGAAAGGATTAAAATACATTAAGATTGTGAGCTGGCAGAGATACAGTGAAAGGTGCATGCTCATATACAGATGTTGGCATTTAAAAATGCATCAAAAGCATCTAAAATATGTGTAAATCTTTAACCCATTAATCCAATTGAGGGGAATTTTAAGAAAATCATTATGAATACATACAACACAAGCAGTTCTTTGTAAGGACATTTACTGAACAACACTTAGTTCACTTCGGTGGCTCAGTAGTGTCCGACTCTTTGCGACTCCATAGACCGCATCACATCAGGGCTCCCTGTCCATTACCAACTCCCGGAATTTACTCAAACTCATGCCCATCAAGTCAGTGATGCCATCCAACCATCTCATCCTCTGTCGTTCCCTTCTCCTCCTGCCCCCAATCCCTCCCAGCATCAGGGTCTTTCCAATGAGTCAACTCTTCACATGAGGTGGCCAAAGTATTGGAGTTTGAGTTTCAGCATCAGTCCTTCCAATGAACACCCAGGACTGATCTCCTTTAGGATGGACTGGTTGGATCTCCTTGCAGTCCAAGGGACTCTCAAGAGTCTCCTCCAACACCACAGGTCAAAAGCATCAATTCTTTGGTGCTCAGCTTTCTTTACAGCCCAATTTTCACATCCATACACAACTACTGGAAAAATCATAGCCTTGACTAGACTGACCTTTGTTGGCAAAGTAATGTCTCTGCTTTTTAATATGCTGTCTAGGTTGGTCATAGGTTTTCTTCTAAGGAGGAAGCATCTTTTAATTTCATAAGTAAGATCATCTAATAAATAGTTACAAATGGAATAGGCTGTCAGAGGGCCAATGTTACTTCTATTACCCCTACACTATTTCAACTAGCAGAAATTAATTGCATCCTTATTCTGTTTGTTTTTGTCCCTAGGTATTTTATCTTTATATATCTAACCTTTTTAACTTGTCAACCCACATGAAATTCAGAGATGTAACATAATTTATCTAAGATCAACTAGTTAGCAAGGGGCAGAACTAGCATTCAAATCCAAGCCATACCTACTTCCACAATGATCACTGAAATTAGAGATTCAGAAGAGTCTTCATGCATCAGATAAACCAGGGACAACTTAATACTTCCCAAACCCTTCATGCTGAGTCCCAGAGCCTCATAAATGCTTTTGTAAAAATGTAGATTCTAGAGACTCAGTACTGGGTAATATGTTATAGTTAGGTTGGGGGCCAGGAAGGGGTGGAAAATATGCACATTTTGAAAAGTTTCTTGATATTTGGAAAAGATTATTATTCTGTGCTTCCTGTGATCTAATTTAACACAGGTGTGGGAAAAGAGAATGAGATATATAATATAGATAATGTATGCTCAGTCACTTTAGTCATGTTTGACTATGTGATCCTATGGATTCTCTGTCCATGGGAATCTCCATGCAAGAAAAATGGAAGCGTTTGCATTCCCCTCCTCCAGAGGATCTTCCCAACCCAGGGATCGAACCTATGTCCCTTTTGTCTCCTGTATTGCAAGCAGGTTCTTCACCACTGAGCCACCAGAGAAGCCCATAACATAGCTAATAGATCTCCTCATATCTGTCCATGGGTTATGAACAGTCGAAAGCACACACAAGGATAAAAGTTAGCTTTCCCTCAATCCCAAAACTGAATAGTTGAACTCAGAAGGACCCCCAGATCCTAGATTTTCAATGAAATCGAGCATTTGACCCAGGAAAACTAGTCAACAGCTCCATGCCTCTTTAGCTGAAAAATGGGGTTAATTATGCCTTGCTATTCCCTGGGGATATTATGAGGCACTTTAAGAATGTGAAATACTTTTATCTTCTTGTAGAGAAGCAGGAGGTGCTTTGAGTAATAATGGCAACAAAAGTAAAAATAAAAATAAGCATAAAGAGCCAAACAACTTCTCTAGAAAAACACATTCTTAAGTGCATTAGCTATCCAAAAAAAAAAAAAAGACAAATAGAGTTGCTTTCATTTTCCTAGCTTTCTTTATTCTCATAAAGCTCATTAGGCAGAAATTAGGCAACAAATATACATGGAAAGATAGCTATAGTCTTTGAATTCTGTCTGCTGAGATGTCTTAATACGTGAATGAAGAAAAAAATGAAACTTCATATGAACTTAGCAATATAGTCATTTTGAAGCCATAAGCGCACAAAGCAGTTCAGTGTATTATGCTGAAATACTTCATGAATGGAGGAAGAATATGTTAATAGCTAATATATTTTAGAAATGAACAGTGATTTAATATTCTAAGTAATCATCACCTATGACTAGTATCATTTTCTACTCAAAGAAAGACTGTATCTCTCTAGATAAATGTTATCTTTTCTTGTCTTTACAGGATCAACAACACCATCACTCTGAATAACTTCTTAATGGAAATAGGTACAGTGGAAAAAACAGAAAAAATTTTAAAAGATAGACCTCTAATAAATCTCATATCTATAACCTAAATATTAACTATTTATACACTTAGGTGATTTCCTTAACTACTCTGGGAGTTTAGAATAACAGTTCTTCCTCAAATGTTTTGAGCTTCACAGATAGCTTATGTAAAATAATCAGCATAGCACTTGGCAACTGTAACCATTCAGCAAGTGTCATTTTTCAAATTCTCCGCTTTGGCTACAGTGGTGGGAAAATGGGAGGACCTCTCTCATGTAAGGTGCCCAGACCCTCCAAATAAGTGCTGTTTTGTAAACAGGCTTCCTACCTTGGACCAGAGAATGGTCCTCTAATCCTTGAATTTTGCAAGCTATTTCATAGGACAGTTTGACTTTAGGTACAAATTTCATGTGACTCTAAGAGTAGGCTTGCTTTTTAATGCTTGAGGAGAGGTGCAGGGAACTTGTATACATGAGGTCTATAGTGCCTGACTTCTTTTGGTAAGAGTTGTGGGTGTACCTTTCAGCCTCATGAGAGAAAGCATTTTGGCTCTCTAACATCCTGATGAGACTTCCCAGGTGGCTCAGTGGTAAAGAATCTGCCTGCCAATGCAGAAGACACAGCAGATGCAGGTTTGGTCCCTGGGTCAGGAAGATTCCCTGGAGGAGGAAATGGCAACCCACTCCAGTATTCTTGCCTCAAAAATTCCATGGACAGAGAAGCCTGTTGGGCAACAGTCCATGGGGCTGCAAAGAGTTAAGACATGACTGAGTCACGAGTAGGCATGTGACACCCTGATGGAGGCGGGTACACACACTTAAGTCTATGCCAAAGCAATGAATAGAACTTGTGGCCAGAACTGTCGTCTTTGCCACAAGTAGACGAGGTGACCCAGAATCATAAGAGACCTGAGTTTTGTGGAATGACACCTACTTCTTCCCATCATTGGTTCATTGGACACATCACTCTGTCTGGGGCAGTAAGAATGTGACCCTTATTCTACCCTGAGTTCCGTTTCCTTCCACTGGCTCTGGAGTGGCAAGAAGTGTCATTAAGATTTATTTTTAAAAATTCTTACCTAGAGAATGTTGTATTCCCCGTGAGCTCCCACTCAGTTATAGAAAGAGAGTTTACTCTTAGTTTCAAATTTGGAACTACAAAATGTGTCTCTAACTCACCTGAAATATCACCAAAGCAAATCTGTGTGTCTCTGGGAGCAAAAGCATTAAACGCTATCTGCCCCAAAGCAGACTTCGCCCTAAACTTCCCCATGTGTGTTCAGCCCTGCATGTCGGAAGAGAACCGGGTCTCCAGCAAGCCTGCTTTGCTCCTTCACTCGGGAAATGACCCTTTCTACTCCTCATGATTTTATACTTGGGACTGAATCCTCTGTATCTTGGGGCTCTTTCAGACCTGACTGTGCATGGACCAATAATTCCATTACTTTGAGTTTTCCCTTTGTTAACATTTTTGAAGAATTTGTACGGTCACTTTTTACCATCTCATCACTCTTTCTCCCACTTATTTTCACCTTGTAAGTCAGTGAATCTCTAAATCCATCTCTTATTCTTTTGTTCAATTCCAGGTTGGCTTGTGCACTCCTAGGTAAGTAAATTCAAGGACATGGCTGCAGATAAGATATCTCTGGGCATAGGAAAAGAAAACATACTCCTTCCCCAGGTAGGGAACTAAAAGATACAAACTACTATCTACTAAAATAGATAAACAACAAGGGTATATTGTACAGTAGAGGGAAATGCAGCCATTATTTTGTAGTAAATTTAAATGGAGTATAATCTGTAGAGAAAATGAATGACTATGCTGTACACTTGAAACTAATATTGTTAATCAACTACACTTGTCAAAAAAAAAACAAACAAAAAAAAAAAACCCTATCCTGCGTATAAGAAAGAATCCAAAAGCTTTGAAATTTTTAAAAAGGGCTTTTATTACATCTAGTTCTTACAGACTGAAAATGAAATTTCTAGTAGAGCAATTTGGTATCCTAGAAAAGCCACAAGCTCTGAGTTCATATTCCTCATCTGCCATCCACTGGCTGAGCAAACACGGTCAAGATCTTTAACCTCTCTGCATCCTTGTTTCCTCATTTATAAAGATGACAATACTACCTACAAAATACAGTGATCAATGACAGGCTAAGGAATGTAAAAATGTCTTGCATAGTGTTTGCATCAGTCGTCACAGAATGTATATTTTCTGAGTAAGTAAAACAGATTCTAGCCCTAACCCTTAACTGTAAGGCTGGTTAAGAAGCATGCAGCATTAACAAACAAAAAGTGAGCCCTTCTTCACTTTTGGTAGTTTCACAAGTAATTGCAAAATATATATATATTCTTACTGCAAAATACAGACTTAAATTTAAGAAAGTAGGGAAAACCACTAGACCACTCAGTATGACCTAAATAAAATCCCTTACAGTTATACAGTGGAAATGACAAATACATTCAAGGGATTAGATCTGTTAGAGTGCCTGTAGAACTATGGACAGAGGTTCATGACACTGTACAGGAGGCAGAGATCAAGACCACTCCCAAGAAAGAGAAATGCAAAAAGGCAAAATGGTTGTCTGAGGAGGTCTTACAAATAGCTGAGAAAAGTAGAGAAGTGAAAGGCAAAGGAGAAAAAGAAAGATATACCCATTTGAATGCAGAGTTCCAAAAACAGCAAGGAGAGATAAGAAAGCCTTCCTCAGTGATCGATGTAAAGATATAGAGGAAAACAATAGAATGAGAAAGACTAGATATCTCCTCAAGAGAATTAGAGACACCAAGGGAACATTTCATGCAAAGATGGGCACAATAAAGGACAGAAACGATATGGACCTAACAGAAACAGGAGATATTAAAAAGAGGTGCCAAGAGTACACAGAAGAACTACTCAAAAAAAAAAAAAAAAAATCTTCATGACTCAGATAACCATGATAGTGTGATCACTCACCTAGAGCCAGACATCCTGGAATGTGAAGTCAAGTGGGCCTTAGGACGCATCACTACAAACAAAGCTAGTGGAGGTGATGGAATTCCAGCTGAGTTATTTCAAGTCATCATATTTCAAAATATGATGTTTTGAAAGTGCTGCACTCAATATGCCAGTAAATTTGGAAAACTCAGCAGTGGCCACGGGACTGGAAAAGGTCAGTTTTCATTCTAATCCCAAAGAAAGGCAATGCCAAAGAATATTCAAACCATTGCACAGTTGCACTCATCTCACTTGCTAGCAAAGAAATGCTCAAAATTCTCCAAGCCAGGCTTCAACAGTACGTGAACCATGAACTTCCACATGTTCAAGCTGGATTTAGTAAAGGCAGACGAAACAGAGATCAAATTGCCACTGTTCGTTGGATCATAGAAAAAGCAAGAGAGTTCCATAAAAACATCTACTTCTGCTTTATTGACTACACCAAACCTTTGACTGTGTGGATCACAATACACTGTGGAAAATTCTCAGAGATAGAAATATCAGACCACCTGACCTGCCTCCTCAGAAATCTGTATGCAGGTCAAGAAGCAACAGTTAGAACCAAGCAGGGAACAACAGACTGGTTCCAAATTGGGAAAGGAGTACATCAAGGCTGTATATAGTCACCCTGCTTTTTTTTAACTTATATGCAGAGTACATTATGTGAAATGCCAGACTGGATGAAGTACAAGGTGAAATCAAGACTATTGGGAGAAATATCAATAGCCTCAGACATGGAGATGATACCACCCTTATGGAAGAAAGTGAAGAGAAACTAAAGAACCTCTTGATGAAAGTGAAAGAGGAGAGTGAAAAAGTTGGCTTAAAACTCAACATTCAAAAAACAGATCATGGCATCTGGTCCCATCACTTCATGGCAAATACATGGGGAAACAATGGAAACAGTGACAGACTTTACTGCAGCTCCAAAATCAGTGCAGATGGTGACAGCAGTCATGAAATTAAAAGACACTTGCTCCTTGGAAGAAAAGCTATGACCAAACTAGACAGCATATTAAAAACTAGAGACATTACTTTGCTGACAAATTTCCATTTGTCAAAGTTACGGTTTTTCCAGTAGTCATGTATGGATGTGAGATTTCGACCATAAAGAAAGCTGAGTGCTGAAGAATTGACGCTTTTGAACTGCGGTGTTGGAGAAGACTCTTGAGAGCCCCTTGGACAGCAAGGAGATCAAACCAGTCAAACCTAAAGGAAATCAATCCTTAATATTCATTGGGAGGACTGATGCTGAAGTTCCAATACTTTGGCCACCTGATGTGAATAACTGACTCATTGGAAAAGACCCTGATGCTGGGAAAGATTTAAGGTGAGAGGAGAAGGGGACGACAAAGAGTGAGATGGTTGGGATGCATCACTGACTCAAAGGACATGACTTTGAGCAATCTCTGGGATGGACTTGGTGATGGACATAGAAGCCTGATGTGCTGCAGTCCATGGTGTTGCAAAGAATCGGACACAACTGAGTGACAAATTGAACTGAATATTTAAGAACAGTACCCAAGTAGTATATATGGGTGAGGGCTTGCACATTCTGATGGGAGTAAAATTTGTCGTCTAAGGAGATTCACCCACATTCATGTTTCTAATACTTTTTGACAGTCCCCAGCATATGTTGTACATGTTTTCACTACCCATATCCAGATGGGGTAGAAGAGTTCTAGTTCCAACCAATGTCATGGGTAGGGCATATTTCCTTATTGTATGCCCAGGGATATCTTTTCTATAGCCTTTCCATTGGCATGGTAATGCCCCATTATCTTTTAGTTTTATAGTTTTTTTTTTTTTTTAAGGAGAATTAAAATATTTTTTTGGTCCAGTGTTATTAGCAGATTTTTGGGCAATGTAAGCAAAACAGTTTGGAGAATCTAGCTCATTATTCCTAGGAGTAGATGATAGAAAGATAAGGGAACTACAAATTATTCAATGATTGTTCAGAGAAGATTTTTTTTTTTTTTCATCCTATCCAAAAGACTCATTTTGGAGACAAACACAATAATAAGAGTGACCATAGAAAGCATATTTACTGGTATAAGCTCTATTTTATGAATGAGGCACTAAGCAAAGAAGTTAAACTAACTTCCTGAAATCACCCAGACAGCAAAAAGTAAAGCTAAGATAAAAAGCCACACAGACAATCTACTAAGCTCACATTCTTAACCATGACAAAAGCATGATAATTTTTGGCTCCATCCATGCAATGATATGGAAATTACTTTATTACACAGAATCTCTTGATACATCACTCTATCACCTGGCCCTAACTTTTTTAGTTTTATCTTTAAATATTCCCTTGACAAACTAGGTATTTCGTATTTTTAACACTCTTCTCCTTTCAATGCCGTGGTTGTCTGGTATCTGCTTTAGTTTCTTCTCCTTAGACACATTATACCTTACTCATCATTACCTATCCAAATATTTTCATTCTTCAAGTACTAGTATAAACACCATCTCTCTAAGACTCTGGTATATAAAACACCAGACACGGGCAGTTTCATTATTGTGCCAGTTTTATTTTTAAAGTGAAGAAATGAGGTTGTGATGATTTAAACAACTTGGTTATCCCAAAACTGGCATACTGTCAGGCAGGATTGATTCCTTAAATCTTTGCCGCCCAAAGTCTGTGTCTCTAACCCTTATCCTGTGTGTATCTCCTGTATTCTAATACAAATGTCCTTTGTATGAACTTCCTGAGGTTTCTTTCCACTTTATACCTCGAAGGCACATTCTTTCAGGAGATGCCTTATCTTTCTCACTGTAGAATAAACACCTTGGGACATAGGCTTTTATCTTATAGTAAGACTAGGATGATATTTATACATAGAAAGTGCACAAGCACAATCTGTCTTTTGGTAGCTGGATAGACTGTTGAATACGAGGATTATTTCTCCAATGACTTAAAATTGTTTTTTGTTGTTGTTGTTGTTTTTGTTTTTTTAGAGTTTTCATCAATGTTTAGTATCTCCTGTGAATAACTACTTTATTACCCTTGGTGAGATGTTCCATATTAGATTGAGGTCTGCAGATTTCTGAAAGGACCTTCCCTGGTTTTTTAATTACTGATTGTGAGATAAGCCCTGATTAGCAAACAATGATCTATAAATTACAAAGACACTGTTACTGGTTACAGGGCACTTGGAAAATTACAAGAAAATTGATGGTGTTTAATGAATAGTAGGAAAAAAAATTTAAGGTCATCCTTTCACTTATCAATTAGTTACCAATTTTAAGTCTTTAAAAGTATTTGGCAACTGTCCAAATGCTGAAAGAAGCCACATAGTTTACAAGTAAATTGGGAATGAATGTAGGTAAAGGCATAGACTAGGAGAAGTGTAGAAAGATCAGTATTTGCTGCTATACTTGTTACACTGTATACATGACTATGTTAATCCTGCTGGTAATGCTCATCATAAACAGGTGAAACTAATTACCCAGTAGGGAGTCACAGAGCACTGGCCTCTAAACTTACTTATAAAACCTTATGAGGTATCCTTTCAAACAGGAACTTGGTGTCTAATTAACACACAAGAGCAATGTGCCTATTAAACTGGAAATATAGCCATCTGGAGAGACATTTAAACACATTATTTCTTATCTTGGATGCAAAGATAACCACCACTCTTAATTTTTAAAGCCTCCAGTGAGACTCTGGCGCACTGAAGTGTTTGTATGCTCCCCACAGTTGCACTGCAGAGACAAAGGTGCCCAATGATGTGCTCTGACAACTGGGCTGCATGGATGAGCCTTCTGCAGATTGGGAGGTTCAGGGCTTTCTTCTACATTCTGGGCCTTAGATTTCTTATCTTTAAAAAGAAGAATCTGGACTCAATAATCTCTAAAGTTCATTTCAGTTCTAAAATTTGTGATGACATTGTACATGGCAGGTTTTTATCAGCAGGTAATTCTGTTGCTGCTTTTCTTATAAAATCAACTTCAGACCCCTTTTGTGACTAAGTAAACAGCTTTCATACACAGCTGAAAATGTGGAGAGACAAATGCATAAGATACAAGCTATAATATGACCAGGAAAACTGTTGAGGACTGTTATGGAATTAAACTGGGCTGGATGAATCACAAGCTGGAATCAAGATTGCAAGGAGAAATATCAACAACCTAAGATTTACAGATGATACCACACTAATGGCAGAAAGTGAAGAGGAACTAAAGAGCTTCTTGATGAGAGTGAAAAAGTTGGCTTAAAACTGAACATTCAAAAAATGAAGATCATGGCATTTGGTTCCATCACTTCATGGCAAATACAAAGGGAAAAAGTGGAAAGAGTGATATATTTTATTTTCTTGGGCTCCAAAATTATTGCAGATGGTGACTGTAGCCAGAAAATTAAAAGACACCTGCTCCTTGGAAAGAAAGCTATGACAAACATAGACAGCATATTAAAAACCAGAGACATCACTTTGTACACAAAGGTCCACATAGTGAAAGCTATGGTTTTTCCAGTAGTCATGTAGGGATGTGAGAGTTGAACCATAAAGAAGGCTGAGCACCAAAGAATTTATATCTTCAAACTGTAGTGTTGGAGAAGAGTCTTGAGAGTCCCTTGGACTGCAAGGAGATCAAACCAGTTAATCCTAAAGGAAATCAACCCTGAATTTTCATTGGAAGGACTGATGCTGAAGCTCCAATACTTTGGCCACCTGATGTGAAGAGCTGATTCATTGGAAAAGACCCTGATGCTAGGAAAGGTAAGGGCAGGAGAAGGGGACAACAGAAGATGAGATGGTTAGATAGCCTCACTGACTCAATGGACATGAGTTTGGGCAAACTCCAAGAGACAGTGGAGGACAGAGGAACCTGGCATGCTGCAGCCCAAGGGATCACAAAGAGTTGGACGTGACTTGGTGACTGAACAACACTTAGGCAAACAAATGATGATAAGGAAGAAGACTAACATTTGGTAAATTTTTACTGTGCTCCAGGTAGCTGCTCTTAGTGTTTTGGAGATAATATTTTAATTGATTTCCCAGACTATCCTAAGAGGCTAGCACTATAACCACCCTCATAATACAGATGAGGAAACTGAAGCCCATAAGTCAGATAACTGTCTTAAAATCACACATCTGTTCAGTGGCAGAAATTGGATTTGAATCCAGGGAGTCTAGCTTCAAACATTGCTCTCTTCAGGCCAATTTTCTGCCTCTTGAAAATGGAGTGGGTTTGAAACCATGCCTAAAGAGTCCCCAAAGGAGATGAGAACATCAGTAAACTTAAAGCAAATATTCTTTTTCCCATTTAGTGAACTTATAAACTTAACCAAAGTGCAAGGAAACTCTGACAAAAGGAGCTAGAACACATACACTAAGATGAAGGCTTAAGAAATTTCCATTACTCCCAAATTGTACCCTGGATTCCTTACTGAGGTAGAAATTACTAGGCAGTCAGTGTAGAACTCTAAGACCTCAGTCGTGTTTTCAGTAAACATCCCACTCCATTGTCCTGAATTGCTGAAATGTGCCTTTAGTCTGATAAATTATCAGCACTCAGATCCAGGGAAGGGCAGTAATTAAATTCTGTTCCATGTGCTTGAGGGAAAAAAAAAAAAAAAGAAAAAAAACAACAACTGGTGATCATTAATCTTAAGCCCATACATTTGGTCCATGGTAAAATGGCCAGAGGGCATGAGTAAGGGTGGTGACTTCCAAGGATCTTCAGTTCAGTTCAGTTGTTCAGTCGTGTTGACTCTTTGCGACTCCATGAATCGCAGCACGCCAGGCCTCCCTGTCCATCAGCAACTCCCAGAGTTTACTCAAACTCATGCCCATCGATCTAGAGAAGCCATACAGATGTTAAGTATCTTGACCTTTAAATTGGTTGGTAAGAAATAATGTGATTTAAGGAAGGATATAAGTCCCACCTTGGGGGTACACTTTACCCTCTCTCAGTGCCTGTGATGAGAGTTTTGTACTTTCCTCCTCTTAAATAAATACTCTTCACTTGTTACCATGAGTGTTTGTGGATTCCATTCTTCAGCTCCTTGGACAAGAACTCAGATTCCTGTCTCATTACCACTTCAGTTCTACAATATCAGTGTAGGAAAGGAAAGACTCAAGACAAAAGAGAAGGGTTTCCTGGAAAGCTGGTTGTGTCATTTCCAGGAGGGCAGACCCTAACCGCAATCACTCCTCTCACGATAAGAACAAAACACAGTGTAGAGAGAGAGAGAAAAATATTGACACATAGCTTTGGAAGTAAAGTGATTCTACCATTAGCAAAACTTTCCCAATAAACGTATTAGAATTTGGCCAATCAGATTTATATATTTTCCTGGGAATAGGATGTGGGATGGAAGAATGGGTGGGAAGAAAAGCAAAGAATGTCTTTTCCTTCCTAGAGGCTCGTGATTTCTATTGCACTGGGAGAAATCCAGACAGATTTATTGATAGAGACAAAGTTTGAAGTGAGCCCAGGGTTTCTGTAGGTTGAGATGAGAAATGGGTATTCCAGACAGAAAACTCAATGTGCAAAGGCAAAGACTGTGTGAGCAAGTGAGAAGACTACAGCGTAGGCAGAGGGTAGTGGGATTAGATAAGACAGAAATTAAAAAAAAAAATGGAGTCTCATTAGATAAGACTAGTTAAAGAAATAACTATGTAATATTTCTCTCTACAAATATAATTGGAAGTTTGTTGCTGGGGGGAGGAGAGTCTGAGATTTGGAGAGCAACAGGGTTGTCAGAATTTCCCTATTTCATTCTATTTGACCAGCTGTTATAGACAGTTATAAAGCCAACCAGACTGCTTCAAGGCAGCCCTTTGGCTGGCTTTAAATACTGTGCTCTGGTCCCCTGCAGTACTTCTCCTTTCAGTCTGCTCTTTGTCGTGGTGAGAGGACATCCCCAGAGGTCAAGTCAAGTCTGCCTTTCTCCTTTGCCTTCCCTGATCACAAACTGTTTTATTCAAAAGCTACTCCCTGCATGACTGCCTCCTTTCCTTAAGTTTGAATAAGCAATTGTTGCCTCAGGGTGGTTCAGAAAGCAGCCCCCACAGCACCGAGCATTTATCATCTCCTTCCTCAGCAAGTAAGAGCCAAGAAAAACCTAAAGACATGTTATTCTCCATTTGAAGGAGCAGCAGGGACAGCACAGTGTTTCCACAGGAGGGAGCAATTAAACAGAATGAGTAGCACAATGACATTTCCAAAGTCAGATGGAAGATTTGGAGAGCCTCCATCATCAGTCAGTAAGTAGACAGTGATTTAGGCAGAGGCTGGGATTCCCAACTAAGACAAGATAGTTATTGTGTGGCCAAGGGATAGGGACAGGAACTAGGGACAGTGCTATTTTCTCTGACTGATCATTCCTTACTGCAGCCCCTGGATGATCCATATATACCCGTGGTAGCAAAGGGCAGAGTACCAGTGTGGGTCACATCTTTTGGTCCTTTCAATCCAAGAGTTAAAGTGGTCAATAAATGTGTGACATTACAGCCAGCTGTCATAGAAGGAGTCCAGGAATCAGAGACAGATCTCTTTGGCTAGAACTCAAAATATACTACTTACTTAATCGAAGTTCAGAGTTCTTAAACTGCCAACTTCGGGGTCAAAAGTAGCTTGAGGGCATAAGTTGCTTAGGTTACACACATACAACTTTTTTTTTTTTCAAGTTTGCTTTGGGTGCTAAAATTTAAACACTGGGAAATTTCACATATTAATCTAGTGTTCCAGCTTCTCTTGGCAGAAGTTGTGTGGCCCTTAGTACACCTAGCTTCCAAGTCCTCTGTCTATGGTGCTGATTATTTATTACTGTTTTCCAACAATAAATAAGAGTTATCTGCATTTATTATGCTTTCAAGGGACTTTTTTCCCCTTCGTGTTTGAGACATGTCCTCTATCCTTTTATTTTGAATACACTGCTAGAAAATGAAAGACCAAAAGAGCTGCATTTTTTCACACCTTACTTTATTACATCATCTGTTTGGTCCCTTTATAGGCATTAGAGTTTGTGTCCCCCTGTGGTAATAGCTTACATTATTCCACACTCTGTATGTGCCAGGAATTCTTCTGGTCCCTACATATTAACTCATTCAACAAAGTATGTAGCCACTACTCAGTACTCGCTTTATCTCCAGTTTGCAGATGAAGAAACCAAGGCACTAAGATATTAGGAAACTTAATCAAGGTCACACAGCTATTGTGACCTTGGGCTCAAACCCAGATATTCTGGCTCCAGAATTGAGTCAGAACCTCCCCCAAAATACTGCTTCTATCATAGCAATCCAATGAGAACAGAAAGAGAAACAACCATAGTGAACACTGGACATATCTCTGCCATTTAAAAGCAGCATGAAATGGATAATGAACAAGGACCAGGGGAGCCCTGCTCAACGTTACATGGCAACCTACATGAGAGAGGAACTAGGAGGATAATGGATACCAGTATAAACACGTGTGTGTGTGTGTGTGTGTGTGTGTGTGTGTGTGTGTGTGTGTGTGTGTGTGTGTGTGTGTGTGTGTGTGTGTGTGTGTGTGTGTGTGTGTGTGTGTGTGTGTGTGTGTGTGTGTGTGTGTGTGTGTGTGTGTGTGTGTGTGTGTGTGTGTGTGTGTGTGTGTGTGTGTGTGTGTGTGTGTGTCTGAGTCCCTTGCTGTTGACCTGAAAGTATCACAACATTGTTAATCACGTACACTTCAGTATAAAATGAAAAGCTCTAAAAAAAAAAAAAAGCAGTATGGCTCATTCTTATGATAGGCCATTTAGGTACCTCACATTATTAAAAAGTTGATGGAGAGCAAGCTGTCCTTAGCACAAACATGCATGCAATAGAAGCAAGATACAAATGATAAAGTGAATTCTCCTTGAGCTGGAAAGTTACAGCTCATTTGTCTCCTATTATTTATGCTCAATTTCACAAATTTTGTTCAATGAGCTTTTACTGTTATCAGAGAAAATAAGTTACATTCAACAAAATATTATTGCAGCTACAGATAAGAAGAATAATTCACAATGCCTCTCCATCCTGAGTGTGCTGGAGACTAACTGGCAAATGGAATGAATACACCTACCCACAGACCACTACAAAAGTTGGCTAGATTTCATGATTCTATTTTTCTTTAGGTAGCAAATGGTTTGGAGGAAGGTGAACTATAAATGTGACCTTTATCAGTAATAGAGAGGGCTAAGACTTAGAATCGTGGTAATGATTGTCTGAAAAAAAATCCATATGTCTCTGGGTATGTGATTACTCCTGGCCTCTTTCTCCAGCACAAATAGTTGTGACCACTCAGTCTATAGTTGAATTTAAATAAATAAATAAGCATCCTTTCTTTGGATATTTGGGACCCAGGATCTACTGACATATCTCCTTCCAGGAAATGGTCTATTCAGAAAAAAAGCCTTGTATATCCCCTTATCAGAAGTTTGTTCAAGAACCCAGAAATGACCACACTGTTCTTTCCAATTCTATATCCTTTACTCCATCCCCTCTCCCCACAAAACTGTATGTTCTAAGCCAGAATCCTTACTGCCAAGCTTGACATCTAATTAGTGCATAATAAATATATGAAGGAGAAAAAGAGGAAAATGTTGCTTGTGCTTTGCAAAGTGAGAAAACACCTTCTCTTATGTGTCTTTGCATGTAATAAGGGTGATCATATAATTTCGGAGTGGCAACTGGAAAAGATGCTAGAGCTTTCTGGGTTCTAACAAAGCTATAATCTTAGATAATGTTTAATTATTGAAAGTGTTTGGGAACTGACATTTTCACTGCAAATTAAATCATATCACCTTATAGGAGGTGATAAAAGAAAATATAAACCAGAACGGTCACATCTAAGATGTGGGCACACCTGATCCTGAATTGGGACAAATAAAAAAATATCATCTCTCTATGTTAAAGGCAATTCTAAAGAAAAGCAGAAAGAAACGAATTAGAAGAAATCTAGAATTATTTAGGTTGGCAAAAATTTGGACATATTTCGAAGGAACAACAACAACAGAAGAAAAAACAACAGAGGGAAGAAGACTATACCTTCCACCTCTGGAGACCAGCAACATTTGACAGGTTTCCTCTGTGAAGCCTTCTCAGACCACACATGTAGATTTTGCCTATCTTCTGCATTCTCACAGAGCTTCTGTAATTCTGCTATAGTATTACCTCTACTGTGTGCACTTATCTCTACCATAACCTTGTAAGCTCTATGATTTTATCATAAAATGTGTATCTTCAAAAGTGACATATGCCACAAACTGAGAGATTAAAGAAAGACTGAAGGTCTGAGTTTGTGCTTTTGAAAACTGCTGGCGTAAAGGAAATAGGAAAATTATCTGTCTAGTCCAGATGTCCAATCCCTTCTTACATGCACTTGGCAAGGTCGTGTTGGAGGGATTCACGTACAGGAAGAAGGCTACTTTAGAGGATGCTGGTCTTCTAACTGTATCATCTCTGACAGCATCACCTCACTCTGCTAGCGAGGATTGCTGGTTTATAGTAGGCTGCTGACTACTATCCCCAAACTTGCTAACGTTACTTTCCCCCTCATGGATCAGGCTCTGGCCTCTGCTCTGCTTCACTGATGCCCCAAGTTTGTACTTCAGCACCAACCAACTTAGAGATTCCTCCGCCTGGAAAGCATGTTCCCAGGACTGGGCACATTAGGCTCCATTTTTCATTCATGTTTCAGCTTCAAAATACCATTCCTCCAGGAGAATACAACTTACCACCTTACAAAATTAGCACTGTCTTCAGTGCATGCTACCTTTTACATAACTGTTTTAACTGTCGTATATAACACTATCAGAAATTGCTTTTTTTTTTTTTTAACTCATTTATTTCCTGTTTCTCCACTGAAAGCTTCAGGAGAGTCTGCCTGTTCTGTTCCTGGCCAGTGTTCTCACTAGTGCCTGGAACACAAACAGTACTGAGTGAATATCTATGGAACAGTGAGTACAAAGGAGAAGTGCTTGTTGAGCATCTACCATGTGACTAGACCTGGACAGAATGTTTTCAAATAGCATCGGGAGCTCTACTCAATGCTCTGTGGTGACCTTAAAGGGAAGGAAGTCCAAAAGAGAGTGGATATATGTATTTATCGCAAACTGTGGTTTCTGGAAAAGACCCTTGAGCGTCCTTTGGACAGCAAGGAGATCAAACCAGTCGATCCTAAAGGAAATCAACCCTGAATATTCATTGGAATAACTGACGCTGAAGCTCCAATACTCTGGTCACCTGATGCCAAGAGTCAACTCATTGGAAAAGACCCTGATGCTGGGGATGATTGAAGGCAGGCAGAGAAGGGGGTGACAGAGGATGAGATGGTTGGATGGCATCACCAACTCAGTGGACAGAAGTTTGAGCAAACTCTGAGAGATAGTGAAGGACAAGGGAAAGCTGACGTGCTGTAGTCAGGAGTTGCAGGGAATCCGACATGACTTAGTGACTGAACAGCAATAACAATATGTATACATATAGCTGGTTCACTTCACTGTACAGCAGAAACTAATGTAACACTGTAAGGCAACTATACTCCAACAAAAATTTTTAAAAGAATACATTGCCTTATTGATTCTCAGTTTTGAAGGAGACATTTTTTTGTTTTTGTTTTTTGTGATCTGTCACTCAGTCATGTCTGACTCTTTGCTATCCCATGGACTGTAGCCTGCCAGGCACCTCTGTCCTTGGTTTTGTCCAGGAGAGAAGCTGGAGTGGGTAGCCATTTCCTTCTCCAGGGGATCTTCCTGACCCAGGGATTGAACCTGTGTCTCCTGCATTGCAGGTAGATTCTTTACTGCTCAGTCATTTGGGAGCTAATCTCCAATTTGCAAGTGAGGAATAAGTCTCAGAGGGGTAAAGTAATCTGTCTAAGGTTACACAGCAACTGCTCAATAAATATTTTGGAAGGAAGAAAGGTAGACAGGTAAGTGGGAACCTAGAGAGGGGCAGATCCACCCAGGAGAGCGCTCCAAAGTCCATGCTTGTTTCATTTCATCATAAAATTTTAATGTACATCAATCTCTTTTTTGACAAGGTGAACAGTGAGTTTTGTGACTCCCAGGTCTGACCTTTTAAAAGTATCTTGCTTACAGTTGGAATCAATACTTTTTGTGTCAAGCTGTCATTTTCACCACCAATCTGACACACTATTCCCATGTAACTTTGCTTCCTTTGATGCTAGCTAAAGACTGTCATCCTCCAATTTCTAGAGGACAGAATTCAAAGCGAAGATTGATACCATTAATTCCCTACCGTAGTCGGGAATCTAACACCTCAATGTGGAGAGGACTCACACCTTCAGTTAGCATTTTTAACAATGCAAAAAGCAGCTCCCACCCTTTGGACAGTCTGACATTTGCAGACTCCTTTACATGACCATGAAGAGTCTCCTTTTCACGATCATGACCATGTCAGTCAGATGCTGTTCTTCTGTTGTGTTCCATGTGGAATCTTAAATGACTTCACATGGTGTATAAAGTCCAGCCTTATCTGGTTGTTGCCTACTTCATCCCCGTTTCCTGCCATTCCCCCTTCTCACATCGTGTCTCAGCAATTCACATCCTACTTGTTTTCAAGTAGTGCTCCGTGATCTCTAACATCTTTCCTGTCAAAATACCCTTCACCTGCTTCTTCATCTACTCTAATTCCTCTTTATTTTTAAGATGCTTTCCCTAAATGTGGTTTTCTCCATAAAGCTTTCACGGACCATCCACATTTTCTTGGCCAACCTTGGTGTCTTCATTGATATTTACAATGTACCTTGTAATATCTCCATAACAATTACATTGCATTTTCATGAATTGTATTTGGCTTTTCTCTCTACTCAGAGAAGGCAATGGTGCCCCACTCCAGTACTTTTGCCTGGAAAATCCCATGGATGGAGGATCCTGGTGGGCTGCAGTCCATGGGGTCACGAAGAGTCGGACATGACTGAGTGATTTCACTGTCACTTTTCACTTTCATGCATTGGAGAAGGAAATGGCAACCCACTCTAGTGTTCTTGCCTGGAGAATCCCAGGGATGGAGTAGCACAGAGTCGGACACGACTGAAGTGACTTAGCAGTTTTTCTCTACTAGATTACAATTTGAGGCTGATTATCTGTCTTACACTAGGAGTAGCAGAAGAAAGAGTTCACATTTATTCAGGGCTTACAAAGGGCTAGACGTTGTATCAGATAATTTGCATGTATTATTTTTTAATTCAGGAAACAACAGCATTACTATAGATTGAGCATATCATTTGCTCCATTGAGTACACAGTTTTAGAGGTATCTCAGATACAACTTTGAATTCTCATAAAAGTATGTAAGATGCATTATTATTTCCATTCTACAGATGAAAAACTAAAGTCCAGAGATGTTGAATCACTCACTCAAGCCAAAGAACTAGCAAACAGCAGAACCATGATTCAAACCCAAAAGGAACACTCATTCTGTATTAGGTTATACACTCCTGAAAGTATCTATGTTTCATTTCTATCAATATCTTTTGAAGGAGTGAATTTATTCCTTTTTACTAAGCATGATATTTGATGCTGTCCATAAGCCAATGTTATTACCTATTCAATCTCATCTATCCAGTGACTTGCTTAAAAGCCAACCTAACCATTTTATACTCCCCAAACTCACTCACTCAGTTCACTTCTGACACATGTCTCTCTTGGCTCAACCTGAAAGGTAGGCATTCTTCTTCCTTTTCTATACAAATATCCCCCCAAACACCAAGTACATTTTTTTTCTTTTAGTTTTAAGTTCATATTGTAGAACCTCAAATTGAAAAATACAGCAAACTTTTTTTAAAATTTTGAGATCACTATCTAGTCATGAATTTTGTTCCATCTTTAATATTCAATCAAGCAATAGATGATACAGGAAGGTATCAGCTGCCTAGAGTTCAGCTCCAGGGTTCAACAACCTTAATTCAAGTACTAGCCCCTTCAGTTTTGGGCTCATACTTAAATCACAGTTTCCTTTTCTATAAAATGAGGGCAGCATTATTACCTAAACTAACAAGCTGTAGAACAGCTTGTAATAATTAAAACAGAGAATTCACTTCTGTCCTTAGCACAGCTGCTGCTTCATATTAAGGGCTCAAGAGATATATATTACCTCATATTATTATCTCAATAGATTAGAGGTCACCAATACTAAACTGGACTAATCACTGAGTTTACAAATGGAGAAACGGGCCAAGATGGGTAAGCTACTGATTCAGTCACACTACTCGAGAATCACATCTAAGATGGCATGACTTCCAAATCTCAAGCAATTGTTTCATGTGTGTGTACTCACTTGCTCAGTCATGTGTGACTCTTTGTGACCCCATGGACTGTAGCCTACCAGGCTTCTTTGTCCATGGAATTTTTCAGGCAGAATACTGGAGTGGGTTGCCATTTCCTTCTCCAGAGGATCTTCCTGACCCAGGGATCAAACCCCCGTCCCTTGTGTCTCTGGCATTGGCAGGTGGATTCTTCACCACTAGCACCACCTGGGAAGTGCAGTTGTTTATGAAGCTATTTCTACCCAACAAGCATGGTAGAAACACTTACTCAGTCTTCTATAATATTCTTCATTACTCCTAAACAAGTACACATTATATGTTTTCCAAATAATGAATTCCAGAGTTTCCAAAAGGTTTTATTTAGCTGAATCTTACCATTCAGCCCTGTTTTTCTCTGCCATGACCTTGGCTGTCTTTAACAACAGAGCTAGAGTAGCCACAGTACATTCAGAATGCAGGAAAAGGAAGGGCGAGGAAATGAGGAGAGAGAGGCCCGTTATAAACAATTCTAGAAATAGAACCACAAGGCTTGCAAATTCCAAGCATCTGGGGAAGGAATCAGACTTGTTACAGGAAATGGCTATTTACTGAGAGATGAAGGGACTTTGTTTCCCTAATCCCAGGCTTGCTAAGCCTTATGTTTCTAGTGTCAAAGAAAATGAAAATTGGAGAGAATAAAATCATTTCTCTTTCTCAAAATTTCTCTTATCAAGAAAGACAAATTTTCCCCAGACTGCTAGACCATGGTAAACAGTTTCCTCTTTAAAATCCAAAGACACACAGCCCAATGAATACCTCGGAGTTATACAGTTTAAATGTATAACTCTTCTGCTATGGACCACCATCAACAAAATTAGGAAGGAAATGAAGTTTATCATTCCCTATCTATGACTCATCTCTGTTGTCCTCTCATCTTTTATTCATCATTTTTTCATCATTTATTCATCATTTATCAACAGGCTCTCAAAGCCACATACCACTCCATGGATGCCCAAGGCCTTTTCCAGAGGACAATCTCCCACCCAACCCAGGTTCCTAGAGTTCAACAATCACCATCTTTTCTCAACATCCTGATTCTCTTAATATGAGAGATCCTGGACAGTGGGGTCTTGTCTTATGACTCTCTCTCCTAGAAGAGCAAATGTAACATATTGGGTCAGCCAAAATTTCATTTGGGTTTTTCTGTACGAAGTACCTGAAAAACCTGAATGAACTTTTTGGCCAACCCAATACACAGTCGAAAGTCGTCTATATTTGGTAGGTTTAAGTTGGCTTAAAGCTCAACATTCAGAAAACTAAAATCATGGCATCTGGTCCCATCACTTCATGGGAAATAGATGGGGAGACAGTGGAAACAGTGTCAGACTTTATTTTTCTGGGCTCCAAAATCACTACAGATGGTGATTGCAGCCATGAAATTAAAAGACACTTACTCCTTGGAAGGAAAGTTATGACCAACCTAGATAGCATATTAAAAAGCAGAGACATTACTTTGCCAACAAAGGTCTGTCTAGTCAAGGCTATGGTTTTTCCAGTGGTCATGTATGGATGTGAGAGTTGGACTGTGAAGAAAACTGAGTGCCAAAAAACTGATGTTTTTGAACTGTGGTGCTGGAGAAGACTCTTGAGAGTCCCTTGGGCTGCAAGGAGATCCAGCCACTCCATCCTAAAGGAGATCAGTCCCGGGTGTTCATTGGAAGGACTGATGCTGAATCTGAAACTCCAATACTTTGGCCACCTCATGCGAAGAGTTGACTCATTGGAAAAGACCCTGATGCTGGGAGGGATTGGGGGCAGGAGGAGAAGGGGACAACAGAGGATGAGATGACTGGATGGCATCACCGACTCAATAGACATGAGTTTGAGTAAACTCTGGGAGTTGGTGATGGACAGGGAGGCCTGGCGTGCTGTGATTCATGGGGTCGCAAAGAGTCAGACACAACTGAGCGACTGAACTGAACTGAACTGAGATGGGTAGAAAAATGAAGAAATTCATTAAATGTAAGAATGAAAGAAGCTACACAAAATAACTTATAGATAATATAGTAGCTAGCTCCCTGGTCCTTTCATTTTAGTAGGATATTATTTTTTTTTCCCAAATGCAGTATTTCTATAGAAGATATGTGAGATAAATGCCTTTTTCATATCCTTCAACACCTATGGACAGCCACATACTACATACATTTAGTAAGATCTGGATGTGTGATATCTAAGTATCTTCTAATATGCGAAGATGAAAGTTAAGGGTAGGGTTTTGTTTTGCTTTATTTTTTATTTATTTTTAACTGGAGGATAATTGCTTTACAATATTGTGTTAGTTTCTGCCATGTATCAACATGAATCAGCCATAGGCATACATATATACCCTTACATACATATGTCCCCTTATATCCATACGTCCTCCATACATACATATGTCCTCCCTCCACCTCCCACTGCATTCCACTCCTCTAGGTTGTCACAGAGCACCAGGTTTGAGCTCCCTGCATCATATAGAAAATTTCCACTGGCTATCTATTTTGCATATGGTGATGTATATGTTTCAGTGTTACTCTTTCAATTAGTCCCTCCCTTCTCCTTCTCCAACTGTGACCACAATTCTGTTCTCTATGCCTGCATCTTAGAAGACCTAAACAGACTTTTCTCCAAAGAAGACATATAGATGACTAATAACACATGAAAAGATGCTCAACATTGCTCATTATTAGAGAAATGCACATCAAAAATACAATGAGGTATCACCAGTCAGAATGGCCATTATCAAAAAAATCTGCAAACAATAAATGCTGGAGAGGGTATGGAGAAAAGGAAACCCTCTTGCACTGTTGATGGGAATGTAACCTGGTATAGTCACTATGGAGAACAGTATGGAGATTCCTTTAAAAACTAGGGATAAAACTACCATATGACCCAACAATCCCACCACTGGGCATATACCCTGAGAAAACCATAACTGAAAAAGACACATGTACCCCAGTGTTCACTGAAGCACTATTTACAATAGCTAGGACATGGAAGCAACATAGATGTCTATCGACAGATGAATGAATGAAGTTGTGTTCATTTGCAAGGTTAGGGGTTTTAGACCCACTGTGATTTTGATGAGTTCAAACCATATCCCTGCCAATCCAAAGGCATACATTAACACAGGAAAAAATAAATAACAATAATAACAGAAAAACACAATAAAAATAACAATATACACACAAATCTGCGTGTACGATAACAGAAAAAAAAAACAGAAAAATAACAATAACAACAACAAAAAATAAAAAACAAACAGTAAAGTCAAATGTTAGGAGGATAGAGGAAAGAAGTTAGATAATAAAGAGAACTTGCATTCAAAATATCTAGTATAGAACAGGCTTTGTCCAGAGCCAACTGATGAAGCTCATTCAAGGAGAAATGAGAATTGAAACCTTTGTGGAGAAAAAGCTAAGATATATCCCTCTTAAAAGAACTATGATAGGCAGTTGAAACTGTTACAAAAGGAGCTTTGCACCATAAATGTGAAAACTTGAATTTGACTTCTGCTTCAACAGACACTTTCATTCTAGGGTCTGGGTCATTTACTTCACTAGTCATGTATCTCATGTACAAAATGAGAAAGCCAACTGCAAAATGCTGCAAGTGTCCATTTTAATGGGAGGGAGGCCAAATTGCCCCTAAAGAAACATCATTACTGGGAAGATCATCAGGACCCCGTGTGAAGAGCCATTCTCTTTCCTCCACTCCTACAGACAGAAGGACCAGCAGGCCAGATAAAGATCCCTCCTCACAGCTCAGGCTGAGCTTTCATCAGTTCTGTGCTGCCTTCAGGATTTTGCATTACCCGACATTTTGAGGAAACCAGTGATTTGCCCTCTTTCTGCAGCCAGCTGACAGATCACACAGTGGCCTTGGCTTTGTGGTGACACAAACAGTTGTTCAAAGTCAGAACTATTTCAATTTATCTCATCCTTTTCAATATAAGCTTCTTTCCAAAGGGGCTGTAAACTATTCTGGTTGAAGCTGTTTCCTTTCATCAAAGCTCCCTCAGATGAAAGACAAGGCAAACATTAGCCAGTATGACAATGGTATTGGAGGGCTTTGCTTTGTTTCTTATTGTAAAAGAATGATGAAATTCTGACCTGAAGACCATCCAGTAGTACATTCAGGGCTGGCCTTTTATGGTCTTAATATGTATTTATACTGCAAAAATGTCTACAGCAGCACCATTAGATAGAAATATTATCATACTAAGTAAAGTAAGTCAGAGAAAGACAAATATCATATGATACCACTTATATGCAGAATCCTTAAAAAAAAAAAAAAAAACGATACAAGTTAACATATTTACAAAACAGAAGCAGACACCCAAACTTAAAGAATGAACTTACGGTTACCAATGGGCAAGGGTGGGGTGGATAGATCAGGAGTTTGGGACTGACATGTACACTGCTATATTTAAAACATAACCAACAAGGACCTACAATATAGCACAGGGAACTCTGCTTAATATTCTGTAACAACCTAAATGGGAAAAGAATTTGAAAAAGAATAGATGCGTGTGTGTGTATAACTGAATCACTTTGTTGTACAGCTGAAACTGACATATACTGTTAATCAACTGTACTCCAAAATAAAGTGAAAATGAAAAAAATTAACCAATAAAATGAAATTAAAAAAAAAATATAGAGGGCTTCCCTGGTGGCTCAGTGGTAAACAATCTGCCTGCCAATGCATGTGACACAGGTTTGATTCCTGGTCCAAGAAGATCCCACATGCCCCAGAGCAACTAAGCCTGTGTACCACAACTACTGAGCCTGTGCTCTAGAGCCCAGGAGCTGCAACTAATGAGCTCACACGCCACAACTACTGAAGTCTAACTGCTCTTGAGTCTGTTCTTTGCAACAAGAGAAGCCACTGCAACAAGCTTGCACCACAACTAGAGAGTAGCCACCATTCTCCACAACTAGAGAAAAGCCCAGCAGCAATAAACACCCAGAATGACCAAAAAAAAAAAAAAAAAAGAGATAAGAAAATGTGAATCACACATGCAAGCCATGTTATTAAATTTCTTCTAGTAGTTACACTAAAAAAAAAAATTGTTAGAAACAGGTGAAATGAATTAGCCTATTATACTGAGTTCAACATATCCACAATATTATCAGTTCAAAATGCAATCAATATAGAATTATTTGTAGGATTTTTTCCTAAGCCTACAAAATCAATGTGTATTTCATACTTACAGCATATCTCAATTCAGACTAGCCATTATTCAAATGCTCACTAGATCCATGTAACGATTGGCTGCTTTATTGGACAGTGTAGCTCTAAACTTTGGCTGCACTTATATATTTAACATATATGTTACTAGTAGGATTTACAGGGGATTTTTTTCCATCAGGAATGAAAAATTAACACAGAATAGGCTATTAATAAATGTTTGCTGCTTTGGAGATGAAAAAACATATTAATAATTTATTTTTTAATCTCATGATTCCTTATTTGGGGGAGTATGCAAGGTGAAATAAGGCTGGAAGGCCACTGAAAACAAATGAAGAAATGAAGGTGATAGAACCATGCTGTCATAAATGGAAACAGCATCTTAAGTCTTCATATATTAACAGGGAAGAAAAATATTTTCAAGATCTTTAAATGTCAATAAACTCACTAAGCATCTAAATCCCAAAATGAGATAAACAAACAATACATTTTATAGAAACTGAAGAGACAAAATTCTACCTTTTGAATAATTAAATATCTAAATATTGCTAATGTTCATGACTGGAGGGAAGAGGCCACACTTCCATTTGTTACTGGAAGTAAATGTGACAACGCTTATGAGGAAAAACAGTCAAATATCCTTAAAAATTTTTTACTTTTGATACAACTATTTTAATTCTGTTTCTTAAGGAATTACTGGATAATCACATAAAAATGAGCATAAAGGATGTCTACTTTACTGATCAGACTTTTGAAAATTTGGAAACAATCTAAATAGCCACTGAAAAGGCAATGATATACTGTTACACTTATGTATATATACACATAGATATATCTAGTAGAATACTATACAGCTATTAAAAATGCCAATGCAATTTCATATTTATTGAAATGCATGTATGTGTTTGGGCTTCCCTGGTGGCTCAGACAGTAAAGAATCCACCTGCAATGTGAGAGACCTGGGTTCCATCCCTGGGTTGGGAAGATCCCCTGGAGAAGGAAATGGCTACCCACTCCAGTATTATGGCCTGGAGAATTCCATGGATGGAGGAGCCTGGCGGGCTACAGTCCATGGGGTCACAGAGTCGAACATGACTGAGCAGCTTTCACTTTTCATATACACATTTATTATTAAATGAGAAACTTCAGGTTTTGGGACAATATATAGAAAACACCATTTAAAACAAACATATAGCATATGTTTAAATTTCTGTCTTGTACTTTTTGGAAAACATTATTTTAGTAAGTATACAATCCTTAAATCAGAGAACAAAGTAAATCTTTACATTGTGAAAATGAACTATACCCTGGAAAGTTTTAAAAGGTCCAAAATATTATAAATAAAGGGTTATGGTGTGCTGCAGTGGATAGGGGAAGTTTCTTCAAAGGGAAGAGCATTGCTACAAGAGGAGAAAATAGAATATTCTTCTTCAGAAGTATTGCATTTTCCTATGATCATTTATCTCTAAAATCATTTACTTGCAAGCCCTTGATCTTCTTCAACTTGAAATGCAAGAGAAAAAAAAAAAAGCACATCAAAATATGCCTGTAAGATGAGTCCCTATTTGGCAGTTTTAAAGATTACAGCCTTCAGTTGGACCTGCATTCAAGTTTACCTGGGGAGGAGGGGGATAGAAGTGTTGAACTGGGAAATGTCAATACATAATAGCACAGCAATTCAAAAACTATCAGCTCAGCTGAAGGTCCACTGAGGTGTGTCCCACGCAGGGCCGTTCGTGGAGAAACAGCACAGCCTATCACTTGGCTTTCCCAGAAAGATTCCATCTTACTGGACCTCCCTCCCAGCCACACCCCGTGTCCCACTTACCGTCTTCTTTCCCTCTCACTTTCCAGAGCTATGGTCAAGTCCATCTGACCGTCCCCACCTGGACCACTCGACAGTCTCACAGAAGCTCTCAAGCTTCTCCCTCTCAGCCCCTCCTAAATGCCATCCTTTCCAGACTCCTTATCAGCTACAGGTGCTCCCCAGCGCTTTCTGGTCAGCCCGGAGGCTACAAATATGTCATCAGCAGATTATGCCCTTACATGTTTGGGGTTTTGTTATTGCTGTTATTTTGCTTCACACAGTGCTTTAAAAGTGTTTAGTTGGCTAGTCTAATATGCAGAATATTTCACATAAAGTCCTAGATCCTCCACTCAACCTGAAAAGTTATGTGATGGACAACTTTGAGCTCACGTCCCTGGGACACAACATGTCCTTGAACTGAAAGCCCCTTAGCAGCAGTGGCAGGGGCCTTGGTGACCTGCTTTCCTTCCTGCCAGCTTCCTCTTGCTCTCTCCTTCTCTCCCCGCCTCTGCTCTGTCTTTGTTCCACTTATTTATATTCCCTATTTTGTCACTGCAGGTACAGAATTACAAGCCTTCCATGGTGTAACTTGAAGTCCTTTCCAATGTAACTTAACCCGTTTTCCAGACTCACTCATTTGGCTCTTTCATTTGCCAGTCTATTCTGTGTATTTTCGATATGCTTTTCTCTTTTCCATACCCCATATGCTGGGTTTCCCTGGTGGCTCAGATGGTAAAGCGTCTGTCTGCAATGCAGGAGACCCGGGTGCGATCCCGGGGTTGGGAAGATCCCCTGGAGAAGGAAATGGCAGCCCACTCCAGTACTCTTGCCTGGAAAATCCCATGGACGGAGAAGCCTGGTAGGCTACAGTCCATGGGGTGCAGAGTCGGACACGACTGAGCAACGTCACTTTCACTTCACTTTTCACCCCATATCCCGTCTTTATATCTTGAAGAGAACCCTTACCTTTCATGCATCATTTTTACTTTGTTCTCTGAGATTCCTGACCACCTGCAAAAGTCAGGTCTTCTTCCTCCAGGCTTGGTAGGAAGCTAGCATCCAGACCTTCCATCTGACGACTATGAATTACCTGCTATGCATGCTCTGATACTTGGTAAAGTTTAGCCTAATAATGCTGTGTTTCCTACAAAACAGAAGATAATGTTCAACCAATTTCTGTGTATTGATCCATATACAAATTGGGAAATCTGTGTTTGCTTTTCTCATCTGGACTAGTTTTAGCCACATGTCATCCATGAAGCAGAGAACAATCAAATCTAGAAAGCAGGATCTTGGTGATGCATAGATTAATTGGACAGTTGCCAGAAACTCACTCAAGTCACACCCCATGGAGAGCGTCTTAGTAATGCAGGAAGGATTTCTTTGATCATTATCAAGACCGTTTTCAAGTGAATGAGTGCTATGATTATAAAAGAGCTTTTGCTTATTTCACTTTTCTATTGAACTGAAAAACAAGAGCTTAGTTCCAGGGCCAATTTGTATTCTTACACTTTCTCTAGCTCCGATGCTTACTAAAAAGCATTTCTCATGATCTGTGCTTTCAACAGAGACAGGCTCTTTTCCTGAGAAAGACACATCAATTTTATCCTGTGCACATCGGCTGTAAGTAAAGCCTTTAGTCGTTGTGATTTGTATCTCAGTGATCACATGTTATTTGTTGGCTTTCACTGAATTATTACTCTGCTGCTCACCCTATGACAAGGGTTTAAATATCTCTCATCTTGACCACTCATTGAAGAGGCCCTCATTAGTCTCTAAGTCCAGGAGAAGAAACCTAGGTTAAGATATAGGAGTAGAGAGAAGTGAGATGCGATTATCCTTGGTCACAGCAGAAGGCAGCTTCAATGCTAAAATGCAACCCTACCCTTATTTAGTACTGTTTCTTTTGTCTTCATTTCACACCCTGTGGGTATTAAGCCACTCATGCCAACTTTAACCAGGATTTTCTGAAATACTGGATGTTTGCTTCAACTCTAGGATGATCCTAGTTCAGGAATCAGAAAACTAGAGCATGTAGATCACCACCTGCTTCTGAAAATAAAGATTTTATAAAGAAAAGTCATGTTCATTTGTTTATATATTGTCCACAGCTGCTTTGCATAGGAAAAATTGGAATAGCTGCAACGGGAAGCATATGGTTACATAGACTAAAATATTTACTATGTGACTCTTTACCAAAAAAATGTAAGTGCCTACTTTCTCAGTTAACTGGAATGAACTACAAAGGCAGATGATCCCCTTTAAAGAACATTAAGCCCCACCTGACTGATAGAAAAACAGAAAGATGAATGAATAAATGAACAAGCAAATAAATGAACTTTTGAAGATTAATTCAGAATACCCTGATCTGAAGCAGGTGAGACTGTCTCATCACGGTCACAGAGGTGGAAACTGAATCTAGGAACTTGGATTTTCTCAGTGGGGGCATCTGGTCTCTAAGCTAACCTAGTTTGTTGTTTTGGTCACTAAGTCGTGTCTGACTCTTGCGACCCCATGGACTGTAGCCTGCCAGGCTACTCTGTGCATGGGATTTTCAAGGCAAGAATACTGAAGTGGGTTGCCATTTCCTACTCCAGGGGATATCTCCGACCCAGGGATTGAAACTACATCTCCTGCATTGGCAGGTGGTTGCTTTACCACTGAGCCACCAGGCAAGCTCAACCTTAGTTGCTGCTGCTTTTGTGAGTAAATGTGACAGCTTTGACATCCTGACTATTTCATCTACTCATCTTTGGTTCTTTTCAAACTTTAATGAAAAAGTGTGATTCCTACATGCCCGGGGCTTGGTGTGTCACAGGGATCGGACGTCTGTGTAGAGATGCAGCCACACACAGCTCGTGGGAGACTACTTCCAGCAGTCCTCACCCATCCTGGGGGCTTTTGCTCTTCTCACTCTCACTGAATTGACAGTGAGGGAACAGTGAGAAAAGGCTGAGAGCTCTCTGACCTTTAGTTAATTGAACAACAGATTCTGCAGTTTCCAGAAGCAGCAGGAAAAGGAAATGGAAATGATGAATCACATCAATAAATATTTTTTGATCCAGCCATCAAGTAAGTTACACGTGATTATATAATATTTTCTTGGAGGGAGAGGAGATAAAATGAAAAGATAGATGCAAATTCCAATGAAAGCTGTTTTAAAAAATGACATTCAACCTCAAGAGGAACAATATTAAGTCAGGGCTTTTATAACTGACAGGCAGCCATAATGTCTACTTTGCAAGACTTGCCATAATGTGTAAATTTAAATTAGTGTAGTACCTCATACCAAGCAGGTATTTTATATGAACAATTACAGTGACGATTTTGAAGACTCTAAAAAGATGCTAGCAGCTCTAGCTACCTCCACAGTGGTACTTGATGTCAGTTTTAGCCAGCATTAATGTATGGGGTTGGGGAGGAGGGACCAGAACACAGCCATTTATAGAGGAAATATTATATTCACTAATGGTATTCTCTAAAGTTCTATTGTTACTTTATTCATGGGTACTGAATTTAAAACTTCTCTCCTTGCATTCCCACCAACAGTGTAAGAAGGTTCCATTTTCTCCACACCCTCTCCAGCATTTATTGCTTGTAGACTTTTGGATAGCAGCCATCCTGACTGGTGTGTAATGGTACCTCATTGTGGTTTTGATTTGCATTTCTCTGATAATGAGTGATGTTGAGCATCTCTTCATGTGTTTGTTAGCCATCTGTATGTCTTCTTTGGAGAAATGTCTATTTAGTTCTTTGGCCCATTTTTTGATTGGGTCATTTATTTTTCTGGAGATTAATCCTTTGTCTGTTGCTTCATTTGCTATTATTTACTCCCAATCTGAGGGCTGTCTTTTCACCTTGCTTATAGTTTCCTTTGTTGTGCAAAAGCTTACTGTTGGTGGGAATGCAAACTAGTACAGACATCATGGAGAACAGTGTGGAGATTTCTTTAAAAACTGGAAATAGAACTGCCATATGACCCAGCAATCCTACTTCTGGGCATACACACTGAGGAAACCAGATCTGAAAGAAACACGTGCACCCCAGTGTTCATTGCAGCACTGTTTATAATAGCCAGGACATGGAAGCAACCTAGATGCCCATCAGCAGACGAATGGATAAGGAAGCTGTGGTACATATACACAATGGAATATTACTCAGCCGTTAAAAAGAATTCATTTAAATCAGTTCTAATGAGATGGATGAAACTGGAACCCATTATACAGAGTGAAGTAAGCCAGAAAGATAAAGATCAATACAGTATACTAACACATATATATGGAAGTTAGAAAGATGGTAACGATAACCCTATATGCAAAATAGAAAAAGAGACACAGATGTACAGAACAGACTTTTGGACTCTGTGGGAGAAGGCGAGGGTGGGATGTTTTGAGAGAACAGCATTGAAACATGTATATTATCAAGGGTGAAACAGATCATCAGCCCAGGTTGGATGCATGAGACAACTGCTTAGGCCTGGTGCACTGGGAAGACCCAGAGGGATCGGGTGGAGAGGGAGGTGGGAGGGGGGATCGGAATGGGAAACACATGTAAATCCATGGCTGATTCATGTCAATGTATGACAAAAACCACTACAATATTGTAAAGTAATTAGCCTCCAACTAATAAAAATAAATGAAAAAAAAAAAAAAAACTTCTCTCCTATCGGGCTTTGCTTTTCCAGTTGGAATTTCTCCATGTTGGAATTTTGAGAAACATGTTACAAGCCTATTATGTGCAGAGCATTGTATTATATTTAGGATGAAACAGAGAAATACTTGCACTCAACAGGCTTAGGGTCCAGTGAGAGAGAAAACAAACAAACAAAAAAACCTTGAGGGAAGATGCTTCTACTTTGGTTTTATTTCTTAGTATTTACATCAGTAAGGAGTTTGAGATGACTGGAAGCAAGGAGAAGCAGTAAAATGGTGAGGTGAGCTAGGTCAGTGGTCCAGCCATGAATTCTCTGTAAATGATTCCTCTTGCTGTGGTATTACCTGTGATAACCTGGGGAATGAGATTCTCAAGACCCACATCTAGTCCAGAGGAAAACAGTCTCTCATAGGACAGCCTTGGAATCTGCATTATAACAATTACCTCAGCAGATTCATGAACACATTAGAGTGTGTGAACCAATCATACTGCTTTCTTCCAAAATCTGAGTCAGAAACCGCAGACCATCCTCTGTGTGTTCGCCACATCCCTGACATCAGTGGGTACTGAACACTACGTATGTCAGTGTCAGCTGGTGGGAGTGGGAGGAGAGTGACTTAAATGCACTGAACTCTGCTTCTGGGACTTGGATTCTGTCTCTAGGATGGGATTTTTTTTTTCATTTATTTTTATTAGTTGGAGGCTAATTACTTTACAATATTGTAGTGGGTTTTGTCATACATTGACATGAATCAGCCATGGAGTTACATGTGTTCCCCATCCCGATCCCCCCTCCCACCTCCTTCTCTACCCAACCCCTCTGGGTCTTCCCAGTGCACCAGGCCCGAGCACTTGTCTCATGCATCCAACCTGGGCTGGTGATCTGTTTCACCATAGATAATACACATGTTTCGATGCTGTTCTCTCAAAACATAGGATGGGATTTTTAATGCAAGTAGATTCCTAGCTACGCCATGAGAAATAATACCGTAAAACCAACTGGCCAGCAAGTCCTGTTGCTTTTACTTCTCTAGCATCACTAATTCTTCTTTAATCTTCTCTCCCTCCTCACAGTCACAGCAATAGGCCATTCTCATCTCTCATTAGAAATTTAGGAAGAACTTGCTTATTACTCTTGCCGCCTTTAGTCTTACCTACCTCAAACCAATTTTTTAAACTGTTATAAAGTATTTCAAACATACACAACGAAGCATGCCTCTTCCTGGCTTTATATCTCATTTCTGATTTCTCACCCATTAAGGATAAAGTCCACATTTCTATTCCTGGGGTACAAACCCCTCTGTGATCTGCCCCCAGTTTCTCATTCTACCCCAGTTGGTACTCACCCTCCACCTCTCACTCTGATCCATGCACAGACATTTATACCCAGTCTCAGGAATCTCACTCATAGCTCCACAATCGTGTCCTCTCATTAAACCACCACATGGAATTATATTGTTAAGTGATGACAATGAAGGTCACTCTTCACACTTCACTTAAATCTCATGAGTGCAGAATCACATCTGTTTGAACCTAGTGACTAATACATTATTTAGTCTTACCTAAGAACTCTAAAATTCTGTTATGTAGAGGAATAATACATAAGGCAGTCAAAACATGTTAATGCTCCATGTATAAAAATGCTAATTCTCTTGCTTGGGATGACTTCCTTTCTGTCCCTTTCCATCACACCACTCAAATCCTAGTTCAAGTATTCTGAGCATGCTCTTTTCTTGTTTCATTTCCATTATTTTTTTTTAAAGAACCTTCTCAATATCATATCCTTTGATCTGACTCAAACAAAGTTTACTGGTCTTGCCTAGTATGTTCTCTTTACATATCTCTCTGATTGTACTTATCATTTATATTGCAATTGTTGGCTGAAATGTTTATCTCCACTCTTGTACAATGAGACAGCTTAGAACAGAAGTTGTATTTCATTGAATTTTGAGTTCCAATACATAGCACAGTACCTGACATAGACTAGTTGTCCATTAAATTTTGGTGACTGAATCAGTGTAGAGACAAACAAGTCAGTGAGTAAGTAGCTGGGTAAACCTATGAATGAATGAATGATCATGTTGTAGAAACACACTTTTGTGCAGGCTCTGATAGCAAGTGGAGGTCAGAGCCACAGATGTCCATTCAGACTGGAGAATATGGCCAGTATTTAGATTTTTCACAGATGGCTTACTGACTGTATCCAGAAGCTCCAGTGAGGTTGGGAACACAGGTAAAGGCTGGTCAGCATTTATCACCTTGAAGTCAAAGTCTTCTCTAAACACAGGTATGGACATGCCATGGATTTCATCATGGTCATTTGATCATTTTCCAATTCCTGTAGGAAAATGATCCAAGGCTTTAAACTGTCATTCAAGAAATACTTAATATCAAGGTTCAAATTATCTTTTAGCCTTTTATCCCTATTCCTTCCTCACACATATTTGTTCCTCCTATGAAGACCACTGTATCTTCATCTGAAATTACTATCTTTCTGTATTTTAGCTCATGCCTCTCCTTTAATGGGCAGTCCTGGCCCATTTTCTCCAAACAACATCCTATTCATATTTAGTAACATCTCAAATACCATCTCCTTCATGAACCCTTACTTGATTCTTCCTGTTAATTAAAGCATTCTGGCTTTTATATAGTACAGTGGCAATGTATACACTTTTCAGAGTCAGACTCTTTGGTGTTGATTCAGCTCTATTGTCAATCTGTTCTGTAAGCTGAATCATTCACTTCCTGCCACTTCAAACCTGTTTTGTTTGTTTGTTTCTCACCTGAAAGTGGGGTCCATAACAGAATCAACTTCATAGAATTTTTGTGAATTAGAGAGTAAAGGACTTGGTCCACTGGAGGACTTATACATAATGCCTGGCAAGAAGTAGATATTCAGTAAGTTGGTCGTTCCACTTCTTCTCCTCTGTATTATTGTATTCCTATTATTTTTTTGTTAATGCATGCTTTGAGTATACATACAACTGCTCTAAAAACATCATTAAGTATTGCTGGTATATCCAGAATGATTTTTCATTTATTTTGTTTCATTCTGATACCTCCTGAGAGAAACTTGCATTACCTCATTCTCTTTCACTAGTCTAATTTTGGTTTTCTCAGGGTAATTTGTGCCTGCCTAAATCTTTCTCATTGGAAAAGACCCTGATGCTGGGAGGGATTGGGGGCAGGAGGAGAAGGGGAAGACAGAGGATGAGATGGCTGGATGGCATCACTGACTCGATAAACATGAGTTTGAGTAAACTCAGGGAGATGGTGATGGACAGGGAGGCCTGGCGTGCTGCGATTCATGGGGTCTCAATGAGTCAGACACGACTGAGTGACTGAACTGAATTGAACTGATCTCTTTCTGAGCCTTGTTTTTGTTTTTGTTTTCACCTAGAAAATAGGATAATACCACTATGCTTTCAGGATATGAGTATTTAATGAGAAAATGTATACAAAGTGCCAAATCTCAGTCACCTTCTCATCATGACCCACCCAAGGTCATCACTTGTCCATCACTGGATGTAACTGAGGACATGAGATCCCTCAGAAGTGTTTTGAGAGTATATATCATATCCCAAATCACTGGTTATCTAAGCAGGGAGGAATTTAGAGTTAGTCTAAAGTTGTTCCTCACTCTAAAGATAAAAAAACTAGTGAATGCAGTTACCTCTCTGGGACTGAAAGTTCACACAGTAGATGAATCTGGGTCTTCTGACTAGCAGTCTTCTGCTCTACTTTTACCGCACTGACTTAGATTCACATTCTATCTTCCTCTCATCTGACACTGCCTATTGATTTTCACACCTCTGTGATCTGTTATCCATAACAGTCTTTCTGAAATATTTTTCTTGAAAAAATTAAGAAATTCTTGGCATGGCTGTGAATGTTATGTCTTTCTTCCTTTGCCATTCACTACCAGCTTGCCATCCTCAGGTTGCTTCATAGCCACTCCCTTCTCAAGGCAGACACAAGGTTTTCAGAAGGAAAGATTCATCATAAGTCTAGGAGCTGAAAGAAGATAACAAGATCTTTCTTGAGTCTCATCTGTTCCCTTTTCCACTCCTCAAGTAAGCAAAACTAAGTTCTACAGACTAACCAATAAACAGCACAGGGTTCTCCTCCTCTTGTCTAAGACCACCATTTGCTTTACCCATGAAGAAGGGAGTGTTTTAAATGGCAGTAAAGGAGGCTTCTTTCTTTTCTTCCATAACTGAGAAGCACACAGTATGGACTATAGCAGTTCAGAATACAAGACACTTCAGCAGTTGGACAGAGTTACAGACTGGTTTAGGAGAGTCCAAGTTCATAAAAGTAAACTATGTATGGAAAACACAATAAAATCAAAGATTTTTAAAATTATACATGAATACCCAGAGATAATCAGCTAAGCTAGCATAGTGGCTAAAACAAAGAACAGGATCTAAAGAGACTGTGCCTGTCAAACTACTTCTTAGGGAGGAGAGAAGAACTTCACACAGACTTGAGGGGATAAAGTTAAAACTGAGTATTGAGATTTAGCCAGCAAGAATCTCTACTTTGACAGCCTCAGCTGACCTGGGATATATTTTAAGAGGTTTCTCTCTCTACTCTTCCAGAATTGAGCTCTGCTGAGGCCTGGGAGCATCAATCATGTCACACATGTCTGCATGAATGTGGGGACAAGGCAGAGAGAAAGGTCATTTCAGGGAAATGACATGATGTGAGATAGTTTTAATGAAGAATCTTCAGCAAGGAGACAGGAAAACAGTCTCATGTTCTGGCTCTGCCACCAATGAGCCATATGATTTAGGGCACCTTTCTTTCTCTTGCTTATCCTGAGCTTTTGTATGTGTATAAGAAATGGACTAGCTGTTCTCCATTCTATATGCACATTGAAATTACCTACATATCTTAAACAAATACATAGCCCTATAGCAGATCAATTAAATTTGAATTCTAGAGATAAAGTTGAAACAACAGAATTTTTAAAAGTTTTCCAGGTATGAGCAGGCTTGAGAACTGGGTGGAAGAGATCATAAGTCCTCAAAGCTAAGAAAGAAAGATTCAATAAATTCAGAAGACTTTCCTAAGGAAGTGACTTTCAGAATGGTAGAATGAAGACCTCTGTAAAACCTGTTCCTCCATAAAAGTAGGGAAGACATGAATAAAAACTGTCAAAAATCAGCATTTTTAGAACTCTGAAACTTAACTAAAGGTTTGCAACAATCTGGAGTGTTTATTCAAGTATCTTGTTAAGACAGTGAGTTTTGTAGCAATTCACTTGCCCTTATCCCATTTTTGTTTTCTCAGTACCATGGTAGCCTGAAAAACCAACTTGAAAGTATAGTGGTTAGATCTTAACAGACCCATCACAAGCAAGGAAATCGAAACTGTAATCAAAAATCTTCCAGAAAACAAAAGCCCAGGACCAGATGGCTTCACAGCTGAATTCTACCAAAAATTTAGAGAAGAGCTAACACCTATCTTACTCAAACTCTTCCAGAAAATTGCAGATGAAGGTAAGCTTCCAAACTCATTCTATGAGGCCACCATCACCCTAATTCCAAAACCAGACAAAGATGCCACAAAAAAAGAAAACTACAGGCCAATAGCACTGATGAACATAGATGCAAAAATCCTTAACAAAATTCTAGCAAACAGAATCCAACAACATATTAAAAAAATCATACACCACGACCAAGTGGGCTTTATCCCAGGAATGCAAGGATTCTTTAATATCTGCAAATCAATCAATGTAATACACCACATTAACAAATTGAAAGATAAAAACCATATGATTATCTCAATAGATGCAGAGAAAGCCTTTGACAAAATTCAACACTCATTTATGATTAAAACTCTCCAAAAAGCAGGAATAGAAGGAACATACCTCAACATAATAAAAGCTATATATGACAAACCCACAGCAAGCATCACCCTCAATGGTGAAAAATTGAAAGCATTTCCCCTGAAAACAGGAACAAGACAAGGGTGCCCACTCTCACCACTACTATTCAACATAGTGTTGGAAGTTTTGGCCACAGCAATCAGAGCAGAAAAAGAAGTAAAAGGAATCCAGATAGGAAAAGAAGAAGTGAAACTCTCACTGTTTGCAGATGACATGATCCTCTACATAGAAAACACTAAAGACTCTACCAGAAAATTACTAGAGCTAATCAATGAATATAGTAAAGTTGCAGGATATAAAATTAACACACAGAAATCCCTTGCATTCCTATATACTAACAATGAAAAAACAGAAAGAGAAATTAAGGAAACAATACCATTCACCATTGCAACAAAAAGAATAAAATATTTAGGAGTATATCTACCTAAAGAAACAAAAGACCTATACATAGAAAACTATAAAACACTGATGAAAGAAATCAAAGAGGACACAAACAGATGGAGAAACATACCGTGTTCATGGATTGGAAGAATCAATATTGTCAAAATGGCTATTCTACCCAAAGCAATCTATAGATTCAATGCAATCCCTATCAAGCTACCAATGGTATTTTTCACAGAACTAGACCAAAGAATTTCACAATTTGTATGGAAATACAAAAAACCTCGAATAGCCAAAGTAATCTTGAGAAAGAAGAATGGAACTGGAGGAATCAACCTGCCTGACTTCAGACTCTACTACAAAGCCACAGTCATCAAGACAGTATGGTACTGGCACAAAGACAGAAATATAGATCAATGGAATAGAATAGAAAGCCCAGAGATAAATCCACGAACCTATGGACACCTTAACTTTGACAAAGGAGGCAAGGATATACAGTGGAGAAAAGACAATCTCTTTAACAAGTGGTGCTGGGAAAACTGGTCAACCACTTGTAAAAGAATGAAACTAGAACACTTTCTAACACCATACACAAAAATAAACTCAAAATGGATTAAAGATCTAAATGTAAGACCAGAAACTATAAAACTCCTAGAGGAGAACATAGGCAAAACACTCTCCGACATAAATCACAGCAAGATCCTCTATGACCCACCTCCCAGAATATTGGAAATAAAAGCAAAACTAAACAAATGGGACCTAATGAAACTTAAAAGCTTTTGCACTACAAAGGAAACTATAGTAAGGTGAAAAGACAGCCCTCAGATTGGGAGAAAATAATAGCAAATGAAGAAACAGACAAAGGATTAATCTCAAAAATATACAAGCAACTCCTGCAGCTCAATTCCAGAAAAATAAATGACCCAATCAAAAAATGGGCCAAAGAACTAAACAGACATTTCTCCAAAGAAGACATACAGATGGCTAAAAAACACATGAAGAGATGCTCAACATCACTCATTATCAGAGAAATGCAAATCAAAACCACAATGAGGTACCATTACACGCCAGTCAGGATGGCTGCTATCCAAAAGTCTACAAGCAATAAATGCTGGAGAGGATGTGGAGAAAAGGGAGCCCTCTTTCACTGTTGGTGGGAATGCAAACTAGTACAGCCGCTATGGAAAACAGTGTGGAGATTTCTTAAAAAACTGGAAATAGAACTGCCATATGACCCAGCAATCCCACTCCTGGGCATACACACTGAGGAAACCAGATCTGAAAGAGACACGTGCACCCCAATGTTCATCGCAGCACTGTTTATAATAGCCAGGACATGGAAGCAACCTAGATGCCCATCAGCAGATGAATGGATAAGGAAGCTGTGGTACATATACACCATGGAATATTACTCAGCCATTAAAAAGAATTAATTTGAATCAGTCCTAATGAGATGGATGAAACTGGAGCCCCTTATACAGAGTGAAGTAAGCCAGAAAGATAAAGACCATTACAGTATACTAACACATATATATGGAATTTAGAAAGATGGTAACGATAACCCTATATGCAAAACAGAAAAAGAGACACAGAAATACAGAACAGACTTTTGAACTCTGTGGGAGAAGGTGAGTGTGGGATATTTCAAAAGAACAGCATGTATACTATCTATGGTGAAACAGATCACCAGCCCAGGTGGGATGCAGGAGAGAAGTGCTCGGGCCTGGTGCACTGGGAAGACCCAGAGGAATCGGGTGGAGAGGGAGGTGGGAGGGGGGATCGGGATGGGGAATACGTGTAAATCTATGGCTGATTCATATCAATGTATGACAAAACCCACTGAAAAAATAAATAAATAAAACAAACACCAGACTTTAAAGTTCAAAAAAAAAAAAAAAAAAGAAAGTATAGTGGTTAGGAATAACAGCAGCATAGAAACCACCAGAGGCACTAGAACGGATGTGAGGTTCCCAAAAAGTTTATCCCCAAAAGAATTGTCACTACTTGACTTTTCTGTCAGCTACTAAAATGAAAAGTTCTGTTTTCAAGGGTTATCTTTGTTTGACCTCACTTAGCACTTACTTTGTGTTAAGAACCCTAATTGAAAGGTATTTGTTAAAACAATCAGTTGCAACTGTTTAACACTGCAACTGCCTGAGGTGACCTTTCCAATGTGTTTATCAAGCAGAGGGATGGGATGGGGAGGGAGGTGGGAGGGGGTTTGGGATGGGAGAACACATGTACATCCATGTCTGATTCATGTCAATGTATGGCAAAAACCACCACAATATTGTAAAGTTAATAGCCTCCAATTAAAATAAATAAATTAACTAGGAAAAAGATAAAAAGCTTATGGGTAAAACTGAGCAATAAGATGTTTACAGGAGATTTTGTAAAGCCCTGACATACTTGGGAACCTAGAAGAACATGTGTAAGCATATGTCTGTGGGTATGCCAAGGAAAGATCCAAGAAAGACAGTTGGCACACTTTGAAGCACTTCACTAGTAGGATATGTATATGTGAAGGCAGAGCTGTAAACTCTGCTTGAGTGTTGAATGTATACTCCAACCAATAGATACAGCTCCTCAACAAAGACTGAATAATACACTGATTTGAGGTATTTAAGGAAATCTCATCTGTTAATCTGACTGAGTAGAGACTTCAGTGAACATACATGACAAAATACACAGACATTAAGGAATTAGTCTAGGAGTCACTAAACAAACAAGCATCAATAATAATGAATCCTGAGAAGAAGGAGAATTTGATTTCCAGAATTACCACACCATATTGTTCAACATGTCTAGTTTTCAACACAAAATGAGAGACAAGCAAATAGGAAAGTACAACACAGGAAATGTCAAAATCAATCAATAGAAATTGGTCCTAAAGGAGCCAAGATGTTGGACTTAACAAAGACTATTAATCAGTTACTTTAGTCATGATAAAAGACTTTTTAAAAAATAAAAGAAATTAAAGGAAAGCATGAGAACAATGTCTCACCAAATAGAGTAAACCAATAAAGAGATAATTTGGAGCTGAAAAGAAAAATTAACTGAAATAGAAATTTCAGTGAAATTGCCCAACAACATATCCAAAATGGTAGAAGAAAGAATCGGTGAACTAGAAGACAAATTGGGATTATCCAATCTGAGCTAAAGAATCAAGAAAAATAAACAAAACCTGGCACAGTGAAGAACCAGAAGGAAAGAAGAGAACGAATGGGGCAGAAAGAATAACTGAAGAAATAATGGTCAAAATTTTCCCAAATTTGATTTTAAAATATTAAGGTACATGTTCAAAAAGCTTAGTGAACTCCAAGAATAAATTCAAAGGATTTCACCTCTAGAGGCATCATAGTCAAATTGCTGAAAGTAAAAATAAAGAAAACATTAAAATTCACAAGAGAATCAATTGGGACTAACCACCTACAACGAATCCTCAATAAGACTAATAGCTGACTTATCATCAAAAGCCGAAGGCACTAAGATAACATATTTAAAGTGGTTAAATAAAACCATCACCAAAATTAAAATTTAAAATTAATGAGAAATTATGACATTCCCAGGAAAGACAAAATCTGAGAGAATTTATTGCTAGTAGACCTGCTTGACAACACACCTATAGAACAGACTACCTGTCAACAGAAAAATATATATTCTTCTCAAGAACACAAGGAATATTCTACAAGTTTATAATATATAAGGCCAGTAAACAAATCTTAATAAATATAAAAATATTGAAATCATACAATATATGTTCTCTGGTTGCAATTAATGAAATTACAAATTAACAAAAGAAGAAAACTTGGTAACTTCAAAAATACATGAGAATTCAATAACAAACTTCCAAATAGCCAGTATAGAAAAGAAATCACAATGGAAGTTAGAAAACATTGAGGTAAATGAAAATAAAAATAATCAAGACTCATGAAATTTAGCTAAAGCAGTGCTTAGAGGAAATGTATAGCTATTAACACATAAATTGAAATTAACAATCAAACATTTCACCTTAAGATGACTAAAAAACATTTTTAAAAAAGGAAACAAACCAAAGAAAGCAGAAGAAAGAAAACAATAAAGACTGAGACAGAAAAAAAAATTGAAAAAATAGAAATAATGAAACAACAGAGAAAATAAACCTAGAAGTTGTTTCTTTGAAAAAATTCAACAAAATTAATTAAATTTTAGTTATAATGATCAAGGTAGAGTGAAGCAAGAAAGGAGAATCTACTAAAATCAAGTATTAAATATAAGCTGATATCATTGCCAACTTTTTAGAAACTAAAAAAAAAAGTATAATGGAATACTATATGTACTATAAGCCATCAAATTAATTAACTTAAATTAAAAGGACCATTTCTTAGAGACACAAACGGTTGAAACATAAGAAATAGAAAGTATAAAGAGACTAATAGTAAGTAAAGAGATTAAATGTAAAACTTCTCACACACAGAAAAATATCCAGGAACAGATGGCTTCATGGGTGGGTAAATTCTCCCAAATGTTTAAAAGAGAATTAATACAAATCTTCCACAAATTCTTCCAAAACTGAGAAGACAACTGAACACTCCACAAGTCATTCCTTGAGACAGTATTTCTCTGATACCAAAACCAGAAAAAGATACAACAAAATAAGAAAACTACAGACCAATAACCCTTCTGAATATAGATATATAAATACTCAGTATAACACTAACAAAATAAATTGAGCAACATAGAAATGATTCTATAATTAAGTGGACTTTGTCTTAGGAATGCAAGGCTGCTTTAATACAACAAAGGTAATCAATGTACTACAACATTACCAGAAAGAGACAATAAAATTACATCTCAATTAATATAGAGACAAAATTTTATAAACTTCCTTTCATGATAAAACAAAAGCCATCAACAACTCAGGAACAGAAAGGAACTTCAACACAACAAAAGTTGTGTTCCTAATCTGCTTCCTAATCAATAGAGCCTGTACATTTTACCTTTTTCATAAAAAAGAGTATTATCTTACACTGAAATGTGTGTAATTCCGTTAAGGATTTTAAGAGGAGCTTATCCTGGATTATCTAGGTAGGCCCTAATGCAATGATATGCACTCATAAAATACAGACATACAGCAGAGAAAGTGAAGTGAAGATGGAGACAGAAATTGTAGTGATGTGGCCACAAGTTTAGGAATGACAGAGTGATCACTGGAAGCTGAAAAAGGCAAAGAATAAGTTATCCAGTAGAGCTCTCTGAGAGAGCGCAACTCAACCAGATTTTGAACTCTAAGTCAACATATCTGTGAGAAAATATATTTACATTGTCTTAAGTCAGTAAGTTTATAGTAACACTAACCTAAAGAAACACAGGCATCCACCAAAATTCCAAGGCTAACAACTTGAGTGCTGAAAGATTAAAAACTCTCCCTTTATAACAGGAACAAGACAAGAACACCCACTCTTGCCTCTTCTATTCACACTATAATGGAGGTTGAAGATCGGGAATTTGGGCAAGAAAAATAAAAAATAGCATCTAGACTAGAGAAAAGAAGTAAAACTATCTCTTTGCAGATGACATGATTTTGTATATAGAAAATTCTAAGTGAATGGCAAAAATTATTACTGCTAATATATATATTCAGTAAAGATACAGAGGGCTATACAAAAATCAATTATATCTGTATATAGCAACACAAACAATCTGAAAATGAAACAAAGAACTCAATTTCACTTACAATGACATCCAAAAAAAATGATATTCAACAATAAATTTAACAAGGAGATTTTATACTAACATTATGTGTACGCTCAGTTGTGTCCAAATCTTTGTGAACCCATTGACTATAACCTTCTAGGCTCCCCTGTCCATGGAATTTTCCAGGCAAAATACTAGAGTGGGTTGTCATTTCCTACTCCAGGGGTTCTTCCTGACCCAGGGATTGAACTTGTCTCTTCTGCACTAGCAGGTGGATTCTTTACCACAGAGTCACCTGGGAAGCCCCTGCCAAATAGAATGAACCATTGTGAAAATTAGACTAAAAATATGAAGCAGCATAACATGAACATTTAGAAGACCTAAATGAGTGGAAAAAAACATCTCATGTTCATGGATCTGAAGACTTTTTTCCTTAGAGAAATTGAGAAGCTGATTCTGAGATGCACATGAATATGCAACAGAACCTGATTAGCCAAAACCACCTGCCAAAAGTTACTACAAAACAGTAATAAGACAGTGTGGTACTAGCATAGACATTACCATACAAATCAATAGAATGGAACTGAGTGCTCAGAAATAAAACTTTATGTTTGGTCAATTGATTTTTGACAATTCAATGGTCAAAGAATAGTCTTTTCAACGAATAATGCAGGAACAACTGAACAGACATATGCATAAGAAATGACGCCATACACAAAAATTCTCAACCCATAACCAAAAAGTAATTCAAAATAAACCATAGACCTAGATATAAGTGCTGAAAGCCTTGAAAATCTTAGAAGAAAATAATAGGCAAATATACATGGCACTGGATTAGGCAACAGTTTCCTAGATTTAATACCAATAATACAAGCAATAAAAATAAATAGAAACTGGAATCACAAAATTTTTAAAAAATTTCTTGAAAGGATATCATCAATTAAGTGAGGAGACAGTACGGAGAATGAGAGAAAATGCATGAAAATAATTTATCTGATGAGGGACTTTTATATAGAATATATAAAGAACTCTTACAACCTCATAATAAAAAGATCAACAACCCAATTTAAAATGGACTGAGGATTTGAATAGAGTTTTCTCCAGGGAAGATCGTCAATATCCAGAATGTACATAAAAGATGCTCAGTGTTACTTGTGAGGGAAATGCATATCAAAAGCACAATGAAATGCCACTTCACATCCCTGAGTAAGACTGTAATAATAAGACAACTGGAAAACAAGAAGTATTGGTGAGAATTTGGAGAAATTGGAATGCTAATTTGGAATGCTGACACTGCTGGTGGGAATGTAAGATGTTATACCACTTTGTAAAACAATTTTGCATGCCTCAGAAAAACTAAGCATGGACTTACCATATGACTCAGCAATTCCATTTCTAGGTTCATAATCAAGAGAATTGAAAACACATCCACATGAAAACTTGTACATGTACATTCATACTAGCATTATACATAATGGCCAAAAGTGGAAACAACCTCAATTTCTATCAGCTGATGAAGAGATAAACAAAATATGGTATTGAGGGAAATATTATTCTGCTATACGAAGAAATGGTGCACTAATACGTTACAAAGTAGAGGAACCTTGCAAATATTATGCTAAGTGAAAAAATGTGAACTGAAAAGGCCATGTATGATTCCATTTATATGAAGCGTCCAGAATAGACAAATCATAGATTAGGAGTTACCAGGGGTGGAGGTAAAGGAGAGAGAATGGGGAGTGGCCACAAATGAGTAGTGGTTGTTTTTTTTGAGATGATGAAAACAGTCCGGAAATAGGCGGTGGTAATGGACGCATATCTCTGAGGTTTTTAAAGGCCAATGAATGACATACTTTTAAAAGGTAAATTTATGGCATATGAATTATATCTCAGGTAAACTGTTCTGTGAGAAAAGTCTTAAAAGATTCCCCCGGTGTTCTAGTGGTTAAGAATCCACCTTCTGATGTAGAGGATGCAGGTTCGATGCCTGGCTGGGGAACTAAGACCCCACATGCTTTGGGGCAACTGTGCCTGCACACTGCCACTAGAGAGGTTGTGTGCTCTAGAGCCCATGTGCAGCAACAAGAGAAGCCCGTGAGTTGCGACTAGAAAAAAGCCTGTGTGCCACAACAAAGACTCAGTGCAGTCAAAAATTTAAAAAAGAAAAGAAGACTTTCTCAAGAACATGCAAATAGAAGTAACGATTAATGATGAATTTGAAATAAATCTGTACTCCCCTAAATCCTGTGATTATTATTCCATAGTACTTGCTAGGTTAACTCTGCCTAAGGTTAACTCTACCTACTTGATTAAGATAAAGTACGTACTGTTTGGTCACACTATACTTTGCTTTCAGCTTTCATGCACTCCTAAAGAAAAAAAAAAATGTTTTATAGAGGACAGGAGCCTCAGAGAATTGTAAAAGATGTTCAGGAATTCCAAGTCATGTCTCCCTGAAATACAAACCACAAGAAAGGGGATATGGCTTATTCAAGGGTGTACTTTCCCTCTGAGAAGTCAAGAAACCTCAGGACAGAGACCACACTCAGCCTTGGCTACGGAAATGAGAGTTCAAAAAGCTAGGAAAGAGCAGTGAGGTGCTCTATTAAATACTGAAGGTCAAGCTCTGCCCTCACACTATCTGCTGACAAGGAGGGGGAAAAATGTAGCTTTAGGATGAAAACCAGGCAACTAGGGAGAAATCTTTGGGTGTTTTTTGGTTGCTCTCTTAAATTGGAGCTTTTTCATTGAAAAAGCAAGAACATTAACCTTTGTTAATATTTTTTTAAAGGTAGATGAGAAGTTTGACAGCTCAGTGTAGAAAGAATAAGAGGTGCGGGGAACTAGTAATTACTGCTATTCAGAGACAAAGGCATGTGTGTGTGTGTGCGCGCGTGTGTGCGTGCACTTGTATGTTCGCCGTTCTCTGATTTCAGTTTATTATTTAACTTCTTTCTTCCTGCCAACAGAGACAGCTTTCTCCTGTGACCTTGACAAAGGGAAGTTAAAGAACAGAAAAGACATTGAAGTTCACTTTAGGGTGGAAATTTACTAAATACATAGGAGATCTGTTTTCCAAGTCGAAAAATGATTTTTTTCCAAACTTAGCACTCATATTGTTTTAGGAATATAACTTGGGATTCCTCCTCCTTCAAACCTGTATTTCTCTTTTGTCCATGTTCTCCTGTACAGTCAACTGATGCATCTTTAAATGTTTTAAATGGTAAATGACGCCATTTAAAAGCTCTAAGGGTGAAGCTATATTCAGAACATGATCATGAGCCAGAAAAAAAAGAGGAGCAAAAAGGTCAAGAGAAGCAAGGATAAATGTCACTAATTCACATTGTAACACAATTTCCTAATAGAAAAGCACTCACTCTGAGATTTTTCTTACAGTTGGTTAAGATGCAACTATACAATGCCTGGCCATGATAGTCATGTGGAATTACAGGGTATCATACTAGGAGACAATATGAAACTTTCACCAGTTCTTGAGTCTTGTCAAACAGAGCTAGAATCATATTCCTATACTTTTATTGGCTATGTATTCTTTGGCAAGTTTCTTAAACACCCAAGGCTCATTTGTTCAAATGTGAAGTGAGGATAATAGTGCTCCACCATCTTTAAAGAATTTGTGAACATTAGAAGTGATATGTATAAAAAGCCTAGGATAAATTTGGGAACACAGAGATATTTAATATATGAATAAAACACAGCCATTACAACTCTAATTCATTGTCATTCACAATGAAAAAAAAAAGTTATGGAGCATTTTCTATGAAAATATCCAAGATACAGAGGAGAAGCTAGGATAGTTGAGTTAAAGTATCGGGGGGAGGAAAGGAATGACCAAGAGCTTTCACTAAGCCCCTAGGTTCCTATCCAATACCTCATCATATCCACATCATCATGCTGCCTTTTCAACTGAGAAACCCAGGAATGAAAGAAAGCAACTTTTCTAAGGTTGTCAGGCTGGCTGTTGGCAAAGCCATGAATAAAACCCAGTTCCCACAACTCCCAATCCTGCTCCTTTTCTTACACTGCAAGCCTTCCCCAAATTCATTTCTCATTTATTCTTTTATAAGTAAAGGACACAAGATACTTTCAGAAGAGAAACTAGACTGTGCCAAATAGATACCCAAAACACAGGAATACATAACAAGACACCATGAGAGAGGAGATAAGGAAACTAAAAAGACAAAATAAATTCACATGTATTGCCATTGACAAAAAATTCAGTTGAATGACAAACAGAGCTATTCAATTATGCAGAAAGAACACATTTCTTATGATAACTCTAGTCTTGAGGAGGAGTTCAGGTGTATCATAAATTCTTCATAAAAAGTTGCTGCTGCTAAGTCGATCAGTCGTATCCTACTCTATGCGACCCCATAGACAGCAGCCCACTAGGCTCCTCTGTCCCTGGGATTTTCCAGGTAAGAATACTGGAGTGGGTTGCCATTTCCTTCTCCAATGCATGAAAGTGAAGTCGCTCGGTTGTGCCCAATTCTTAGCGACCCCGTGGACTATAGCCTACCAGACTCCTCCATCCATGGGATTTTCCAGGCAAGAATACTGGAGTGGGGTACCATTGCCTTCTCTGAAGTTAAGATGGTCGAAAAACTATTCTGTATTTATATACAAAATGGGCAAAATATTAAAAAAAAAAACATCAACAGTTTTGACTTGTAGAGGGTAAGCTTCAATAATCTGGAAAATTCAGTTTTTAATCAAACACTACATGCCTCAATTATGTTAGCTCTTTGGGGAGGATATTCTATTTGTGTAGTATATTTATTGATTGCTTTCATTCGAATCATTCCTATTGTTTGAAAAGACAGATACTGTTGTAAAACAGAAGTACATGGCTAGAAGGAGGGGGAAAAAATGCTCTGCTAAAGGTCAGGCAAGGAGAAAAAAAGTATCTCATTGCTTCTCATAATTGCTAGGTTTGTTGTTATTGCTTAGTCTCTAAGTCGTGTTCAATTCTTTCAGACCCTGTGGACTGTAGCCCACCAAGCTCCTCTGTCCATGGGATTTTCTAGGCAACAATACTGGAGTGGGTTGCCATTTCCTTCTCCAGGGGATCTTCCTGACCCAGAGATTAAACCCAGGTCTCCTGCATTGGCAGGTGGATTCATTCCTGCTGAGCCACCGGGGAGGCTCAATTGCTAGATGCACGTGTATCAGTATTTTCCAGTATCAAATACATTTCACATTTCCCCAATATCTAACCAAACAAAACAATCACCTCCTCCTCAGTACATTCTCTAACAACTCCCAGCCCACACTGACTTCTCTTTATTCTACTCAGGTGGCATCTAAATGCTTTGCAACATCCCTTGAATCATTCGTATTGTATTCTGTAAAACTTATAGACTGTTTGTTAATATTGCATGTGCGTGTATCTTACATATACAGTTAATTTAAAAATACTTGAATACATATTCAATGTTTGCTATTTCATCTCATCAACCAAGAGGCACAATGCTCAGGAAATGTGTTTAATCAGTAAATGAATAAATGTATGAACAAATAGATAATGAATAAATTTAGAAGTCATGTTAAAAATATTGAGTGAAAGCAACCCTGGCCTAATGAATGCTTTAGCAATGTTTACATATGAATTAAATTAATTTCACACCTTTCAGGCATGAGATACTGGCTTGTTCAATGAGGTCTCAGCAAGGCGTATTGAAGAAGAAAAACGGAACTGAAATGAATGTTCATTTCCTGGCCAAAAAAAGACACTGAATTTTAAGCAGATTACATTATATCTAGACCTATTTCCACATAAGTTAAATAAGCAGACTGAATTTGGATCTTTGAGATCCCTTCCAATTTTGAAGATCTTTGACATCCCATCCAATTTTGAGCTACATATCATATTTATGATATGACAGGAAATAAGGAAATGACCAGATTGGAGGCCTTGGGTTGTTGTTTCTTCTCAGGATCCATTTATTCTAAAATCTGATGGCTCTTCAAAAATTACCCATGGGATTTTCAAAAACAGATGCATAGATTATTCCTCGCAATGTTGTATCCCATGTGTGTTCCAGCTACTTCTGAATAACCAACAAATCATGGAAGAAATAAAAAATGGAAATCAAAATATACATAGAAACAAATGAAAAGGAAAACATGACAACCCAAAACCTATGGTATTCAGTTAAAGCAGTGCTAAAGGGAAGGTTCATAGCATTACAAGCTTACCTCTAGACACAAGAGAAAAATCAAATAAATAAGGCACCTAGAAAAAGACAAAATGAAGAACCCCAGGGTTAGCAGAAGGAAAGAAATCATAAAAATTAGGGCAGAAATAAATGCAAAAGAAACAAAGGAGACTATGGCAAAAATTAACAAAACTAAAAGCTGTTTCTTTGAGAAAATAAATAAAATAGACAAACCATTAGCCAGACTCATCAAGAAAAAAAAAGGGAGAAGAATCAAATCAACAAAATTAGAAATGAAAATGGAGAGATCACAACAGACAACACTGAAATACAAAGGATCGATCATAAAAGACTACTATCAGCAACTATATGCCAATAAAATAGACAATTTGGAATAAATGGATGAATTCTTATAAAAGTATAACCTTCCAAAACTGAATCAGGAAAAAACAGAAAATCTTAACAAACCCATCACAAGCACAGAAATAGAAACTGTAATCAAAAATCTTCCAATAAACAAAAGCCCAGGACGAGATGGCTTCACAGCTAAATTCTACCAAAAATTTAGAGAAGAGCTAATGCATATCCTACTCAACTCTTCCAGAAAATTGCAGAGGAAAGTAAACTCCCAAACTCATTCTATGAGGCCACCATCACCTTAATACCAAAACCAGGCAAAGATGACACACAAAAAGAAAACTACAGGCTGATATCACTGATGAACATAGATGAAAAAAATCCTCAACAAAATTCTAGCAAATAGAATCCAACAACATATTAAAAAGATCATACATCATGACCAAGTGGGCTTTATCCCAGGGATGCAAGGATTCTTCAATAGTCACAAATCAATCAATGCGATACACCACATTAACAATTTGAAAGATAAAAACCATATGATTATCTCAATAGATGCAGAGAAAGCCTTTGACAAAATTCAACACCTATTTATGATAAAACTCTCCAAAAAGCAGGCAAAGAAGGAACATACCTCATCATAATGAAAGCCATATATGATAAACCCACAGCAAACATTTTCCTCAATGGTGAAAAATTGAAAGCCTTTCCCCTAAAGTCAGGAACAAAACAAGGGTGCCCACTCTCACCACTACTATTCAACATAGTTTTGGATGTTAGCCACAGAAATCAGAGCAGAAAAAGAAATAAAAGGAATCCAGATAGGAAAAGAAGAAGTAAAACTCTCACTGTTTGCAGACGACATGATCCTCTACATAGAAAACACTAAAGACTCTACCAGAAAATTACTAGAGCTAATCAATGAATATAGTAAAGTTGCAGGATACAAAATTAATACAAAGAAATCCCTTGCATTCCTATACACTAACAATGAGAAATCAGAAAGAGAAATTAAGGAAACAATACCATTCACCATTGTGATGCAAAGAATAAAATACTTAGGAATAAATCTACCTAAAGAAACAAAAGACCTATATATAGAAAACTATAAAACACTGATGAAAGAAATCAAAGATGACACAAATAGATGGAGAAATAGACCATGTTCATGGATCAGAAGAAACAATATAGTGAACATGAGTATACTACCCAAAGCAATCTATAGATTCAATGCAATCCCTATCAGGCTACCAATGGTATTTTTCACAGAACTAGAACAAATAATTTCACAATTTATATGGAAATACAAGGAACCTCGAAGAACCAAATCAATCTTGAGAAAGAAGAATGGAAGTGGAGGAATCAACCTGCCTGACTTCAGACTATACAACAAAGCTACAGTCATCAAGACAGCATGGTGCTGGCACAAAGAGAGAAATACAGATCAATGGAAGAAAATAGAAAGCCCAGAGATAAATCCACACATCTATGGACACCTCATCTTTGACAAAGGAGGCAAGAATATACAGTGGAGAAAAGACAATCTCTTTAACAAGTGGTGCTGGGAAAACTGGTCAACCACTTGTAAAAGAATGAAACTAGAACACCTTCTAACACTATACACAAAAATAAACTCAAAATGGATTAAAGATCTAAATGTAAGACCAGAAGCTATAAAACTCCTAGAGGAGAACATAGGCAAAACACTCTCCGACATAAACCACAGCAGGATCCTCTATGACCCACCTCCCAGAATATTGGAAATAAAAGCAAAAATAAACAAACAGGACCTAATGAAAAGCTTAAAAGCTTCTGCACAACACAGGAAACTATAAGCAAGGTGAAAAGACAACCTTCAGAAAGGGGGGAAATAATAGCAACTGAAACAACGGACAAAGAATTAATCTCAAAAATATACAAGCAACTCCTGCAGCTCAATTCCAGAAAAATAAAAGACCCAATCAAAAAGTGGGCCAAAGAACTAAACAGACATTTCTCCAAAGAAGACATACACATGGCTAACAGACACATGAAAAGATGCTCAACATCACTATCAGAGAAATGCAAATCAAAACCACAATGAGGTACCATTACACACCAGTCAGAATGGCTACTATCCAAAAGTCTATGAGAAATAAATGCTGGAGGGTGTGGAGGGTGTGGAGAAAAGGGAACCCTCTTACACTGTTGGTGGGAATGCAAACTAATACAGCCACTATGGAGAACAGTGTGGTGATTCCTTAAAAAACTGGAAATTGACCCAGCAATCCCACTGCTGGGCATACACACTGAGGAAACCAGAATTGAAAGAGACACATGTACCCCAATGTTCATCGCAGCACTGTTTATAATAGTCAGGACATGGAAGCAACCTAGATGCCCATCAGCAGACGAATGGATAAGGAAACTATGGTACATATACACAATGGAATATTACTCAGCCATTAAAAAGAATACATTTGAATCAGTTCTAATGAGGTGGATGAAACTGGAGCCTATTATACAGAGTAAAGTAAGCCAGAAAGTAAAATACCAATACAGTATACTAATGCAAATATATGGAATATATGGAATTTAGAAAGATGGTAATGATAACCCTGTATGCGAGACAGCATGAGAGACACAGATGTATTGAACAGTCTTTTGAACTCTGTAGGAGAGGGCAAGGGTGGGATGAATGGCATTGAAACATGGGAGAACATGAACATGAAATATGGGAGAATGGCATTGAAACATGTAAATTATCATATGTGAAACGAATCACCAGTCGAGGTTCAATGCATGATATGGTGCTCAGGGCTGGTGCACTGGGATGACCCAGAGGGATGGGATGGGGAGGGAGGTGGGAAGGGGGTTCAGGATGGGGATCATATGTACACCTATGGCAGAGTCAAGTCAATGTATGGCAAAACCAATACAATGTTGTAAAGTAAAATAAACAAATTAAAAAAAATAAATAAAAATAACACATTTGATTCAGTTCTAATGAGGTGGATGAAACTGGAGCCTATTATACAGAGTGAAGTAAGTCAGAAAGAAAACCACCAATACAGTATGTTAATGCATATATATGGAATTTAGAAAGATGGTAACGATGACTCTATATGCTAGACAGCAAAAAAGACACAGACATAAAGAAGAACAGGCTTTTGGACTCTGTGGGAGAAGGTGAGGGTGGGATCATTTGAGAGAATAGCATTGAAACATGTATATCGTCATATGTAAAATAGATGACCAGTCCAAGTTTGATGCATGAAACAGGGCACTCAAAGCTGGTGCACTGGGACAACCCAGAGGGATGTGATGGCGAGCGATGTGGGAAGGGGGTTCAGGCTAGTGAACACATATACACCCATGGCTGATTCATGTCAATGTATGGCAGAAACCACCACAATATTATAAAGTAATTAGCCTCCAATTAAATATATAAATTAAAAAAAAATACTAGGATTTTACTCAAGCTCACTGAAGATAGGGCTCTCTAACACAAAGACCAGCATAAACAAGTTTGCAATTTTCTGTAATGATGTGGTGTATGGCCAGACACAGTACTGGCCAGTATAACACACTGGACAAAAGTATGAAATTTTGTGGCAGAAAGACTTGGTCTGACAAGCAAGAATAAGAAATAAGGGGGGACAGTCTTATTAGTCTTACATTAAAACCCACTATTAAGATATTTTAGTTAGGATTATGCTGGTGCATAAATGGATAAAAATATCCATAGAATAGAGTAAGAAATCCAGAATTATCCCTCAAACATACGAAAGTTTAGGATAGGCTAAAAAGGAGGCATTCTAATGAGTGGGCCTCAGATGTATTTTTAAATGATACTAAGAAAGATGCATACCTTTTAGAAAAATGACAAGCTTGGATCCTTACTTCACATCATATACCAAGGAAAAGTTCAAATGGATTAAAGATCACAGGGTAAGGGAGGAAAGGGGAATCTGTATGAAGAAAACACGGAGTATACGTCTTTAAAATCAGAGTGGATGAGGAATTTGTAACAAAGATTCAAAATACAGAATCAATAATATAAAAGATAATTTTTTAAAGGTAACTAAAATAACTATCACAACAAAAATTTTCAAATATATGAAATAATATCTGAAAATAAGTGGGAAAATATTTGTAACTCATATCATAGACAAAAAGTTACTCTCCCCAAAATAAAAAAGAACAATCCGAAAATAAGAGAAAGACAAAAAAACACAATAAAAAAAAAAATAGGCAAAGCACATGAACAGAGAATCCGCATAAAATAAAGACCATGATTCTCTATGAAACAGACACTCAACTTCAGTCCTAAAAGAAACACAAGCTAAAACAACATGAGGTAGTTTTGGTGCCAGCAAGGGCAGAAAAGTGTGTACAGGATTAGCCTTCCTGTAAATAACAATCTTTAAACACAGGACAATACATAAACCATGACTATTTAAAAACACTAGAGTGCGTTGCCTGAAACTAACACAACATTGTTAATCGACTATATCCCAATTCAAATAAAAGCTTTAAAAATAAAATAGAAGCACTAGAGTGCAAACAAGAGCAGGAAGAAGCTGAAGAGGATTCACCTTTGAAAACAGCAAGTTCATTTGGTAAGTTCTGCATTTATAGGATATTGCCTCAGAGAGCACTCTCCTGTCTGTAAGGTAGTAAGTGGATAGAATTCAATGACTAAACTGAACTTTTTCATACTGAGGTGTCAAAGCACAGGGGTCAGTTTTTTAGAAGTAGTTGGAAATCTCTACATGTGTGCATGTAAGAGGTAATGATATAGATGGATACCTAGCCTAAGAAAACATAATGGTGATTTCTGCATAGCAAGGATGTGGTGTTTTATTTACTTATTTTAGCTCTATATTTTCTTTTGGGGGGATTTTAAAAATTTATCTATTTTAATTGCAGGGTGATTACTTTACAATATTGTGATGGGTTTTGCCGTACATCAACATGAATCAGTCACAGGTATACATGCATACCCCCATTCTGAATCCCCCTACCACCTCCCTCCCCACCCTATCCTTCTGGATTGTCCCAGAGCACTGGCTTTGCATGCCCTGCTCATGCATCGAACTTGCATTGGTCATCTATTTACATATGGTAATGTACATGTTTTAATGCTATTCTCTCAAATTATCCCACCCTCACCTTCTCTCACTGAGCCCAAAAGTCTGTCCTATAAGTCTGCGTCTCCTGTGCTGCCCTGCATATATGATTGTTGGTACCATCTTTCTAAATTCCATATATATGCATTAATATATAATAATTTTCTTTCTCTTTCTGACTTACATCACTCTGTATAACAAGCTCTAGGTTCATCCACCTCATTAGAACTGACTCAAATGCACTTTTTTTAAAAACTGAGTAATATTCCATTGTGTATATGTACCATAACTCCCTTATCTATTCATCTGGCAATGGATATTTGGTTGCTTCCATGTCTTAACTATTATAAATACTGTTGCAATGTACACTGGGGTACATGCGTCTCTCTAAATTCTGGTTTCTTCAGCCCATATGCTCAGCAGTGGGATTGCTGGATGGTATGGCAGTTCTATTCCCAGTTTTTCAAGAAATCTCCACACTATTCTCCATAGTGGCTCTACCAGTTTGCATTCCCACCAACAGTGTAAGAGGGTTCCCTCTCCAGCATTTATTGTTTGTAGACTTTTCAATGATCGTCATTCTGACCAGTGTGAGATGATACCTCATTGTGGTACTGATTTGTATTTCTCTAGTGAGTGATGTTGAACATCTTTTCATGCGTTTATTAGCCATCTGTATGTCTTCTTTGGAGAAATGTCTGTTTAGGTCTTCTGTCCACTTTTTGATTGGATTGTTCGTTTTTCAGGTATTGAGCTGCATGAGTTCCTTGTATATTTTGGAGATTAATTGTCATTTGTTTCATTTGCTGTTATTTTCTCCCATTCTGAAGGCTGTCTTTTCAACTTGCTTATAGTTCCTTTGTTGTGCAAAAGTTTTTAAATTGAATTGGGTCCCACTTTTTAATTTTTGTTTTTATTTCCATTACTTTGTGAGGTGGGTCATAGAGGATCTTGCTGTTATTTATGTTGGAGAGTGTTTTGCCTATGTTTTTCTTTAAGAGCTTTATAGTTTCTGGTCTTACATTTAGGTCTTTAATCCATTTTGAGTTTATTTTTGTATATGGTGTTAGGAAGTGTTCTAGTTTCATTCTTTTACATGTAGTTGACCAGTTTTCCCAGCTCCACTTGTTGAAGAGACTATCTTTTCTCTATTATATGTTTTTGCCTCCTTTGTCAAAGATAAGGTGTCCATAGGTGTGCGGATTTATCTCTGGACTTTCTATTTTGTTCCATTGATCTATATTTCTGTCTTTGTGCCAGTACCAAACTGTCTTGATGACTATAGTTTTGTAACACAGTCTGAAGTCAGGAACGTTGATTCCTCCATAAAACTGGAATTTTAAAAGATGTCTATTTAATTTCAAATAACAACAAACCCATAACCCATTCCATGTTAACACAAATAATTTTATGAAAATGTTCATTCATTATTATAAAATATTTTCATTTATTCCAAAATAAAGAAGAGTGGCATTTTTTCACATTAAAAACAAACAAACAAACAAAAAACCTCTGTGTGTGTGTGTGTTAGTGCTGAGTCATGTTCAACTCTTTGTGACCACATGGAAAAAGGAGCTCACTAGGCTCCTCTGTCCATGGAATTCTCCAGGCAAGAAAGAATACTGGAAAAAAAATCTCTGACATCTGGCTTAATAAAACACAGCTGGATTCTTATATATGTTTGTGCATGCAATTTGTATTATACATCATGTAACCTCTGGAAAACTCCACTTTACACTCATGAAAGATCAAGAGTGTCAAAAGCAAATAATGACTTAGTATTATAATGAAAATTGTATTGATCTTTTAGATTCTCCTAAAAGGTTCTTGGGGTCCCCAGCTCTATATTTTCTACATCCACATTTACTGCTTTTGTAAAAAATAAAAACATAAACAAAGAAAAAAAAATTAAAGACCTTAATGTATGATTCAGCTCTAACCAACCTCAGGAGGAACCTGAGAAAACGACTTGATTTTCTAAATTCTTATTTTTCTCAGCTAAAAACATAGATATGTGCCCAACACCTATTATTCTTAGGAACTTAAGTGGATAAAACATATTTAAACCTCTTAGCACAGTGCCTGGCATGGGTGCTAACTGCTGGTGATCATTATCCTCATCCTCATTGTTGGTGTCCGATTACCTTTGTCCATTGAACAAATGAGCAAAATCAATCAATGAATGAATGAGATCCACACCATCACTACAAGAGGACTGGCCCAGCTTTCAGTTTTTCCCTGCAGGGCATTCGTGCTCAGTACTCTCAGTAGCTGCTAAGGATGTCCAGGCCAGGCTGGCTATGGTAGGATGACAAGTGACAGTGATGTAAGGACAGGCCACTAAGTGCTGAAAAGCACAATCACCTGCCTCCTCTCTTCCAGCCACAGCAAGACAGCACACATCAGGGAGGCGATGCTGTTAGCCAAGTTAGGGAGCCTAAAGTCAGGTGTTTGTCAAAAGCACAAGTTGAAAAGGTGTTACATATGACAAAGACGGATACAGGCAAATGGAAATTCATCCTAGTGGGTTCTTATTAAAGCAATCTTAAAACTGTCTTGTTTCTTTCCCCTAATGATTGAGTCTAGTTAATGGGCATGGACTTAGTTTCCCAGATACATGGAAATAATAGTCTCCCTTGAGTTTAAATGAGAAACTAATGAGAGTTGGATGGAGAAAAGGAGTATATTTTAATAGCAGAAAGTAGAAGGGGTCCCTTTTATAAATGTAATCTTTAAAAAACTGGTTGTCCTCATTATGATGGAGAGAAGGAGATTTCATTAGAAATAAATTAATTTTTGTAGGTATAATAGTATTAGTAGTAGTAATGGCAGAAGTAGCTATAATGATATAAACACGTGGAATAAATTTGAATGCTCTCTCCCTTTACTAGCAGCCTGGATTGCCAAGTGACCCTGTAGCTGTTATTGGATATATCTTACAGAGTAGAGGACTCTGACCAGATTGTTGCCAAAACTCATACAACTGGCCCATAATGTGCTCAGCTTAGAACCCAGTATGGCTGACAACCAGCTTCTCCACATTTTCTTCTTTTTAATAAGATTTTAAATCATGTATTCTCCTGCTGCTTTTCTCTGAACATGTACTCATCTGCCTTTATATCAGTAAAAATATGAAAACACAAGCACATACGAAATACCTTAGAGCTGTCCCTCATGCTTCAACTTCACAGGCAATTTCCCAATATTCACTTTGGTAGCTCATGAATTTCAAAATCAATTTGCCCAAAACACTTACCATCTTCCTCTCCCTAAACACAGCCCCTCCTCCAGTGTTCCCACTGTTAGTGCATAGCATCACAATTTAAGTCCTCCAGTGATTCAGATCTGAATTCTAGAAACCAGCCCCTTTTTCCTATTTTCCTATGAAGGAGTGCCACAAACCACTCCTTCAGTACCCAATCCAGTCAGTCCATCTCGTTGGCTTCCTGTTCAGCCTTTCTGCTCCACCACACTACTCATATTTCTTAGGCCACCTTTCTCTCACCCTTCCAGCCTTTAGCCTTGAATCCTTCCAGTCCATCTTCCACTGGTCCTCAGCAATTCTCTTCCCTGTATATCAGTTTTTGAACTATCAGAAGCATTGGCACAACTGATTGTTTCCACCTTCTTGAAACCCTCTTTCTTCACTTAACTTTCAGGTCACCAGTCTCAGTTTTCCTCCTACGTTTTCTGACCAAACTCTCTCAGTTTTCCTTTGCTGGCTGTTTTGCTTCACCTAGATGTCTACTGACAGTTATTTCCTGGGAGAGATATCTTCCAACCATATTAAATATTTAAATTTTAAGTGTGTTTATATGGTGATAACACCCACATCTACATCTGCAGCCTGGACACACCATGTGAACTCCAGAATCAAGAGTCTATCTGTCCTCATGTCATCCTCCTTAGATGCTTAAGAGACATTGCAAATTTAATATGTCCAAAATCAAACCACAGATGTCCCCTTCCGGACACAACTGCTTCTCCTGCAGTCTTCCCTCACTCAGTCGATGGACAAGTCACTCTTCTAGTTGTTCAGACTCATTTTACCCAGACTGGCCTCCCCACTATCCCTCAAACAGGTCAAGCGTACACTTGTCACAGGGTCTGTGTACCTGCCGTTCCTTCCATCTGGACCACTGTTCCTCTAGATCTTATGTCATTCCCACACTTACCTTAGCTTGCTGATCAAATGTTGTCTTATCAACAAAACTTTCTGACCACTCTGCAGAAAACTGCTGTCCTCATCACCATTCCCCTCTCCCTAGTTTGAATTTCTCCATACAGTATTTCTAACTTTCTGAAAGTCTTTATGTTTGTTACTGATTCTTTTTCTCTCTGCTTCTACAAGACTTTAAGTTCTGTTAAGGGAGGAATTTTGTCTATTTTGATAGCAGTTGGATCAGGCTTTGTATAATAAGATATGGCAGCCACTCAAATACTTGTTAGATAGACAGATGGATGGATGAATAGCCCATGTTTTCCACAGCACTGTAATTTATATATCTGCCAGAACATTTATGCTGTATTATAATTATTGGTTAATTTTTTTCTGTCAACACCAAACTGCAATCTTCTGAAGAGAAGAGCCATGTTTTAATCATAACAACATCTTTATGCTTAAAATAGTACTTGGTGCATATTAAGTATATATGTTTGTTGATTTCAAGAAAACAAATTGGGGGGGGGGGGGAAAGGGAGACATATTTTATGTATGACCAGGTCAACATAGAGTAACTGGGATTTATCTCCTCCTTTTACTTGAGAAATATACTCTTTTTATAGCCTAAAATGACTTTACTTTTTAAAAAAGCAATTAAAAAAAATGTATTATCTCCAGGAGCCATAAGTTTATAGGGTAATGCGTGAATATGCTAATAAACAATGCCTATGAATGACAGCTGTAAGCCTCGGATTTCCATGTCAGATAGACATGGAAATCTAAATATACTGCCTTCTCAATCTGCACTGTGTAACATAAGCACATCATAAAATATTAATGACAAAAGCCATATTTGAGTCCAGCTTCATTCATTTACAGATAGCTAAAGTATTTTGGGGGGCTCCAAAATCACTGCAGATGGTGACTACAGCCATGAAATTAAAAGACGCTTACTCCTTGGAAAGAAAGTTATGACCAACCTAGATAGCATATTAAAAAGCAGAGACATTACTTTGCCAACAAAGGTCCGTCTGGTCAAGGCTATGGTTTTTCCAGTGGTCATGTATGGATGTGAGAGTTGGACTGTGAAGAAAGTTGAGCACCAAAAAATTGATGCTTTTGAACTATGGTGTTGGAGAAGACTGTTGAGAGTCTCCCTTGGACTGCAAGGAGATCCAACCAGTCCATCCTAAAGGAGATCAGTCCTGAATATTCATTGGAAGGACTGATGCTGAAGCTGAAACTCCAATACTTTGGCCACCTCATGCGAAGAGTTGACTCACTGGAAAAGACCCTCATGCTGGGAGGGATTGGGGGCAGGAGGAGAAGGGGACGACAGAGGATGAGATGGCTGGATGGCATCACCGACTCGATGGACATGAGTTTGAGTAAACTCTGGGAGTTGGTAATGGACAGGGAGGCCTGGCGTGCTGTGATTCATGGGGTTGCAAAAAGTCGGACACGACTGAGCGACTGAACTGGACTGAAAGTGAGATCAGGAGAGTCACCCTTCAGTCACAGAGCAAATAAATGGCGGTCAGAATACAAAACTATTCTCCTGAATTTCAGTTTCATTTTTCCTAACACTTTAGAGCCTCATCACTTCTCCACATTCGATACATCTTTAACAAATGTTTGTACCTTTCTCTTGATTGATATGACCCTATACTTAATTAAAACGATGAAGAAAACATATTCCCAAACTCAAAGTTGGGGTGGAAGGTTGCTTGTTATAAGCATCAACTTACCAATTAGGAAATGAGGAAGGTTGGATCATAAAGACACTAAGCTGTTATGGAAATTAATGTTGTCAGCATATAACCATATAAATGTAGCCAAAACTATCCAATTAATTGACCTTGAAGCCTTTGGTACTCACATTTGCCCTTGACCATAGCTGTAAGATTAGAGTGGCTCTGGGTTGAGCTTGCTACCTTCTCTACCCAAAGAACAAGATCTGCTGCTGAAAGACCAGGAGGTCTTTAGAGGTCTTTAGATTTAGACCCATAAATTATTTCAATATACCCAGCTGGATCATTCATCCTAAAAGGAAACTCTTCCCTATTAACAGTTTAATAACTTGTTTCTTCTTCACGATCCCTGTCTCATTAGGAAAGCATTATCATTCGCCCAGTTGATCAACCCAGAAACATAGAAGTCAACTGTGATTCTTCACTCTTCCTCCTGCTACCATCCTCACCCTCATATCCAATCAACCACCAAGTCCCTGGCTTCCACTTCAAATCCTACGAGTGCTCTAGGAGCTCCCATAATGATGTTCCCTCCTGAAGTCTCGTGCCCTCTTATTCATTGCATTCAGACTGATAATTCTAAAATGTCTCATCATATCCTTCTCCTGCTCAATAATCTTCAAGAGATCGCTGTTACCCTAACAACAAAGATCAAACTTACAAGTATGATTTGGCATCTGTATGTTTTCTTCTCTCTCACACACAAATCCCCATAATCCCTTCTTGCCTAGAAAACAAACATTTACTCATCTTTCATTCCTGTGTTGTGTAAGTGCTCTCCGAACACCTTCAATTACCCTCATCAGACATGTAGTTTTATAAACTCTAGTGATTTCTCTCTCTCTCTAGATTTTAAGTCCATAAAGGCAGGACCACCTGCTTACCCTTCACTGTATTCCCAGCATATAGAACAGTTTCCTAGAGGGTAAGTAAGCAACAAGACTTCTTGGATGAATGAGATGGTGGGGTAGAGAAGGCAATTGATAAAAATTATGCAGGAAGATTAAATCATGAAGAACATCCTGCCATAGAAGGTTACTTTTAAAGCCCCTTGAATGATAAATACCAATTTCTCCTAGAGTACACTAGTACTAAGTTGAAATAACCTAATTTCCTTTCTTAAAAAAAATTACTTGACTGTGTTGGGTCCTAAGCTGCAGCACATGGGATCTTTGTTGAGTCATGTGGTGTCTTTCATTGCAATGCACAGACTTTCTTGTGGCAGGTGGGCTCCAGAGCACATAGGCTCAGTAGCTTTGCTGCCTGGGCTTAGTTGCCCCACTGGACATGGGATCTTAGTTTCCCGACCAGGAATCTAACCCGAATCTCCTCCATTTGAAGGTGGATTCATAACCACTGGACCACCTGGGAAGCCCCTCTACTTTCCCTTTTATATGGCCACCAAAGGAAGAGCCACTGATCCTCCTTAGCAGGTCCTGTCTATTGCTGGGTCACACGGATGACATGGAGAGAAAGAATCAAGAATTAATGACAGGCTAATGAAGCAGCAAGGAATCAGCACACAGGATGTGTGGCCATCAGGGAATACCTGGTACCTGTGGACCGAAAGCAACCAGAATTGTACCTCAGAAGGATTCAGGGTCAAGGCTACCTATCGGGTCTCAGGGTTTAAGGCAGTGATGACAGACAGGGACACAGATAGGCAGTTTGGCTGGGCCAATGGCCACACAACCTGTGGGCAGGAATAACAGTCCTTTGGGTCTAAAGAATAATTCATACAAAACTCACAGAAACTGTGGCCAGAACAGGTCCAGGAAGTCTGTGGGAATAAACTGCTGCCTGAGGGCTTCCAATGCCCTTTAAGAGATATAAACCTGATCTGATTCTCTCCAATTGGTTCTGCCTACTACTCATCAGCTTTTCCTGCTCTTTGTTAAGTTGGTCTCATGAACCACTGGCATTTGATAAATGTTCATGTGCTCCACTGATGAAAGAATTCATAAGGAACATGTAGATGATTCAGTCCTGGAAAGTGTCTTCCTGTTAGTTTCCCATGATGCTGAACAGGAGTCTTGGCAACAGAGACCCTGTTGTCAATCAAGCCTAAAAAGGAGACACAGATGGATCTTTTAAAGAAGTACTTGCAAGAAGAAAACTTTGGTTCTCTGAAAGTACCAGTAAAAAGAAAGGAAAGAAGGAAGAAGGAAAGAAACAAAGAAATAGCAGCCACTGTGGAAAACAGTATGGAGGCTTCTCAAAAAGTCTAAAAACAGAACTACCATGTGTGCATGCATGCTCAGTCGTGTCCAACTCTTTGCAATCCCAGGGACTGTAGCTCATCAGGTTGCTCTGTCCATGGGATTTCCCAGCCAAGAATACTGGAGTGGGTTGCCATTTCCTTCTCCAATATGACCTACCAATTCCATTCCTAGATATACATCTGAAAAAAAAAAAAAAAACAATTTGAAAATATACATACACCCTAGTTTTCATAGCAGCGTTATTTACAATTGCCAAGGCAAGAAAGCAACCTAAGTGTCCATCAATATATGAATGGGTAAAGAAGGTGTGGTATACACACACAATGGAATACTACTCAGCCATAAAAAAGAATGGAATTTTGCCATTTTCAGCAATAAGGATGAACTTGAGAGTATTATGCTAAGTGAAATAAGTCAGAAAGACATCAAATATTGCATGTTATTGCTTTTATGAGGAATCTACAAAATGCAACAAATTAGTAAATGTAACAAAACAGAAGTAGACTCATAGATGTAGAGAACAAACTAGTAGTTACCAGTGATGAGCAGGAGAGGGGCAACATAGGGGTGGGAGAGTGAGAGGTACAAACTGCTGGACCTAAGACAGGCTACAGGGATACATTTTATATCATAAGGAGTATTGGCAATATTTTGAAATAACTGTAAATTGAGTATAACTTTTGAAAAATTATATAAAAATTTTAAAACAGTTTTTTTAAAGTAATAAATAGAATAACACTTAAGACTATGAGATAGTTATTGTATATTTAATTTTATTATTTATACAAAGGCTTTTGTATAAATAGTGTTTCTATAAACTTTTGAAATGTTTACTACATGCCTGACACTATGCTAAATACTTTCATACATTGCTCCAGTTAATTTATATCACAATTTTATTAAAATCTGCATTTAAAGGATGAAAAAACTGGGAGATATACAGAATGTAACTCATTCAAGGCACAAAACCAGTAAATAACAGAATTGGGGCTTGAAGCCTGTGTCTCTACCACAGAGCTCAAGTGCTGCTACTTCCCCCCCGTCCTTCATTCCCTTTATTTGAGGTTCTCTGTCTAGGCCAGTTCAGGGATAAACCCTCTGTTCATTAAGCAGGCATCTCTCAGCTCTCAGGAGTTCCTAGAAGTCAAGTTCTTTCAGTCCATTTACATTATAGCTGCAGCCCAGAAAGTTCCTGGTTATACCACATGTTTTGTTAAGAACTCTAGCATTACATCCCTAAGTACCCAACTTCAGTTACCTACATATGATGTGTGAAACAGGAATGCCACACAGTCGCAGAGGGCTAATGGGAGGCAGTGAGACAACCATCACACATTCTTGGAGTCTGGGGAGAAATCCCAACTCTGGAAAGAGGGTTTTTTCTTTTTTGTTCATTTTTTGTGGGAATGTGTGTTTGTCAATAATGGCTTAAAAGTACCTGAGGGAAGCGGTGGTGCTAAACAGAGCTCCAGCTCCCTACCCACCAGTTGGGCTGGGTTTTGCCACTTCCCTTCCTCCCACAGCAAGTGTAACTCTGTGAAGAGGGAAGCTGCCATGTTTAAAATAGAAAGCCATGAGGATCTTAGGCTCCTGACCCCGGACAGTGGGTGGGTGGGTAGCAGCAATAATGAATTATGAGAAATCACAACTCACTATCATCATGCAGGACTACTCAGTCCCTACATCATCTTAGGCAAAGACAGTAGTAAGTAACTCAGTGCCCCTTTAGGACCAGTCTGGTACAGCTTTCTCCAGAGACAACTACCTTGCTTGAGTTAAAAAAAAAAATACATAAAGCAAGCAAAATTATCTTGTCCAATTTTGGAAGAATATACTGAAGTCCAAAAAGAGTATGGGACTCAGGAGTTAGTGGTGTAACAATTGCTTTTAAGATTAAGATCCAAATTTTAGGGCTCCTCCTTTATCTTCCATGCTCATTTCCCACTACTGTCCTAACTCACCAAATTCCACCTTTTGTCACCTTGATGTTATACTCCCCAATTGTTTCACAGCATAGAGAATAATAATATTTGTAAGACCCAGTGGGAGAAATGTACAACATCTGTTGCGTTTAGAGGATAAAGACTAGGGTCCCAGTCCACCTGCCCACCCCCCCGGCTACGGGTGGACCTTGACTCTCTAACGCCCTGGGTTTTCCCTGTCCATGCTGTCCCTTGTGCTTGAACTGCTCCTCTCCTGGTTAGCTCATACTTATCCTTCATTGACCAGCTGAAGAAACTTTTCACCCCAGAAGTCATCCCTGAACCAGCCATCATCAGAACCCTTTGACATATGCTCCTGGAGAACTTAACTGCCTCTCTGCAGGGCCCTACTCAACACGCAAACACAACATTATGTGCCTGTATGATTATTTGATGAATATCTATTAATACCTTCCAGTAGTGGAATAGACTGGCAAATGATGAGACCAAAAGTCATCTCTCTCTCGTTCATGATTAACCTCTAGCCATTAGCAGAGTATTTATTATAGGTATATCCATTCATAATAGGTTTTCATTAAATATCTATTGTCTAAATGGCTGGAGCTCAAGTCCCAAGATGGTAGAGGAGTACTTTGCCCTGATAGGCCTCTTTCTAATCATGTTTATTAAACTTATTTAACCACTATATTTTTTTCTCCAGGTTATTGGTTATTTTTTGCAGATGTAGAATTTTCCAGAGCACACTTTGGGAAAGGCTAGGAAAGAGCACAGAGGTAGGTGTCAGGAGCACTAGATTCTCTGCCAATGACTCTTTGCAGTACCTCAGGGAAGTCTTAGACCCTCCCTGTCCTTCAGTGGTCTCATCTGCCAACAAGTTGGTCTCTTCCAACTCTACTACTCCATCATTTCTATGTTATATCACCTTTCATGCCCTTTGCTCCAATTTGATGTCTTCTCTCCCTGATATGCAGTATCTAGGTATTTCCTTCTGAATGTGCCTGTGGGCCTGTCTGTCCTCAGTATCACCTAGATTCCTCGCCCTTTCAAATCTGACTTTTTCCATTTACTTGGAGATTTGGATTTCTCCTTTAGTGACTCCATTCAACTCCTTCCTATTTAGCTTTAGGGGCAGCTAGTGGCTGGGTGAGTTACTCTGCACAGGGAAACATTATTTTAATAAGTGCTCAGCTTTCTTCATCCAAATTGGAATAGCTCAAGCACCATAGCAAGGTCAGTAGATAAAATATTTTGGATCAGGGAAGATCTTTCAGTGATTCAAGTAGTGTTTCACACAGGCCCCTATCTATACATAAGGTTGATGCTGAAAAGAGGCATAATTATAAGTGAATTAACAAAATCCAGTTTGTGTATAGCTCTGTGAGTCTTTGTAGTCAAAACAGAAACTCTGCTGTTTCCCCAAGGGTAGGAAGGCTTCCAGTGGGCAAGCCTGCTGAGTCAGCAGGAAGATGGATTGGGTAAAGCCTAAAGGACACTGCAAAGGGGAAGATATATGCCAATCTGCTTCAGAACACACAGCAGGATCATCAAGAACACTGTAGCTAAGAGGAGAGGAGGGATCCAAGCCAGATGCCTCACAGCTGGAAGTGAAAGTGCTGTTCATTGCTCTAATGCCATAAAACAAATGCCACATAGGAGTGGAAATTCACCAGCCCCCAGATGGTACAAGTGCCGTTGTACCACCACTGAACTTATATTAGGTGGTCTCAAGTGAAAGCCCCTCTGGGGTGCAATGAATTGAAAAGCAGCCTCCTCAAGCATTCTACCAGAAGCAAAGTCTTATAGGATCCAAAGGACCCCTCAGCCTCATAGAAATGAAGGCCCCAGATCCACCTCTGTGAGCCCCCTAAAGAGTCTAGCCTCATGAGTCTCTTTGGATTTCAGAGAACAATCAAGTCCAAGATCCACCCTCACTGACTCTTCCTCTGTAGGACAAGTTGGCCATCTATTTCTGTAAAATGTCATAAAGTAAATACTTTAAGCTTTGCAGGTCATATTCCCTCTCTTGCAACTACTCAACTCTGCCATTGTAGTATAGTGGTAGCCACAGGAGATATATAAATAAATAAACATGGCAGTGTTCCAATAAAACTTTATTGACAAAGGTAGGCAATAATATGAATTTGATCCACCAATTGAAGTTTACTAACCCTGCTCTCCAGCTGTTCCAGCAACCAATATTACCCCTTCTTCTGATTTGCTCAAACCTAGTACTCCAGTTGGCAAGGTCACCGAAGTCCCCAGATTCAAAGAGTTGGATTGCCTTTCCTATGCCCGTAAATCCTTTATTTCCACTTAACCTTCTTCCCCCAGCAAAACTTCACTGGGCACAGATCTGTGGGTTTAGTCACATATGTTTTTAATGTCAGGAAGTCAGATAGCAGGAATAAAGACTAAGGGAGAAGAGAGACTAGATTAACCGGCAGATAATCAATGGTTTAAATAGCTCTACAATGATTACTACTGAGGAAACTGCACTCAGGAGTCTTACTCCTTAGCTTTCTGTCTTATACTATGGGTTAATAATCCAAGCTAGATGATTGCAACTGAGGGAAATTACTGGCCAATTTTACTGACTGAAATTTTAAATAAAAATCACAAAACAAAGAACAGAATAATATGCAATACCTTACAACTGAAGTCAGAAGACTAGAGACCCAGGCATGGGGATGACTATTTGTCTGATGTCTTTAAATCAGTGGTTAATCTCTCAGAGCAATTCCTCTCTACTAGACTGGGGTAATACTTTTTCTGATATATCTTGTCAGCTTCCCAAATAAAATCCTCTTAGATAAAAATCAAACTCCTTGCTTACCTCTCCAGTCTTACCTCTTACAACTCTCCCTTCATATTCAAACCTGTACCCATGGGAGAAAGACCCATGTCCCTACTCACAGACCTGCACACAGATTCTCCCTCCCAGTAGATGCCAACTATGCCCCACCCCTACCCTCCTTACCTCTCAATCTTGTTTATTTCTAGTCCCTCTTTAGATGTCTGGACCCTCCAAGACTGGATTAGATGTTTCTATTTTATAATCTCACATAAACATATCATTATCCTCATCACTCATTAATCTACTTACTCACCCTATGAGATCATAATGTTTTGAGCACTAATGTTTTCTTCTTACTCATCACCATATCACCAAAGTCTAGTATTCTTTCTGCCACACATTGGGAATTCAATATGCTGAATTAATTAATAAGACAGTATATTTCAGAAATGAAGAACTCCAGAAGCATTTAATTCTCAGAAATTAAATTGTGAAAAAATTCATCAAAATGTTGCTTTGATACAAATGGTTCCCCTTGATGAATAGATAACAGCTCACCCCTCACCTCCAAACCCTTGTCCAAATAACATTTTGAAACTAGAACTATGCTTCAAAATAATCCAACTTGTATAAATGAATTGAAATAAATTAAACAAGATTAGCTCTAAGTTAATAATTGTTCAAGCTGGATGATGAGTACATGGGAGTTTAGCTGAATATTATATGATATGCTTCTCTATATGTTTGAAATTTTCCGTGATGATAAGTTTTACAAAAGGTAAGAATTTACAACAGGAAAAACAAAGTGAAAGTCTATAACAGTTTTACCCTCCCACTGTTTTCATATACACTCCATTTAAAATAGAATTCTATACAGCAAATTACTTTGGGTTTTAAAAACTAGGAATTTAAATGCAGGATCAATTGAAAACGTATAACTTAAAACTACAATTTAAAAATTACACATCTTGCTTTGCCTTAGTTACAATTTCTGAAATTGTGCTATTCATGATTAATCAAAATTATGCAAACTGTAAAAAGGGAAAAATATAATTTGGGTAAATTTCATGGAAAAGTGAGAAAAGACATCACTATTACAAAAATAAAAACAACTACAGCATTCAGAAGAAAGTCTGCATGGGGTAAAATGGGAGAAGAGGCAAACACAATCCTCTCCGGCTGAGGAATCTCAAATGGCTTTTCCATAATTAGTGGTTTGTTAAGTGTTAGACAGGACCATTAAAAGGCTTTGTATAAAAAGGAGTCTCAGTACTTCATTAAAGCAGCATTGATCAGTTACTGGTGTTTACAGCCTGGCACATCTTGGAGAAGTCATCATCCTGGTTCACAGAGATGAGCTATATGATTAATCACTCAGTGCTACCTAACAAGGCATTCAGACAGATGGTTTACTCACCAACAAAGCAAACATCAACTAGAAAGTCAAAGACTTTGGTTTTTCTCAATTCTTTCTCTTTTTATCTTTTTGTTACTAACTCATAAAAGGTAGAAATGTCTTTGAGGAGATATAGAGTCAACTTTCATATACCATGAGAATATATGCTAGACAAAGAGGGAACACTGAACTTGTAAATTTTAAGGACTAGATCCAAGTCCTAGCTGGGATGGTTACTGTCTGGTCTGGCCTAAGTCACAATATGCCTCTGAATTTCAGGTCTCTCATGTATAAAGCATGACTTGATGGCAGGGATGGTTTTAGGGCTTACAGCAGATAATGCAAAATAGATCCACCAACAAGCATAAACTTAGTGGCTTAAACAGATTTCTTATCTTACAGTTCTGGAATTCAGAAGTCAAAAATGAGTCTCACTGGGTTAAAATCAAGAGTTGCAATTCTTCTGGAAGCGAAGTATCCATTGCTATGAGTTTTTCAGCTTCAAGAGGCTAAATGCATTCCTTGGCTACGAGCCCCTTCCTCCATCTTCTTTGTTGTTCAGTCGCTCAGTTGTGTCTGACTCTTTGAGACCACAAGGACTGCAGCACACCAGGCTTCCCTGTCCTTTGCCATCTTCTGGAGCTTGCTCAAACTCATTTCCATTGAGTCAGTGATACCATCCAACAATCTCGTCCTCTGTCATCCCCTTCTCCTCCTGCCCTCAATCTTTCCCAGCATCAGGGTCTTTTCAAATGAGTCAGCTCTTCGCATGAGGTGGCCAAAGTACTGGAGTTTCAGCTTCAGCATCAGTCCTTCCAATGAACACCCAGGACTGATCTCCTTTAGGATGGACTGGTTGGACCTCCTTGCAATCCAAGGGACTCTCAACAGTCTTCTCCAACACCATAGTTCAAAAGCATCAATTTTTCGGTGCTCAACTTTCTTCACAGTCCAACTCTCACATCCATACATGACCACTGGAAAAACCATAGCCTTAACCAGATGGACCTTTGTTGGCCAAGTAATGTCTCTGCTTTTTAATATGCTATCTAGGTTGGTCATAACTTTCCTTCCACTCTACTATATTTAAAATGGATAACAAGGTCCTACTGTATAGCACAGGGAACTCTACTCAATGTTATGTGGCAGCCTGGATGAGAGGAGAGTATGGGTGAGAATAGATACATGTATATGTGTGGCTGAGTCCCTTTGCCATCTACCTGAAACTATCAACATTGTTAATTGGCTATATACCAATACAAAATAAAAAGTTTAAAAAAATAAAAGAAATACCACCTGACACATTGTAAATGATATATAGTTAAACAATTATGGGCATCTCTAGTCCCAGATTTCTAAAACACTGGTGAACATCAATTAACAAAAAGCTGTACCTTCCATTAACTCTAACTTCATCTCCCTACTTTCTCATACTCATACACTCTGTTTAAAAACTAGAAAGAGGTACTCACTTCTCCCTTTTGTCTCCCAAACAATGAATCTCACCACCCTATCCACACCCTGAGAAAATTCCCTTCAGCCATTTTTTACTTGGCCTACACATTACTCAGTATCTTGCCTACAATTTTCTAGAGGATAAATCCTCTAGAAGTTATCAGGGGAGAATAGCCACATTATTAGGAGGACCCTGAATGTTTGAAAACCTAGAATTCCTTATACCAGAAAAGAAATGACTCAGTGGAGAGGTAAATGTTTATTCTTGGCTGTGTATCCCCTGATTCCCTTCAATTGGCAGTAACTTTCCAATTTTCCTTGGAAAAACTATTCTTCCCTCATTATGAATCTAATTTGTTCAAAAGGGCCTAACTCTGCTTGGCTCCAGGAGTAGAGGAGACACAGAACCAGTCCAAACAGGGCACTGAATTTGTTTCTTTGAAAGGTTCATAACTGGACTAATGCTCAATAAAATTAACATAAATTCTGAGACTCTCCTGGATCTATTTGGGAAAGTCATGCTATGAAATCTTGCATGACTATGAAGCCAATACAGAAGAAAGACAAGAGAGAAGGAAATGGATTACCAAAAACACCTACCCTAAATCTATTTGTACCTGAAGCTGTTCACTATGGGATTTTTCACTGATATAAGCCAATACATTCCTACTTTTTGTAAGACAGTTTAAGCCAGGACCTAAGTCTTTTTTTTTTAGGCTAAGTCAGGACTCCTGACTAACTCAGGAGTCTTGCCTTTATGAGCATGAAATAACAGCATCATTGAATTGAGTTCATTCACTGGAAAGGTATTTATCTCATACTCATTCTGTGCCACAGTCTTACGGATTTCTGAAAAATTCTGGTTGGAACAGATGACTAATTCATAAATTGACCTTGGCCTATATAATATAGCATTTTATTAAGCCTAATACTTGAAAGAATATTCTTTAAGGCGATAGGATTAAGGCAGAGATAATCTCTTCTACTAGAGTAAATATTTACAGTCACATTTCTTATTTTTTCCAGTAAGGTAAATGCTTAAATGCTGTAAAAAGCATATCTCTTCATGATAAGTAAAAGTGGTTTAGAAAAGGAAAAGGGATTTGCCCAAGAAACTCAAGAGTACAGGAAAGAGACAAGAGAATGTGAGAACATAGGCCATGAATTCATACTGATTGGATTTTAAATCCAGACTCTGCCATTTATTAGCTGTAAACTTTTAAATGACTAACTTTTTTATATTTCAGGTTCCTCAGTCATAAATTATCAACAGTTGTCACAACTCACAGGTCCTTGTGGGGTTTAAAGGAGATTTCTTATGTAAACAAATTAGCATGTTTTCTAGCATAAATTTTACTAACATCATCATATCAATAAATGGGCTTAAATTTGTCTCCCCACTGCAACAAAACTCTAGATTTGGTAGAGTTGTTTTATCCATTACATTCTACCTTAAATTTTTTTCTTTTCTCTGAGATACTTAAGAAAGATCTGCCCATTCTCTGTCTTGTGTGATTTAGTTAGTTATATGGCTTTATCCAATAACCTTTGCCATCCTGAGGTCTCATGTCAAAAATATGAATGAGTATCATTGCTGTTATAGGAGAGAGAAAGTCATCCATGTGATGATTAATTTTATGTGTCAATTTAACTGGACCACACTCGCTCAGATACTTGGTTACACATTATTTCTGTGTGAGTGAGGGTGTTTCTAGATGACCTGAACATTTCAATCAGAGAACTGCCATAAAGTGGCTTGCCCTCTCCAAAGTGGGTGGTCATTATTCAATCTAGAAGGGAACAGAGAGGCTGAAGAAGAAAGGATTCAGCCATTCCTGATTGAATGCTTGAGCTAGGACGTCGATCTGCCCTCCACAATCCTGGTTCTTAAACCTTCAGATCCAGACTGGAACCTAATCTTCAACACCCCTGGTCCTTAGGGCTTCAGACTTAGACTGAACTACTCCAGCAGGCTTCCTGGGTCTCCGGCTGGCAGATGGAAGTTCATGGGGCTTTATCAGCTTTCATAATTGTGTGAGTCAATTTCTTAGAATAAATCTCTTCCTATATATATATATGTGTGTGTGTGTGTGTGTGTGTGTGTGTGTGTGTGTGTATCCTAGTGGATCTGTCTCTAGAGAATCTTGACTAATACTTAAACTGATACCAAGAGCTGAGTGCTATAATGAATACCTAAAAAGGTAATAAAAGTGACTTTGGAACTAGTTAAGAAATAGAGGCTGATAGAGTTTCAAGGAGCATGCTAGAAAAAGCCTACATGGCTATGAAAGAATTTTTAAAGGTGACCCTGGTAAGAGCTCAGAAGGAAAAGAGAAGAGCTCAAAGAAAGCCTCAGTCTTCTTAGAGAATACCTAAGTAACCCTGGACAGAATATTTATGGAAATATGGATAATAAAGATCATTTTGGTAAAATCTCAGGCTGAAATGAAGAAAATATTATTGGAAACTGAAAGCCAGGCACTCCTTATTAAAACATGTCAAATCAATTGGCTGAACTGTATTTCTGCTCTAGGGCTTGATGGAAGGTAGAACCTGCAAGTGATGAAACTAGATATTTAGCTGAGGAAGGTTTTAAGCAACACGTTGAAAGAAAAGTGAAAGTCGTTCACCGACTCTTTGCAACTCCATGGACTATAGAGTCCAGGGAATTCTCTGGGCCAGAATACTGGAGTGGGTAGCCTTTCCCTTCTCCAGGGGATCTTCCCAACCCAGGGATTGAACCCAGGTCTCATGGCAGACAGATTCTTTACCAGCTGAGCCACAGGGAAGCCCAAGAATTTGTCTGCCAGTGCAGGAGACACAGGTCCTATCCCTGGTCTGGGAAGACCCCACAGGCCATAGAGAAACTGAGCCCTGGAGCCACAGCTACTGAAGTCTATGGGCCCTAGAGCCTGTGCTCCACAATAAGAGTTGTTTCACAACTGCAGTGAGAAGCTCATGCACGACAACTAGAGGACAGACACTCTCCTCACAACTGGAGAAAAGCCCACACAGCAACAAAGACCTAGCACAGCCAATAAATAAATAAAATTATATATATAATACATATATAAATTATATAACAATATATAATTATAAAATAATTTTATAAATTTATAAAATTTATAAATAATAGAAAACTATAAATATATATAATATTATATATATATATATATATGTGTGTGTGTTAGTGTATATCAGCCACCTTGACAGAGGTCAGATGCTATTCTTCAAGACAATGGAAGAATGACACTGAAGGTGATTCAGGTGACCCCACAGTCTCACCACAGGATCAGAGTGCAAGGGACTAGAGGCAGAGAAGTCTCAGGATTCCCCTTCCTGGTGCGTCGGGGCTAAGGCCCTCACAGAAGTTTGCAGCATGGGCTGTGTCTACTGGAGCTATGAGGTGAGGCCACCCAGAAGAGCCATGAATCGCGGAACCCAGCTGCAGGTGTGGGGCCCAGCAGAGAACCACAGTGGAGACAAGACAGGACCCGAGCGGACAGTCATTGCTGTGGGGCAGTCCCAGCAAATCATGGGGGTCATGTTTACACCCCACTGGGCTTGGGAAGAAGAGCACCAAGGCAAAGATTATTCTCAAGCCTTAAGGGCTCATGAAATTTGCACCACTGGGTTTTCAATGTCCTTGGGACCGGTCACTCCCTGCTTCTTTAGTCTATTTCCCTTTGGGAAACAGAATGCCTATCCTGTACTTGTCCCATCATTATAGTTTGAAAATATGCAATTCATTTGCTGTAACAGGTTCACAGGTAGAAAAGAAATTTTCCTCAGAATAAAAGTCATACCTCAAAGTCTCACTCATATCTGATTTAAATGATATTTACATGTGATGCTGAACTTAGACTTTAAAGTGGATACTGGATTGAGGTAAGACTTTGGGGGTGAGAAAGGAAATATTTCCTGCCGTATCAGTAAACAAGGATGTCACATTCACCAGCAGTTGCAGCCCCACCACAGATGGTGAGCAGATGAGTCCTGAAGGAACTCAGGAAAGAAAGAGCATCTGCCATCTAGCAGCCATCCAACTGTAGCCATGCTCTATGGTGGGTTGTGAGGAAGCTTAGGATGTGAAAAACACAGGAAACTGGCTCCAGATATCTGAGGTGCAAATCAAAGGAATGGTTCAGTTACCCCAGACTCTTACTTCTTCCTACACAAAGAAAGGGCTTCCCAGGTGGTGCTAGTGATAAAGAACCTGCCTGCCAATGTAGGAGGCATAAGAGATGCAGGGTCAATCCCTGGGTTGGAAAGATCCTCTAGAGAAGGGCATGACAACCCCCTCCAGTATTCTTGCCTGGAGAATCCCATGGACAGAGGAGCCTGGCAGGATACAGTCCATAGGGTCATAATGAGTCAGACACAACTGAACCAACTGAGCATGTAGTAGAAAATTGCCAAATACCATAACTTAGGATATTAGATTATTTAAATAACAATAATCTTTTGATGTTCAGACTACCTGCTCATTTTTACAAAACTTCTGTGTAACCTGGCTCCTTCCCTCACCTTCTTAGGACATTCTCTCAGGTTTACTTGAGATGCTGCTTCTCAGGCTTAAGTCCTAAAAATTTCCACCAAATAAAACATAACTCTCAACTTTTAGGTTGCATGTATTATCTATTTCTTTTTTTTTTTTTTTTTTTTAGTTGACAGTGGTACTGGGATGAAATGAATGTAATTTTACTTGAGAGAAGGATGTGAATCGAAGGGTCAGGGGCAGAATGTTATATACTGAATGTTTGTGCCCTCTCAGGTCATATGTTATATTTGGGGGTAAGACCTCTGGGGGGTAATTCCAAATATTACTAGAGCCTTCATGAATTGTTCTCCTACAAATGGGAAAAGTGCTCCCAGAGACCTCCCTTACCTTTCTGCCACATGAGGACACAATAAAAAGACTACTGTGATGGGGGTCATGAGAATTTCCAATTTTTAGTCAAGTTGGACAGAAATTATGTGGTAACAATTCTGTTGGACAGAAACTGTGATTGGCATTTGAAGTGAGGGGCAGTCTCATCGGACTCAGTCCTTAGCTGGTTAGTGTCAGAATTGAATTGAATTGTAGGACATGGCTGGTGTCACAGAGAGTTGCTTGGTATGAGAAAAAGACCCAGCCATCTGGTGTCAAAGTTTGAGTGTGGTAATGAGAATACAGTAGAATAAGTTTTTGACACAACCACAATCCCATATTGTTTATCACCAATTCGCTATTACTCTCCCATGTAGGACCCACATCCTCATCAACAATTCATATGTATGAATAAAACTATTTACAATTAGTGTAGACATTCCAGAATTCCAGGATGGGTATCAACTTAGTTTGAGACTAGAAACCTTTGGGTTCCACTACTAAAAATACAACAAACACAAAATCATACATATACCTAATTTTTTGAGTTAGAAAACAGACTTCTTAAAATGAATATAAATAATAAACTAATGTTGCATTCAATTTATTGGGCTTTTTTGATTATCTTAACTAGGTGAAATTAATTTAAAAGTGTCATAATTGTTCTGAATTTGATCAAATTCACCTTATTCAACAGATTGTATTTCATATATCCAATTTACTTACTCTAGCACTTTAGGCAAATTTTATCAACTGATTTGGAAATTTATCCTCTATGTTAATGAGTTAATTTGTGCATGTGTGGACATCCATTTATAAAGAATGAGAATATGAAAAAAAAAGGAGAAAATGCTCATGATTTACAAAATATTAAATGCAAATGAACTTAATATGTTTTAAATGTTCAATCTTTTTTATTTCCAGGTGAGAAATGTCCAATTTCTTTTATTCCAAATGAGAAAAGTTAAGGCAAGAAAATTCTGAAAGAGATGGGCATACCAGACCATCTGACCTGCCTCTTGAGAAACCTATATGCAGGTCAGGAAGCAACAGTTAGAACTGGACATGGAACAACAGATTGGTTCCAAATAGGAAAAGGAGTACATCAAGGCTGTATATTGTCACCCTGCTTATTTAACTTATATGCAGAGTACATCATGAGAAACTCTAGGCTAGATGAAGCACAAGCTGGAATCAAGATTGCTGGGAGAAATATCAATAATCTCAGATATGCAGGTGACACCATCCTAATGGCACAAAGTGAAGAAGAACTAAACTAAAAAGCCTCTTAATGAAAGTGAAAGAGGAAAGTGAAAAAATTGGCTTAAAGCTCAACATTCAGAAAACTAAGATCATGGCATCTGGTCCCATCACTTCATGGGAAATAGATGGGGAAACAGTGGAAACAGTGTCAGACTTTATTTTTTGGGGCTGTAAAATCACTGCAAATGGTGACTGCAGCCATGAAATTAAAAGATGCTTACTCCGTGAAAGGAAAGTTATGACAAACCTAGATAGCATATTAAAAAGCAGAGTCATTACTTTGCCAACAAAGGTCCGTCTAGTCAAGGCTATGGTTTTTCCAGTGGTCATGTATGGATGTGAGAGTTGGATTGTGAAGAAACCTGAGCACCAAAAAATTGATGCTTTTGAACTGTGGTGTTGGAGAAGACTGTTGAGAGTCCCTTGGACTGCAAGGAGATCCAACCAGTCCATCCTAAAGCAGATCAGTCCTGGGTGTTCATTGGAAGGACTGATGCTGAAGCTGAAACTCCAATACTTTGGCCACCTCATGAGAAGAGTTGACTCACTGGAAAAGACCCTGATGCTGGGAGGGATTAGGGGCAGGAGGAGAAGAGGACGACAGAGGATGAGATGGCTGGATGGCATCACCGACTCAATGGACGTGAGTTTGAGTAAACTCTGGGAGTTTGTGATGGACAGGGAGGCCTGGCGTGCTGTGATTCATGGGGTCGCAAAGAGTCGGACACGACTGAGCGACTGAACTGAACTGAACTGAAGGCAAGAAAAGTAAAGGCATTCTTGAACTTAATATTTTGAAACAATGTATCAAAAAGAAATATTTATCTAACTCAAAGGATAGCAAATTTTGGCAATGCTATGTAGAAGCAATTGCTCTGATTTTCTCACCTTCCCTGTATAAGTGTAAATGTTTGGCATGTTCTTATTATGTTCTCCAACATTTTTGTCATCAAAGACTTATTATCTCCCTACAGTCTCCACTTTTTATTGTGACTATAAGTTAACATATTTTGGTATGGTTTTATATATGAATGTATGATTTAGTTTCAGTATCCAACCTGAGAATAGCTAGTTAACACTTTCCCTACTTTTTTTTCTTTTAGTATTTTCCCTACTTTAATAGAAAATGCTCATTCTACAAACAGAGGCTTACACAAGATTTAGTTACCTTTCTCTCTAACCAAAATCAAATGTTTGCTTAATTAGCTTAAGAAGTATTATAAACACTGTTATATGAAAAGATGTAAGAATGTGGCAAGCCTGGAGACATCCTTCAGAATGGTGCCTAGGATTAGGATTCATAAATTTCTTAGTTTAGATATTAATGTGGAATATTGTGTCACTTGACTCCAATTAGAAGTTTCCACAATTCAAGTAAACTTGTCCCCCTATATTTAACTTCTCATATGGCCAGGACTTGTCTGCCTACTTGCTTATATTTGTGATAGATATTAGTTTGTGAATTACATCTTTATAGCATATAAATCAGTTGTAAACTCATGAAGGAATAAATCTATAAATGTGCATACAATCATGGAGGCCACCCATATTAACCAGAATCATCATATAATTACAAATGACCCAATAGGTCAGGTCAGTTTGCAAGAGCAGAGGTCAGTTAGCAAGCACCTTCTTTGAAACATTTGTTTGAACAGGGGTTATTTGAGCACCACCAGGACATTCTGGAGTCAGATACAAAATCAAATTGTTAAATAGATCCTAATTCAATGTTTCCTCAAAAAGGTTTAAAAACACAGGTGACTCTGTGGCTTGTCCATTGAAAATTGTTTCCTATTGGTTTTATTCTCCATATTATTTTTTTGGATCTGGATTCCATCAATACAGAATAATAGCACTAGGTTTTTATTAGAATATCTGCCTGAGGACTCTGTCATAATCACAATAAAGTGATAGCAATCATAGAACTAAAATGATTACAATGTTTATTCTAGAAAATGTTTAAAGTAACCTGCATATCAATAAACATATCATTTAAAACTAAAAATTATAGATATCTTCACCATTGACTTGTAGAAATCAGGTAGAAGGAAAAAAATTAAAAGGGAGAGTAAAAATACCATTGGTAGCTTGATAGGGATTGCATTGATTCTCTGTGGGAGAAGGCGAGGGTGGGATGTTTAGAGAGAACAGCATGTATATTATCTATAGTGAAACAGATCACCAGCCCAGGTGGGATGCATGAGACAAGTGCTCGGGCCTGGTGCACTGGGAAGACCCAGAGGAATCGGGTGGAGAGGGAGGTGGGAGGGGGGATCGGGATGGGGAACACATGTAACTCCATGGCTGATTCATGTCAATGTATGACAAAACCCACTGCAATGTTGTGAAGTAATTAGCCTCCAACTAATAAAAATAATTGGAAAAAAAAAAAAGGGAGAGTAAAGAAATTTTCCCTGTGAAATGCATTTCATATTTAGATGTGTTTTAGTTTTGGAGTCATGCAACTAAATTATCTCTTCTGATGGCCAAAATAAACACACAAGCGCAAGTGACAGCGGGGCTCCAGGACTACTGAACTAGGACTTCTAGGGATGAGACCTGGGTATCTATATTTTTCAGAGTTCCACGGGTGGTTCTCAGAAAGCCAACCTGATACAACTTCATGAACCAGTTGCCCTTTGGAAATCACAGAGCAAAAGGAAAAGTTTAATCTGTGATTCTATGTCTCTATGACTCCTCCTTGTTAAAAAGGAGCCTTTGCAGAATCAGTTGAAATTTCCATAGTGGAGAAGACAAGGCAAAAAGAGAGGAAAGAGAATCAAATGATGGATCACGGAAAGAGATGGTTGGTATTAGGGGGATGGGGAGATGCTATAGGAATTCTAATGAAGGATTTCTGTATAATCCATGATAATTGCAAGGGCCACCAAACAGACACCCTTCTTTCCCTGGAACTGAGAAATCAATCATAAGCTAACAGCTTATCTTTGCCAACTCTCAGTTAAATCCCTGGCTAGAGTTTGTCTCAAGTAAATGAATTCTAGTTATTCTTCTTAATTCTTGTTGGCAGAGCACAAGACATTTACCATCTGCTCAGCTTTGCACTGGCAATAGATAAACATTGCCTATTTCCCCAAGGCAATGAGCAGAAAAAGGTAACACATCACAGTAGACTTGAGGGTGGGGCTCCAATATTCTGGCAGTGTGATTCCACTGAAAAGGATTTCTGAAGCTGGAGAGGACTTGCTTAGCTATCTAGGGTCAAAGACCTGATTCCTAGGCACTCAACCAATGCTTCTGGAGAACCCTATCATGGTGAGAATTCAGCATTCTTATATATTTTTTTCATCCTTTATATTTCTTCAAGTTTTTGTACTTCAAGGCTAAGATTTGCTGAGAGTAATTTACTGACTTTTTTGTCAACTCTTCTGTAGTCACTTTGCTGACAAAGGTCCGTGAAGTCAAAGCTATGGTTTTTCCAATAGTCATGAATGGATATGAGAGGTGGACCATAGAGAAGGCTGAGAGCTAAAGAATCAGTGCTTTTGAATTGTGATGCTTCAGAAGACTCTTGAGAGTCCCTTGGACAGCAAGGAGATCAAACCAGTCAATCCTAAAGGAAATCAACCCTGAATATTCATTGGAAAGACTGATGCTAAAGCTGAAGCCCCAATCCTTAGGCCACCTGGTGTGAAGAACTGACTCATTAGAAAAGACCCTGATGCTGGGAAAGACTGAGGGCAGGAGGAGAAGGGGGCAACAGAGGATTAAATGGTTGGATGGCATAACTGAATCAATGGACATGAATCTGAGCAAACTCTGGGAGACAGTGAAGGACAGGGGAGCCTGGCATGCTTCAGTCCATGGGGTTGCAAAGAGTTGGACATGACTTAGTGACTGAACAACAACAATGGTTGTGACTAAGTCCCAGGGTTCTCTGCTGTCATGAAGCATGCAGTCTAGCATGGAAAAAAGTGAGTAGGTAACTGACAGTGTTGTAAGGATTACAACAGGAATAACAGGTGCTTTGTAGGCCCATAGGAAGTACTCTTTTAGGAACAGAGGTAGATGATGTCAGGAAAGCATTTTCCAGAATTTTTTTTTTCTTTTAAAGACTCAAAGGATGGGTGTGAGTTACCTGGTACAAAGTAGGAACCTTGTCTGAAAAAACCCAAATATACCTAACAATGTCAATATGCCTGAAGGCCAGAAGCAAAGATGGACAGGCAAGAGTTAAAGCTAAAAAGGGTACTTAGAATCCGGATAATAAATACTTCAGACTATGTTATGGAGCTGGCCTTTCCTCCTTATAGCAATAGGAAGACCCTGAAGGATCTTAAATCTGAGAATAATAAGATGAGGCCCATTATTTGGCCACACTTTGCCTTAATGCATTCATTTATTATTCATTCAACAAAGATTAACAGCACATCTTCTATTTGACAGCACAGCTATCAGCAAAGAGATTTAGTGAAAAACAAACATAAAAGGCCCATGTTCTCACCAAGCATGAAAAATAACATATGCACTCATGAGATAATTTCTGATCATCATATGTACTTTGAGGATAATAAAATGGAACAATGCAATGGAGACTGACTGAGGCAGGGCATGTAGGGATGTTTTTCTCTTAGACAGTGGAAAAAAGAGATATTAGAGATAAGACATCCACATGAAAATCTAGATAAAGAATACTCCAGGCAAATGGAATAGCAAGGGCAAAAACCATGAATTATACAAAGAACCTGGTGTGTTAAAGGAAGAGAAGGAATATAGCAATAGCTTCAAGGTAGTGAACAAAGGATAAGAATATGGGTTTGGACTGGAGAAGTCATTCTGAACAACGTCTCTTTTTAAGTGCAGAGAATATAGTATTGAACATGCGTGCATGCTAAACTGCTTCAGTTGTGTCTGACTCTGCAACCCTATGGACTGTAGCTTGTCAGGCTCCTCTGTCCATGGGATTCTGCAGGCAAGAATACTGGAGTGGGTTGCCATTTCCTTCTCCAGGGGATCTTCCCAATCCAGGGATCAAACCTATGTCTCTTATGTCTACTGCATTGGCAGATGGGTTCTTTGCCACTAGTGCCACCTGGGAAGCCATACTAAACCTAAGAGGAATTTTCCCTTTACATATTCCTTCCTACTCTGCCCCCTTTAATAAGGATGCTAGACTTATGCTAACATAAAAAGTCCTGCTTTATTTCTTTGTTCATCCTTGAGGATCCTGACCCTCTCTGATATCCTTATTTTGGACCAACTTATTTTGGATTTCCTAGGACTTGCCCAGTATCAACACTGAAACTCTTACTTCCCAGAATGCCTCTCAGTCCCAGGTCAACAAAGACAGTTGGCCACTCTGTTGAGGAAAGCTACTCTGATCACCCCAAGTCTAGGATTCTATACATAATCCTATTGTCCACACCAATGTTTCTCAAAAGATGGGTCTGAAGAGGCAGTCAGGAGTCAGATCGCTAGGGCCTTGTGAGTCATGGCAACAATTTTGGACTTTGTTCAAAGAACAGAAGGGTATAACCCTAAAGCATTAGCAATGTTATTTTAGTTACCTACTGCTATACATGACAAATCCCCCAAAAACATAGTACATACAAAAAAGTGTAACTCAAAATGTTTATAAGTCAAGAATTCAAAAATGGTTTGACTGGACAATTCTGGCTTGGGTATCTCATGGGCTACAGTCAGATGTCAGCCAAACAGCAGTCATCTTAAGGCTTCACTGGGCTGGAGGATCTGCTTCCAAAGTGGCTCACTCACATGACTGCCAGATTGGTGCTGGCCATTTGGAAAACCTCAGTGCCTGTCTATGTGGGCCCCTCCACAAGGCTACTTGAATATCCTTTTACAATATGGCTGCTGGCTTCCTGAAGAGTGAGTGACCCAAGAGTTCAAAGTAGAAACTCCACACCTGTAACACTAGGTTCAGAAATCACATGCTGCCCTAGACTGTCTAAGGTATTCTTTAGATATCAGCCTTGATATTCAGTGTGTGCTATGCAAGGGCACAAACCCCAGGAAGTGGCAATCATTGGGGACCATCTTGGAGGCTGGCTACCACAGATGTCCCTCCAAATCCCAGTTTACTAACTCACTAAAGAAAGCTGCTGGTCACAGAGGTAAACAGGTGAGTCCATTAGTATAGCTTTCCACAAGTTGACTTCTATGGATGGAACTACAACTTTAGGAGACATCTGCAAATTACAAGCTATTGGTTAAATTTTTTCACAGGGACATGAGGGGATTGTGTCAGCTCTTAAATTATTTTTTGTCTTTAAGAGTGAACAGACTTTGATGCATGAAATGAGCCTAATGTACAGTGATAACTCACTCACCCATCCTATTGATTCTAACTGGCCACCACAACTGTAGGGGGCAGAGCCAAGGAGGAGGGATCATACTTACAAAGACTTGAGACTTTGATGTTTCTTAGCTCAGAACACCTGGTAGTGAACTTTGTATGTGCATCTCTTTACAAAAACTTAGAGATTTGGAATCAGAAGATGAGTTACAGATCTGCCTCTACCTGAAATGACTCAAAGATAAGAGAGACCTTGCGTGTTCAGCCACGAAGTCATGTCTGACTCCTTTGCAGACCCCATGGACTATGGTCTGCCAGGCTCCTCTGTCCATGGGATTTCCCAAGCAAGAATACTGAAGCGGGTCACCATTTCTTTCTTCAGGATCAAACCCACGTCTCCTACATTGGCAGGTAGATTCTTTACCACTGAGCCACTAGGGAAGCCCAAGAAAGACCTGATAGCATCCAAAAAGTACAAAGCCCGTGAGGCAAAAGTGTTAGAAAACATAGGAAGATAGAATAGTTGCAGATGAATGAAGCAGGTAGTGGAAGAGTTCAGGGAGGCAGCCAAGAGTCAGATCTGCTGGACCTATAATACAGGTTAGGACATTGGATATTTTCCAGTGTAATGGAAGACAGTGGAGAGTTCACACATGGGAAAAAACACAGTATGACTTCTTTTAAAAGGATCACCGTGTCTGTTCTTGCTCTTCTATAGTCAGCCAGAATTCTGTCTGAATTGCTATCGTAGGTATTTACGTTCCCCTCCTCACTTTAACCAGATTTCAGAAGGAACTCTACTCAATATTCTGCAGTAATCTATATGAGAAAAGAATCTGAAAAAGAATGGAAATATAAATATATATTTACATTATACAGGTAATATATATATTACCTATACATAGGCTACATACATAATACCTATATATAGGTTTTATATATTTATATATAGCTAATTAATCATAATACTCTTTCCTACTGGTCCTAAATATGGCCTGAGAATGTCTTTCCAAGAAACCATATATACATATACATATGTATATATATATTTGAATCACTATATAAATTTGAATTACTTTGCTAATATACCTAAAACTAACACAACATTGTAAATCAAAACTATACTTTTTAATATAAAATAAAAATTAAATTTAAAAATAATTAAGTTTTTAAAAATTAAATTAAAAAATTATTCTGCATTGTTTTTAATAGAACATATTATCAGATATAACAATATCCATATATATTTTAAAAGTTATAATCTACTCCCCCTTCTCAAGAGCAGCAGCTCCTTATTTTAGGCATTATCATCATCCTAAGGCAGCCTAGAATAATTCCTCCATTATTACTTCTTGAATGAATGCATTTCAAATGACCACTGAGATTTTTTATGTCCCCATTAAAGGTTCTCTCATTTCTTAAGCTCATTGGTCATAGATGACAAGTAGTCACATTAGATAAAAACTGATCAGCTGGCATGGATATCTGGAAAGCTTTGTGGAAAGGAATTTTCAGGCCATATTTGAGGCCAGTAGGAAAGAGTGTCATGATTAATTAGCAATGTCTATCGTGTGCGGGGGAGGAGAGGTGAACTTCATGTAGGTATTCAGTTTAACCTTTCATATGATTCATCAGCCTTTGCTTTGACTTTGACCATGGGTGCCCAGGCTCCAGCTGATGGGCAGCTTTTTAAGGCCAGAAATTATGTATCTGTGCTTTAGTTTCACAAAACAGAAAAATGAAATCTTCAAATTGTAATATGAAAATGATAGGAGATAATACATTCTCTTCTCTGAGACAGCACCTGGGCCACAGCAAATGCTGCAAAATATTAGCTGCTTTTGTTAAAATGATGGTGATGATGATGAGGAGGAGGAGGAGAATATTTTAACACCTAGAGCTAAATACTAAGTCTTATACATAGTAGGTAACAAAAATAGCTATTAAATAAAAGCAGATAAATTTTGTTTCCAAGGCTAAAGCAGTGAGTGAGTTGCTATGATATATAAGCATTTGTTGTTTGTAACAACACACTTAAAAAACATGAGTCATCTTTCTCCTAGTTTAACAGGGTCTTGGCAAAAGATGGAGCAGCACTTTGAGAGATTTGTTGGAGGCCTAAGCTCATGTCTGAATATAGCCTTACCCCAGGTTAAGAAAATGCCTAACCAGGAAGGTGACGTATCACCTCCCAAGTCTGGGACAGATGCTTAATGACAGATGGAGGGGAAACATCCAACACCTTAGCCTAGGTTCACACTGTTCACCTCCTCACCATAAATTCAACAGAGCACCTTGGACAGTGGGAGCAGATCAAGAGACCTTTAGGGAAAAGCACCAAATGTCCATGCTCTCTCTCTGTCAGAAGCACCACAAGCATAAAGATACATTTGCCTTACCCTAGTAACTCACTGTAAAATCTGTTCTACCTCTCTTTTCCAGCCTGGCCCCAGTTCATTCCAGCTCTAAATTAATTAAATGGGAGGCCTCCTTGCTCCTTGTAAGCCCTTGAGGTACCACCTGTAATTACTCTACTATTTAGAGATGTCAAGTCTTTGCATTTAGGGTATACAGAGTGCATTCGGTCCCCAAGGATGCGGAAAACAGTGTCATAATAAAACTACAACCAGTTCCACTTGGAGAAAGATCAAATCCAAGGCAGCATTAAAACACACAGGGAAAAATTTCTTCAGTGCCAGGCAAGTCATGTGCAATATAATGATATTAATCTTCCATTCTGTGCCAAGCATAATGCTAGGGTGTATGTAAACCACAAAATGAAATGAGACATGGCCCCTCCTTCAGGGTCCAACATTAGGGGACACAAAATCTTATCCACCATTAGGGTACACAAAACATATCTGGAAGCAAATGAGACAGCAAGGTGTTTTCAACCAAGAAAGAAACATCGCAAATAATAAAAGAACATGGAATCTAGGATCCAGATGGAACGGCCTTTGAGTCTGGCCCAGCAGTATGACTTTGGGCAATACTTCCCCTACCTGTTTTTCAGTCTCCCCATCTGCTAACAGCAGGGTTTACTCCAGGTCAGTATTATAAGTACTCGGTAAGAAAAGACATGTAAAATGCTCTAGTGCCATGGCTGGCACACAGAAGGCACTCACTGTGTCCATTCCCTCTGCCAATATTTAATATGTGCATGGTGTAAGGAATTATGAGATGCTGCAAACGAGATAGACACAGTTCCAGCTTTCATGCAGCTTATATTCTAGAAGGAGCAAAACATTTGGAAGAAGATGCTAACACTCAACATCACCTAAGATCTTACTCTGTGCCAGGTACAACAATAAAGTAAACAGGTGCTCTCACTATTTTCCTATCAGTAAAATTTATGAAGAAAAGGACAAGAGCTGCTCTATTAAGTATCTGATCTTGGGGGACAGTGGTATTTGGGATGGAGAGAATAGGAAGTTCTGGGGAAAGAAGGGTATCAGCTGGATGTTGAGACTGAGTGTTATTTAGCATCAATTCAGCCACTCAATCATGTCCAACTTTTTGTGACCCCATGGACTGCAACACACCAGGCCTCCCTGTCCATCACCTACTCCTGGAGTTTACTCAAACTCATGTCCGTTGAGTCGGTGATGCCATCCATCCATCTCATCGTCTGTTGTCCCCTTCTCTTCCTGCCTTCGATCTTTCCCAGCATCAGGGTCTTTTCCAATAAGTCAGTTCTTCGCATCAGGTGCCCAAAGTACTGGAGTTTCAGCTTCAACATCAGTCCTTCCAATGACTATTCGGGATTGTTTTCCTTTAGGATGGACTGGTTCAATCTCCTTGCAGTCCAAGGGACTCTCAAGAGTCATCTCCAACACCACAGTTCCAAAGCATCAGTTCTTCGGTGCTCAGCTTTCTTTATGGTCCAACTCCCACATCCACACATGACTACTGGAAAAACCATAGCTTTGACTAGATGGATCTTTGTTGGCAAAGTAATGCCTGTGCTTTTTAATAAACTGTCTAGGTTGGTTATAACTTTTCTTCCAAGGAGCAAGTGTCTTTTAATTTCATGGCTGCAGTCACCATCTTCAGTGATTTTCACACAAGACCAAATAAAGTCAGAAGATAGAAACAAATATTGTATTTTAACACACATATGTGGAATATAGAAAAATAGCACAGATGAACCTATTTGCAGGGCAGGAATAGAGATGCAGACATAGAGAACTGATCTGTGGACACAGGGTGAGGGAGGGGGATAGGATGACGGGAGATTGGGATGGACATACACACACTGCATGTGTAAAATAGACAGCTAGTGGGAACCTGCTCTGTAGCACAGGGAGCTCTTGGGGCTCTCTGATTACCTGGAGGGGGTGGGATGGGGGTGGGAGGGAGGTCCAAAGGGTGGAGGTATATGTTATACATATAGCTGACTCACTTGGTTGTATAGCATAAACTAACACAATATTGTTTAGCAATTACACCCCAGCTAAAAAACTGTAATGAACACACACACACACACACACACACACACACACACACACACACACACACACACTCTCACCCTAGCTCTGGACACTCACACAACACTTTAAGCAAGGCATCAGAGGAACTTAAATTCATTTCCATTTGTGTGTGTATGACCATTTTTACACAATAATGACAGAGCTGAATGGATGGTTTAGACAGAGATTCATCATCTGGCCCACAACACACAAAATATTTACCATCTGACCCTTTACAGAAGAAGCTTCCCAAGTCCTGATTTAGCAAATACAAAGCACATTTAAATAAATAATACTGTTGGGCCCTCAAGCACACTTGTGGAGGTGGGTACTACTGGAAAGCCTATGAATGGCACAGAAATCCAGTGACAACCACCTCGGTCTTTCTCCAAAACTTAGAGTGTAGCTAAAGGCATGTGCTTGGCACCCATTCAATCCTGCTTGAATGTGAATGAATGAATTGTATGTCTCAGAGGGGTTTTCACATAGTATACCTAAGAAGGTCTGCTTCACTTTACAGACAAGGGAATGAAAAACTTTAAATAGATTAAATCTGACAACCATGTGTCTCATAAGTCCAAGTTCCATTCTCTTTTTTTTTACCAAGATGCCACAGGTGAGTTCAAATCTGGAGTACCCCCACTTTCCAACAGCCCACACCAAATCTGATATATGAACCGTGACTTTTTTCCTAACCTTTATCAGAGCTTCAGCCAAACTTCAGGTCTCTGCTTACTCTGACACATGGTCCTAATTAATCACCATATGGCACTACTTTTGCTTGACCACCTGCTCTTGCCCATCCACAGCTCTGTTCAGTTCTGGGAACATACAGGGGAAGCTTGTTCGTTAATGGTCATTCCCAGCCAGCAATCACTGGAAGTCCCATAGGCACAATATTATGACCTCTGGAAACTTACTAAATTTAAGTCTTCCACCTACTCCATCACATGGATTCCTGCATGCATATTGGGAAACTTTAGCAAGGAGAAAAGATTCTCAGATCCTGCATATATTAAAGACAAAATGATGTATCACCAGAGACAGTAGACTAAGGATCAGAAGTCTGAGTTAGTCCAGGGCTGCAGTTAGTCCAGGACTGCAGAAATAAAGACACCGCTTGCTGAGTTCAAGTCCTGCTCTGCCACTCACCAGCTTTACAGCCTTGGAAAAGTTATAAGATCCTTTTTAGTTACAATTCTTTCACTTAGTGAAATAGGAATGATGCTATTACGGATTTCATAGGATTACATGGTCCACAGGGACCAGAACTATTTGTGCCAAGAATTCACAAGAGTCCTTGGTAACAGAAAGCACTTGTTGATAAAAGAAGAAAATGATGCTAATACAAGTGATGTGCCAATGAGTCTGCTCTAATACAATCAGCCAGATAAGTCTGTGCAAGGCACTGAATCCTCGAAACCTCAGCTCACTCATCTGTAAACGAGAATAATAATATTCCCTGGCTTTCAGAGCTTCTGTGAGGACTAAACAATCTAAGAGAAGATAAAGTACTTAGCAAAGATTCTGGGCATTTATTAATGGGTCATTAAATGTCACCTGATGAAAACAAATCCAGCAAAAGATGCTAATACCTGCCTGGCCAAACTCACACAGCTCTGAAAATTTAAAGGAAAAAAAAAAAGATTTTTAAAATTAAAATGACTTTGATGCACTAGACTTCACTGCATATACTGCAAGTTGTCAGGCTAACTACCCAGTCGAGGAAGCCAGTTAATGTCTGTTTATTTGGCCTGTGATTGGCAGGTCATTCATGGGTGTTGGATATTTTGGTGGCCAGGTGCTAAGTGAAGCTGGGGATTAATTAACCTGTGATCTATGACTTTTAATTATTGTTCTCAAGCCTCACCTTATATTCACAAGTGACTTTTTAAAAGCCATATGGCTGAGCAATAGCATTTGGGACAGAAACATATTGTAAGAGAGACTCTTCTGTGTGATTTCACTCCCCTGTTTAGGTTTATGGAGAGAGAAGACACTTGCTGCTGAGTTGTAGGCTGGCCAGTTTAGACTGGAAATTTAGGTTTTGGAGTTTACGTCCAACACACATGTTGTACTACATATATATGTGTGTGCACAAGCTCACACAGGGCAACATGCTAGGCACCATGGCATAGTAGACAGAATATGGGCTCTGATGTCAAACTCAACTCCAGATTCCAATACTCAATAGCTTTATGAATTTAGACGAGTCACTGGGCCCTCATGTGCCTCAAATGTTTCACTTAAATAAGAGTAATTGAATCTACCTGGGAGGATGGTGGCATGACTGAAAGATGAAATATTTAGACACCTAGCCAGAAGTGACAATCAACATATGGTTATAGCTAGTGAGGAAACCAGATCTGAAAGAGACACATGCACCCCAATGTTCATCGCTAGTTTAATAATATAAATTTTTAAATGAGTCCTGTAATTTTTTATGTGACCTTAAGTCATTTAGTTGGGGCTTCCCTGGTGACTCAGATGGTAAGGAATCCGTCTGCAATGCAGGAGACTGGGTTTGATACCAGGGTTGGGAAGATCCCCTGGAGGAGGGCATGGCAACCCACTCCAGTATTCTTGCCTGGAGAATCTCCATGGACAGAGGAGCCTGGTGGGCTACAGTCCATGGGGTCTCAAAGAGTTGAACACTACTGAGCAAATAAGCACACACAAGCACAATTTCACCCTTTAGAGAATAGGGCTAACATAATCTATCCTGTGGATTTTTTTTTCACCAATTTTAACCAATATATATGGAGCATCTTCTCTGTAGCAGGTACAGTGATAATTAAAAGGAACACAATGATAAATAGTAAAAGCACTGTCCTTTCCCTAATGGAACTAAAGTACAAGGAAAGAGAAGCTTTTGATAAGAGTAAATATAGGATAACTAGTTAGGTGTGACACAGTAAGAGATGGTCTAGAGATTATAAAGGGAGAATTTACACTTAACCTTTTATTTTATATTGGAGTATAGTTGATTAACAATGTTATGTTAGTTTCAGGAGCACAACAGTGATTCAGTTATACATATACATGTATCTATTCTTTATCCATTTTTTTTCCATTTAGATTGTTACCTAACATTGAGCAGGACTCCCTGTTCTATACAGTAGGTCCTTGTTGATTATCTATTTTAAATACAGTAGTATATACATATCAATCCCAAACTCCCTAACTACTCCTTCCCCCTAGGTAGCTATAAATTCATTCTCGAAGTCTGTTAAGTGAGAGTTTAATGTGGATTAGGAAGTCAGGGAACAACTTTCAAATGAATGACATTTAAGCTTAGATCTTAACAATGAACAGACGTAGCAAAAAATAGCACGGAGAATGTCAGACAGACAGGGCAACATGTACCACCACACTGCTGAACAAATAAGAGGACATCCTGTCCTCCAGGCCCTGACAATGTAGAGGTGATGAGACAGATCATTTCAGATTGTGTGTTGCTCATATTAGGGAAAGAATAAAGAAAAAACATTTAAACCCCTAAGCACAACACAGGGCACAAATGTAACTTTCATCTATGGAAAACAATAAACAAGATCCATGCAGCAATGACAATAAGTAGAAAAGTAGCAATACATGTCCCCAGGGAAAAATAAACTCTGCTTATTCAAGACAATGCTCTGTAAACATTTTTGTGGCTAACTTGGAAGAAAAACAAAAAAGTCCCCTCCTCACTAAAAAAAAAAGTTTTTCTAAAAATGTCTGTTTTCACAAAAGAACATGTTCGGGATTCATATTAGACTTTGAAGCACATGTTTATGGTTCAGTCCCTTAGAATTGACCACATAGTAAAAGAGGGGTTTGGCACCAGGTCTGTGAAGTGGTGATCTTGGTCTCTCATTTCTTCTTCAAATGAACAATGACAGAGGGGCCTACCTCCAAAAGTTTCTGCATGCATGCATGCTCAAGTGCTTCAGTCATGTCCAACTCTTTGCGACCCTATGAACTGTAGCCCACCAGGCTCCCCTGTTCTTGGGATTCTCCAGGTAAGAATACTGGAGTGAGTTACCATGCCCTCCTCCAGGGGCTCTTCCCTGGAGGGATCAAATTTACATTTCCTGTGTCTCCTGCATTGTAGGTGGATTCCTTACCCACCGAACCACCTAGAAGTGATGTTGTTCAGTCGTGTCCGACTCTGCCACCCCATGGACTGTAGCCTACCAGGCTCCTCCGTCCATGGGATTTTCCAGGCAAGAGTACTGGAGTGGGCTGCCATTTCCTTCTCCAGGGGATCTTCCCAACCCAGGGATTGAACCTGGGTCTCCTACATTGCAGACAGATGCTTTACCATCTGAGCAAGGTCCTGAGTGTTCATGAATGGAAGGGCTCAAGGACTGCCAGCAGGGCTACATCTAAGATGTTCATCCTCCACTTGGCAACAGTTAACATGGTCTCTGAGGTTTCCAGAAAGTCAGTAATTTTGAGTGCTGGGGCCAGTGGTAGGGAAGACATACACAAAATCCAGAAACAAGCAAAGAGTTGTCCTTTATAAAGGATGAGGATGATGTGTAGAAAAGTCTTCTCTGGCCAGGTTGTACACCCCTACTGATGCCCCAAATGGCACCATGGATGACTGGTTCTTTGGTTCAAGGAGAGCTGTCTCATAAATACCTGGTAACTGACATGAAGCACTCCACAATCATACAGGCAGAGACATTGTTCTTCTTTATCTAAAACGAATCAGACATTTGTTTGACCTATGCCGAACTCCCCGTCTCTTTGAGGCCATTCAGATCCAAAAACATGGAGTGAAATCTTCGAGGTCACACAACCTGGCAGGGACAGATCCAAGACCAGAATCCAGATTTCCTAAGTATGATTTCCTCTCCTGGACCTTCCATCTCTGAATCCACATTCAGAAAATCTTTGTATTTCCCCATGTTATTTTTCCCCGATTGGACAATAGGGAAATTACACAGTTCAGGAGTTGGTGGTTTATGGAATAAGAACAAAGCACTCAGAAGAATTAGAACCTTTCCCTGGAATTGGTCACCTCCCAGCAGGTTTATCCATGCCTCTGGGAATCTCTGACATCAAGAACCCACTGATAACAAGCAGTGAGAGCAGTTTCATCTCTCAGTGTCTGGGACTCAGGATAAGCAAGGCTTTAAGTGTTTCTTGCTGGCGGCTGCTTTCTTCCACTGAGACGCCTTTCAAAACTCAGTCAGCACGTCAGAGGATCATTCTCCCCTTCCCTTTTAGGAGAGTTCTCAAACGTTCTCCCCTGAACCTCTCTGTGCCCTCTGAAAGTACATAAAATGAGGCTCTTTGCTTTGACAAGCAACCTTTGAGACATTCTGATTCTTGAAAAGTTCAGGCAACAAGAGTGGCACCCCTTCTTTAAAGACATTTTAAGAGGATAGAGTCACCTTTTCCTTGGGCTTAAAGTTGTGTGTATATAATGCTAGCTACCAGCTTGCCACAGTCCATGGGATCGCCAAGAGTCAGAAATGACTGGGCAACTAATATTTTCACTACTACAAGTTTGCTACCAACTACTCTTGAACCTGTAGGCTTTTAAATGGCCCAGTCTGGTACCTAAACATCTCTCCTCTTTTTTGGTGGGACAGTGGAAAGACCTGAACACAGATTCTGTCATAAGAGGCAACTTAGAGCTTTAGGATGCCACATTCTAACCCTGGCTCTGCCAACTCTGGTTGGCCGGGTCATTTTGACTGAACCCCTTCTTCTCTCTGAGCCTCAGTTTTATTTTCTAGAGGGAATATTTTCTTTGACTACACAATGTTGGTTTTTGCTTTTATTTAATGCTAAAATTTTTAAATAATAATTTTCATATAAATATCCTGACTCCCCTAAAAATTAGAAGACCTAACCAACTGGATTAGTGATACTACATGATAACCTGTGGGAGTTCCACAGTGGCTTCTCAGTGTTATGATTTGTGTGTACTGTGGCTCACTCCAGCCCACACATGTCTATATGCCTCAACTTGGTTAACTGTCTGAACCCAGTAAGTTTTGGAGTTTGTAATCCTGGACTGGCAGTAAGTAGGTACACCAGGAAAAACATCCCCTATTCAGGCAGCATTTATACATTCATAAAGCACTGCTATTTATTGGGTGTGTGACTTTTTCCCTAACATCTCCAATGACATTAATAACACTCTCATGGTAACTCACGATTTTCTATACTAAGCTTTTATATTTTGATTAAGGCTGCTAGACTACTTGCACCTAGTATTTTTATTCAGTTAGTCCTGGGATGTTTTACATGCCTCTCACCCATCAAAACCCTTTGTCTATAATAATCATGACTCTCTATTTTGGTCTCTTATCTATGTGATTCATACCAGACATTTCTTTAGCATCTTTTCCAATTTCTCAGGGGTTCTTACAAATGTTCATTTAAATTTGCATCCTTTGAAACTTCTCAGTTGAGTTTGAGCCTTTGCAACCCTATGGACTGCAACACTCTGGGCTTCCCTGTCCATCACCAACTTCTGGAGCTTACTCTAACTGATGTCAATCCCATCAGTGATGCCATCCAACCATTTCATCTTCTGTTGTCCCCTTCTCCTCCCACCTTCAATCTTTCCCAGCATCAGGGTCTTTTCCAATGTGTTGGTTCGTCACATCAGATAGCGAAAGTATTGGGGCTTCAGCTTCAGCATCAGTACTTCCAATGAATATTCAGGACTGATTTCCTTTAGGATTGACTGGTTTGATCTCTCTGCTGTCCAAGGGACTCTCAACAGTCTTCTCCAACACCACAGTTCAAAAGTATCAATTCTACAGTGCTCAGCTTTCATTACAGTCCAACTCTCACATCCATACCTGACCACTGGAAAAACCATAGCCTTGACTAGACAGACCTTTGTTGGCAAAGTAATGTCTCTACTTTTTTAATATGCTGTCTAGGTTGGTCATAGTTTTTCTTCCAAAGAGCAAGCATCTTTTGATTTCATGGATACAGTTACCATCTGCAGTGATTTTGGAGCCCTAAAAAATAAAATCTGTCACTGTTAGCAATGTTTCCCCATCTGCATGCCATGAAGTGATGGGACCAGAGGCCAGGATCTTAGTTTTCTGAATGTTTGGTTTTAAGCCAATTTTTTCACTCTGCTCTTTCACTTTCATCAAGAGGTTCTTTAGTTCTTCTTTGCTTTCTGCCATAAGGGTGGTGTCATCTGTGTATCTGAGGTTATTGATATTTCTCCCAGCAATCTTTATTCCAGCTTGTGCTTCATCCAGCCCAGCGTTTCTCATGATGTACTCTGCATATAAGTTAAATAAGCAAGGTGACAATATACAGCCTTGACATACTCCTTTCCTTATTTGGTACCAGTCTGTTGTTCCATGTCAGTTCAAACTGTTCCTTCTTGACCTACATACAGATTTCTCAGGAGGCAGGTAAGGTGATCTGGTATTCCCATCTCCTTCATAATTTTCCACAGTTTATTATGATCCACACAGTCAAAGGCTTTGGCGTAGGCAATAAAGCAGATGTTTTTCTGAAACTCTCTTGCTTTTTCAATGATCCAGCAGATGCTGGCAATTTGATCTCTGTTTCCTCTGCCTTTTCTAAAACCAGCTTGAACATCTGGAATTTCACGGTTCACATACTGTTGAAGCCTGGCTTGGAGAATTTTGAGCATTACTTTGCTAACATGTGAAATGAATGCAATTGTGTGGCAGTTTGAATATTCTTTGGCATTGCCTCTCTTTGGAATTGGAATGAAAGCTGACCTTTTCCAGTCCTGTGGCCACTGCTGTGTTTTCCAAATTTGCCACCATATTGAGTGCAGCTGGGTGTTCATTGGAAGGACTGATATTGAAGCTGAAACTCCAATACCTTGGCCACCTGATGCGAAGAGCTGACTCATTGGAAAAGACCCTGATGCTGGGAAGGATTGAAGGCAGGAGGAGAAGGGGATGACAGAGGATGAAGTGGTTGGATGGCATCGCTGACTCAATGGACATGGGTTTGGGTGGACTCTGGGAGTTGGTGATGGACAGGGAAGCCTGGCGTGCTGTGGTTCATGGGATTGCAGTGAGTTGGACATGACTGAGAGACTGAACTGAAATGAACTGAGTGCAGGACTTTCAGAGCATCATCTTTTAGGATTTGAAAGAGCTCAACTGGAATTCTATCAGCTCCACTAGCTTTGTTCATAGTGATGCTTCCTATGGCCCACTTGACTTCGCATTCCAGGATGTCTGGCTCTAGGTGAGTGATCACACCATCATGGTTATCTGAGTCATAAAGATTTTTTTTTCTTATATAGTTCTTCTGTGTACTCTTGCCACCTCTTCTTAATATCATCTGCTTCTGTTAGGTCCATACCATTTCTGTCCTTTCTTGTGCTCATCTTTGTGTGAAATGTTCCCTTGGTATCTCTAATTTTCTTGAAGAGATCTCTAGTCTTTCCCATTCTATTGTTTTCCTCTATTTCTTTGCATTTATCACTGAGGAAGGCTTTCATATCTCTTCTTGTTATTCTTTGGAACTCTGCATTTAAATGGGTATATTTTTCCTTTTCTCCTTTGCCTTTAACTTCTCTTCTTTTTTCAGCTTGTAAGGCCTCCGAAGACAACCATTTTGCCTTTTTGCATTTCTTTTTCTTGGCGATGGTCTTGATCACTCTCTCCTGTACAGTGTCACATACCTCCAGCCATAGCTCTTTAGGCACTGTGTCTATCAGATCTAATCCCTTGAATCTATTTGTCATTTCCACTGTATAGTTGTAAGGGATTTGATTTAGGTCATACCTGAATGTTCTAGTGGCTTTCCCTAATTTCTTCAATTTAAGTCTGAATTTGGCAATAAGGAGTTCAGGGTCTGAACCACAGTTAGCTCCTGGTCTTGTTTTTGCTGACTGTATAGAACTTGCAGATCTTAAATAAGTACTCAAACTATATGCAAGCACTTGTTTAGATTTATAAAATGCACTCAAGTCTTAAGAACAGTCATTTTTTCCATGTCACCTGTCATGCCAACAGATAAAGTAAGAAGTAAGATTCTGTCTAATTGGTGGAAGCTTACCTATCATTCACCATGAAAACTGCCAAGCCAAGCTTTGGGGAGATTAATAGAAGCATTAGAAGAGTCAGGGTAGATAGTCCTAATTCTACCTCCACGGTAGAAGAAGTAACATGTGGCCTTTCTCCCAGAGAGCCTCAGATAAAGACTCACTTTGCCACCAAGACAAGTGCCACCAAGTCACCCTGTCACCTGGCTGATTGCAAGCAAAGGGTACCAAGGTTGTTTCTGAGGCAGATCCAAAGGGTCTCTTCTCTCAACTTTCTGATCAGATCATAAAGCCACTGATTGAGGCATCTGCTTGTGACCGAGTCATACACATTCACCTAGCTAAGAACAATGAGTTTTGACTGAGTCACTTGCTTGTCTCAGTGGACTGGGCAATTCAGTCACTTTGGCTATTCTTTGGCAGCCCACCATGTGGGGAAACATAGTCACTTAATTCAATTTGCTGCAGATGAAAACTTTTCATTTGTCTGAAATGCATTCACACTAAAACCAGTGATGTTGCCACCGCATCAAAATTTTGTGGTGGGATACTTTCCAAGGTCAAATTCCTTATGAAGCATCTGTACTATGTTTTATCTCCTTCTCTTGAAGCTTATTCATTAAGGCCTAGTTAACTATTCACTGACATATTTTTCCTTGACTACCTAACTTGATTTGATTTCCCTCCTCATTCTTCTATATTCTTTTAAGGCTTATCCATCATTCATTCATTGACTAACTTAGCTATCTGTTAAAAAAAAAAAAGTCCACTCTCAGAGTAAAGGATACTTAAAAGCGGCTCCATTAAAGTGGAAACTAAAGTTTCATAGCACATTACAAACAATACATTTGAAACTTTTCTTGAGAACTACCATTGCATATATTTAGCAGGATTTAGGTTTTTATAGCCAAGCACTGATGTTTAGAATAACAAAGGCATGAATCAAAGATTGGGGATGAGAATAGTGGTTTTTTGTTGTTGTTTTTTATGGCAAAAGCATATGGGAGCACAAGAACAACATCTTTTATTTTATGCTCGCAACATTATAGTTAAGCAGGTTGTTTTTGGCCATCATATTCGTTAGCCTTATCAATTTATTTGAGGATCTTGGCTTTACCTTCAATAATCATCATTTATGTCATTTTATCATCCTTGATAATTTGATCTTCCTCAATTGACTGTTAGCACCTTATTAGCCAATGAAATTGCATCATATTCCAGTGTCATGTCCCTAAACTTTACAAAATCCAGCATCTTTTGTAAGACTTGAAAATTTGCTTTGCAATTAATTGTTCAAATATTCTCATGTGGTGTCTGACATTTCAAAAATGCAACAATCCGCAAGAGGCTGATGATACAAATTCAAAGACATTAGCTACTCTTTTTAACAAGCATATGGACTGGGCTGAAATTAATAAAAACTCATTCAGTTCAGTGTGATTTATTTATTTATTTATTTTTTTTTTTGTTACTGTAGGGTTATTCAATCAAAGGACACTAAGTACAGTCATTGTGACAACAAAGACAGGATTAGGACCTTGAATTTCTTGACATGAAAAAAGTCTCTTCTATTGGGAAAAGGAACAAATAATGCAGTCCAGTGATTATCAGAGAAAAGCCCCCAGACCAACAGCATCAGCATACCCTGGGAACTTATTAAAACTTATTAGAAATGGAAATTCATGGGTTACCGAGTCAGAAACTCTATTATGAGTAGAGCCCAGAAATCCATGTTTTAACTAACTTGCCAAGTGATTTTGACACGTGCTAAAGTGTAATAGCCATTGATTCAATCCAATCTTATACTATTGAAGCAACAAGGGCCCAGGAAAGAAAATGTGATGCAATTATTGAATTGCAAGAACAGGCAACTTGTGTTCTAATTTCATGGAGCATTCCTTCCACCCTGTATATAGCACTCTAAAATACTCCATTTATACGTGGCACACAAAGTCTGCTGTGCACTTATTTAATTATTACTACTGTTCTATGAATAGTTTTATCATCTCTTTTTTAGAAATGAGAAAATTTTCAGAGGGAGCAGGGGGTACAAGGTGTCATTTAATAAGGAGTGGATCCTGGATTCAATTTCACTTTTTTGAAACTTCAAATTTTTTGTGTCTTTAACTTAACTATGGCATCTGATGTCCCTAACTGCACCATAAATTCATAAAGGCAGAGATTTACCTTATTCATATTTTTTTGTCACAATATTTGAGTCATCTTTATAGGGGCTGGTTCACCCCTTGGTGAAGGAAGTAGAAGAGTATTTTGGAGAAAGACTATTTCCTGTCTATACTGCTGTAGCCACAGTTGATTGTATTCACTCCTTTTCTGGGATTCTCGGGTGGTGCTAGCGGTAAAGAATCTGCCTTTAATGTAGGAGACTCAGTTTGATCCCTGGGTGGGGAAGATACCCTGGAGGAGGGCATGGCAACCCACTCCAGTATTCTTGCCTGGAAAAATTTCATGGACAGGGGAGCCTGGCAGGCCACAGTCCTTGGTGTTGCAAAGAATCAGACATGACTGAAGTTACTTAGCACACACTCCCTTTCTAAACTTCAGCAACAAAGCAAAAAATCAACCTACCTATATATCATCTTGGCCAGAAAGGCTATCTTTATTCTTCATTGTTATGTATAAAATGCTTCTGCTTGTTGTATATTTGGGGGCTGTTGTTTAGTTTTTTTTAAATATTTTAAGTGGTGTTCACTTATTATACTTGAGGCTTCAGGCTATGTTAGCAAGTGGTACAATTTTAGAAATCTGCAAAAAAAATTAAATGCCATGTGGTAAAAGAGTATGTTAAAATATAGATTCTCAATATAGAAGTACATTTTCCTTCTAAAAAATGTGTTAATTATTTTCAGTAGTCATCAATAACCACTAATACTTAGAGAGAGCTTACTATTTTCTAGGATGTGAACTAGGCACTTTTTTATGTAGTACCTTCTATAATTCTCATAGTAATCTTATGATGTTCATATTGGTTTTTCCCCATTTTATACAGGATGAAACCAACTTTTAGAGACTAAATAAACTGCATAAAGTGACACAGTCTACAAAATTCAGCCACTGGAGCTGAATCCTGGAGATGGATTCACCACCTTCTAGAATCCAGAAACCACCACCTTCTACTCTTTCTCAAAGCAGGGACTTCCACAACCCTGCCCAAGCTTTAGTAGCTCCTTCTTGCTACCAAATATGTAGGCTGGTAGGAAAAAGGTCCCCTAATCTGACCACAATCTACCACTTTACAGATTTATTTCATGCTTATAACTGTCACACTGCTGTTGTCCAAGTCACGGCATATTTCCATGTACATTTGCCATTTTCCACCTCTAGGTGACCCTCCCCCTCCTCCACCTCTAGTACAGCTTCTCCCCTCCCATCTCAGCAGATTCCAGCATGATCTAATTCTATTCAGTCCAATGAGAGTTTTGAACTGTGGCACCAATAACACAACTCATCACCCTGACCTGCAGCAAAACAGGGAAGATGTGAACACAGTCCTGATGGTCCAACCTGTATCCACGGAAGCCAGCAGCAGTGGTATGGATTTAGTGATGCTCTGGTTCCTCACCTCTGAATTGCTTCTCTGTTCACCAGCTGGCAGGACCTCCTTGGGCCACAGGAGTGAGAGAGATCATGTTGGAACAGAATGGTGATAAGAATGTTAATCTGCCGGAGGACAGGCCATACAAACTCAGACCACAGAGGTAGCAAAATCATTTTCAGATTCTTACCCTGGGCTCCAATTTCTCTGCAATGTCCCTGGTTTTTCTTTTTATCACTACCTCTCAATTGGCACCTATACTCATTATCTTGTGTTGTTGGCATTCTCCCAGGCATTCATATCATAGCTCATGTCCTAAATGAGGAAATAAAGGAATAATTTCTTTAATGCAAAAATTTTAAAAAGGCTCTTTGAAATCGATGAAACAATTGGGCAATTTGGAAAACATGCAAAGGCAACTCAGAGAAAGCCAAATAATACAAGATGCTCGGCTTCAAGTATATTTGAATAAAAGAAAAATTTTAAAACGGTTTAACATTTTCTACCTATCTAATTGATAAAGTGAAGTCGCTCAGTCGTGTCCGACTCTTTGCAACCCCATGGACTGCAGTCCATCAGGCTCTCTATCCATGGGATTTTCCAGGCAAGAGTACTGGAGTGGGTTGCCATCTCCTTCTCCAGGGGATCTTCCCAACCCAGGGATCGAACCCGGGTCTCCCGCATTGTAGGCAGACGCTTTTACCGTCTGAGCCACCAGAGAAGCCCATCTAATTGATTAGATACCTTAAACTACTGTAATGCTCAAAACTGACAAACTTATGAGATATGTGGTACATTCTACTGCTGAGTGTGTGTGTGCTACATATTGTGTGTGTATGTGTGCTAAGTCACTTCAGTTGTGTCCGACTCTTTGTGATCCTATGGACTGTAGCCTGCCAGGCTACTCTGTCCATGGGATTCTCCAGGTGAGAATACTGCAGTGGGTCATTATGCCCTACTCCAGGGGATCTTCCTGACCCAGGGATCGAACCCACTTCTCTTACGTGTCCTGCATTGGCAAGCGGATTCTTTACCACTAGCATACAATACTGATAGGTAATGCTGGTCCATTTTTTGCATTTTACTTTATGTATTTTTATCTCAATATAAGAAATTTTGGCAGAACACACACAGGACAATTACACAGTATTTATCAAAATTTTAAATGCACATTTCTTCTGTCCAGAGGTTACAGTGCTGGTGATTTTCCTATGATTCTCTTCTTACAAAAATGCTAAATATAAAAAGGAATGTGTAAGGAAAAATTATTCTCAATAGCTGAAAGCTGGAAATAACCTATAAATTCTTTCATACATAACTAAATATTTAACACTAAATCCCTTCTTGGCATAGAAATTCCAAAGAAATGTTTTTACAAAAGTTGTGGTCAGCTTTTTGTAAATCAGTTCGTGATTAGCTTTTAATTTAGAATGCCAAAGGAGACTTCCAAGTTGGGTGGAGTCCAAAAAGAGTGGCCTCAGAGAAATTAACAGAATGATCCTGGAGATGGAAGACTCTTCATCTTCCAGGCTCTTCAGAACTTCCGGTCTCAGTGTATAACCACTTCTGCTCCCAAATGCTGCTCTCCATGCTCATGGTGCTTTTATAGTCATTTGCAGACAGTCACAGAGCACTGAAAATCTGAACCACAGAGCAAGCATGTCCCCAGATGACGTCAAACAAAAGGACACTCTGCCTTCCTGTGTCAGTTCTGATCCTATGGACAAGAGCCCTTTCACAGTCTATTGAACACCATGTTTTCCACATGTCTGTGCTTGTTTTTGCTGCTATCACTGTTTAAGAGAGTTCCCCTGAGCAGAGTGCTAAAGCGTGTCTAGTGTTCCTAAGCACAAGAGAGCTGTGATGTGCCTTATGGAGGAAGCAAGTGCGTAAGGTAAGTTTTCTGCTGGCATGAGTTACATCACTGTGGATTGTGAATTCAATGCTGATCAATTAATGATATACATTAAACATGAGGTCTCTGAACAGAAACACACATCAAACAAGCTTCTGTGTTGATCAGTTGATGAAAATGTTGTGACAAGAGCCTATAGGAAATTAACTCTTTATTTTCCTTAGGGGTAATGGTTTTAACACAAAGTTGAAAAAGCAAGAGAGTTCCAGAAAAACATATATTTCTGCTTTATTGACTATGCCAAAGCCCTTGACTGTGTGGATCACAATAAACTGTGGAAAATTCTTCAAGAGATGGGAATACCAGACCACCTGACCTGCCTCTTGAGAAACCTGTATGCAGGTCAGGAAGCAACACTTAGAACTGGACATGGAACAACAGACTGGTTCCAAATAGGAAAAGGAGTACGTCAAGGCTGTATATTGTCACCCTGCTTATTTAACTTATATGCAGAGTACATCATGAGAAACGCTGGGCTGGATGAAGCACAAGCTGGAATCAAGATTGCTGGGAGAAATATCAATAACCTTAGATATGCAGATGACACCACCCTTATGGCAGAAAGTGAAGAACTAAAGAGCCTCTTGATGAAAGTACAAAAGGAGAGTGAAAAAGTTGACTTAAAGCTCAACATTCCGAAAACTAAGATTATGGTATCCGGTCCCATCATTTCGTGGTGAATAGATGGGGCAACAGTGGCTGACTTTATTTTTCTGGGCTCCAAAATCACTGCAGATGGTGACTGCAGCCATGAAATTAAAAGATACTTACTGCTTGGAAGGAAAGTTATGACCAACCTAGACAGCATATTCAAAAGCAGAGACATTACTTTGCCAACAAAGGTCTGTCTAGTCAAGGCTATGGTTTTTCCAATGGTCATGTATGGATGAGAGAGTTGGACTATAAAGAAAGCTGAGCTCAGAAGAATTGATGCTTTTGAGCTGCGGTGTTGGAGAAGACTCTTGAGAGTCCCTTCGACTGCAAGGAGATCCAACCAGTCCATCCTAAAGGGGATCAGTCCTGGGTGTTCATTGGAAGGACTGATGTTGAAGCTCAAACTCCAATACATTGGCCACCTGATGCAAAGAGCTGACTCATTTGAAAAGACCCTGATGCTGGGAAAGATTGAGGGCAGGAGGAGAAGGGGACAACAGAGGATGAGATGGTTGGCTGGCATCACCGACTCGATGGACATGGGTTTGGGTGGAATCTGGGAATTGGTAATGGACAGGGAGGCCTGGCGTGCTGTGGTTCAAGGGGTCACAAAGAGTCAGACATGACTGAGCGACTGAATTGAACAGCGTTCCTGGCAACTATGTAGAACCTATCTACCACAGCACAGAAAAGAGAACAAGTTTCCAAGGATCCCGTAGGAATACAAAGCATCACTGAGCTGAGAGTCAGTTATTTCTGTGGGGTCTGTGTAAGAGATGAACAGACCCCGCCATTGAGACTTGGTAGGTGGAGGGTAAAAAGGCAGCCCTTTTCAGGGGCTGGACGGAGAATAAGGGCCACATTTCAGGTTGATAGCACCCCTAGGGTGGAGATGGTCCAAGACAGCCAGAATATCTGACTGGGTCCTGTGCTGTAAGGAGGGAAGAAGTTCTGCACATGCCGATAGAAGATTATCTCCCACATTTATACTTTAAATTTAAATAGGCCAGAAAGTATATATATCTACACACATATATATACACATATATGATATATATTATATATAATGCAGATGAAATGATCTGTAGACTAAAATTATATCTATACACACATTTCCTATAAACCCATGCAATATTTTTACAAAGATGCACAAGAAAATATTTAAAAATATAACTTTAGACTATAAGCTTTGTCAAGGCAGGGAATATATCTGTCTTCTCTCATGTATGTTCTGTGCCCGGCCTGCTGTCTTACGTATATTATGTGCTTTTCAGTATTTACTGAATGACTAAGTCATTGAATAAAAATGAGAAGGGGGGGATGTCAGAGGGATTTTTTTGTATTTTTTGTATTCTCTGTTGGTAGCACCTGTTAACATGAATACATACCACATTCAGAATTTTTTTTTTTAAAATCTGATGATTACACTCATTTATCCTTCAAATGCTGTTAAGCCCCTTTCAATGTCACAACCATATTTTTAATTCTTTGGTAATTATTCCATCTCATCCCACTCCTTTCTCTAATCCATAGAGACAGAGTGGTTTCTCTAAAAATCGTGTTGGGACTAAACTTCTGCTACAGCTTATCTGACCAGATGTAGATGCTTGACACCATCTAAACCAATCTGCTTCTCTCTCTTGTAAATGTGAACTTGTATGTGCTTGAAACTTTATACACTGGTCTCTTTGGAGCCAGAATCATAAGTTGTATATGTGGGAGTTATCGATATCTACCATGGGCTCTGAGTAACAAGGCAAGGCAATTTTTTGAGAAAGAAGGATGGAAGAGAAACAGAGCGAAGCCTAGAAGCCATGAGAGGCAAAGAGAGGGGATACTAAAGGCTCTTGACATCTGTGTATTTTCAGTCTCTTTTTGATGACCCATTGTATCCCCTCTCTTAGATACTTTAAGATGCTTTTATATTTGTAATGAAATAAACATTATTTAGTCACTTTGAGGTGGTTTCTGTTATATAGATACTTTAGGACTCTGATCTATACATTTCCCCATTGTTTCAATGATAAACACTGAGCATCACTGTCTGTATACAAAGCCATAAACAAGACATTTCAAGATTTGGCCCTCATCAGCCTCTGCATCCTATTCTCCTCTCACTCCCTTATACTGTCCCTCCCTGCTCTGCCCTAGGGTCTGGTGGCTCAGGTGGTAAAGAATCTGCCTTTCAATGCAGAAGCCTTGGGTTTGATCCCTGGAACAGGAAGATACCCTGGAGAAGGGAATGGTTGCCCACTCCAGTATTCTTGCCTGGAGAATTTCCATGGACAGAGGAGCCTAGCGGGCTACAGTCCGTAAGGTCACAAAGAGTTGGACACAACTGAGTGACCAATATTACTACCACTCCACCCTTTCCTATTGGGTTCACATTGATTCACTTCAGCATTCATCTCTTAGGAGAAGCTTTATACAGCCATTGCCGCCGCCACCACCACCACCACCAGCTCTGTGCCTAGATGACAAGCCTGGCATGCCTCCCTCTATGAGACAGGCACTCAACACTCTGTAAACCTTAGTCTTCCACATGCTTGATGTACCTACTCAACTGTAGCTTCCTTGAGGATGGGATCCTCTTCATTTGCAACTTTATCATCAGTATTTAACATGGTCCATGCCTCTCACACACAATCTGTGTTTACTGAATGAATTATTCTTACTGTAACCATGCCCTACAAAATCTTAGATTTCCATAGAAGTTTCATATTTCATCACAATATCTAATAAAACATCTGAATAGTGAAAAATAGGCCAACCTGATACTATTGCATGCCCTGTAGTTTGAACTCAAGATACATGTAGGATTGGTGGGTTCTGTGACCGCATACAGACTTGAGTAACTCAGGATACACCAAATCAGAAAACCCCAGGAGAAATGAGCTAATTACAATTAATTTCAAGCTGTGACTATGACAACCAGACATCAGACAATAGAAACAACTCTCATAACCGCAGGCTTTTCATAGTTACAGAAAATCCTCTTGAATCCAAAAGATAAAAATGGTAAGAAATCTCTCAAATCAAGATAATTATTTTCTCCCTACTTTAACCAAGTTGTTGTACTTTTATCTTTTTCTACACTTTATGACTATATCTAATCTCCTCAATCCTCCTGGTTTTAGAGATGGGGAAATGCAGATACAGATAGAAGTGGTGAGACTAAGTTGAAAGAGCCAATTAGCAGATGAGCTGGGAATAGAACTCACTGCTTGCAACTTCCTCCTTTGATCCAAACTGGTTTCCCTCATCTTTCATAGAGAGTTTGTAACTTGATCTCAGTGTCCTGAGCCTGAGTGCACCTAGAATTTAACCTTGCAGACTTGTCAAGTTCTAGCCCCTGGATAGCAGAGGTATGCAAAAGCCAGAAGAAATTTTATTGGAAACCAATCTCACAGGCAGAAATCAAAATGACATCAGCTACAATAAATAACTGCAGTATACTCTTGAAGTAAAGGTTGGCTGTGTCTCAAGCGAGGTCAACTTGTGGCATCCACAAGAAATAAATATAAGACAGCTTATCTTTTTGAAAGCAGGAGACTATAAAAACAACAATTGCCAGAATGGGAGAAAATTGAAGCTGATTTCCATGGCAACAAAGGAGTTACGCAGATGAAATAGGGGCACATAAAAATCTATGTATGAAACGTTAAAGGGAGAAAAATGGAAAGTAAACAGGGGATTGGCATTCATCAAAAATGTCCCCAGCGAGGCAACTTCCACCAATGCTCCTTGAATCTGGGGGTCAGGAGAGAAACACTTCCAACTAGAAATCCCAGGTCTGGCTACTGCAATCTACAAATGCCCTGGTGGCCATGGTCCTTCTATGCTAGTATGTGTGGTGGGGCAGACTCTTTATTTATCATTTGGGTATTTCTTGCAGCAAACTCTGATAGATTCATTGACTCTCTAGGACTCTGTGGTTCCCAATCTCTTTGGCATCAGGAACCCATTTTGTAGAGGATATTTTTTCCATGGACTGGGGTTGGAGTGATGGTTTAGGAATGATTCAGCATTACAATTCATTGTGCACTTTATTTCTATTATTGTTACATCAGCTCCACCTCAGATCAATAGGCATTAAATCCCTGAGGTTAGGGACCCCTGCATCTAGGTAAAAGATTTGTTGTGAGGTTATCAGACACATTCCTAACGTTAGAAACCTCTCAAAACTGTTACTTTTCTCTATTATTCTATCCTCACCTTAGTTCAGGTGCCCATGTTAACTTGCTGTGTAGGGTCTTCCCCATGCAGGTATGTTTGACATCCTGCTGACTTTATTTTTCTAAAGCCAATCTGTGTCTGGATCCACTGAAAGCCCTTACTATGGATCCTGACTGCCAAACTCCATAGCTTGGCACACCAGCTCTTCATGTTTTAAGGGCATATAAAAATCTATGTATGATACATTAAAGGGAGAAAAATGGAAAGTAAACAACATGGGATTGGCATTCATCAGAAATTCTCACCTCATGTCATGTACCCAGCACTCAGAACCTCCTTTTCCCAGTAATGTCATCTCTCCTAAGACTCCCATCTTTGCACACATTGCTCTCCTTGTCTGCACCGTCTATCTCCTTGGTTCGCCATCCCTCTCCCTCTCTTGCCCAGCATTCCCTAAATGAGAGCAGCAGGCCCTCTTCCTGGAGTCCTCCGCTAACTGCTCCACCCCCCTCAATGGTCCAGATGTTTCTGATAAGATGCTCCCCTGGCACCCTCTGCAAATGCTTGATTACAAATGCATATTATACTATATTGTAATCGCCGGCTCACTTGCCAGTCTCCCCTGCTAGGTTTGTGAGCGTGTTGTGATTTATCTGTCATAATAGCCCTAGTGTCTGGCAAACAATACACATTTAATATACACTTACGGACTGAAATGAACTAAAGATAAATATATCCCCCATGAGTGTTGGCCCAGGTTACTGTTGCATGCCATTGCTAGCTTGAAGTTCATCTACTCTAATAAAATCCCAATCCCACTCTTAAATAGTACAAGCATGTAGGAAGTTCTTCCTCATTTTCATTTTTTAGGTGCACACATTTTCAACCTTTATGAATCATTACTTTATGTTTCATTATTTAGAATTCCCAAAACCTCCAAGCAAGCTCCTGACAGTGTCTTCCTACCATTCAGTTGCTCATGAAAGAAAATTCATAGAAACATAGAATCCAATAGTCTGTGTGTCCTTTTGCTGTTTACCCACTACCTGGGGCTACTCCTTCGGGTACTCTCAGTCTCCAGGGAAAAGGAATGAAGACACAGAAATGAAAAAAACCAAGGGAAAGTAAAGCCTATGACCACACAAAGATTACACACCAATTTTCACAGCAGCTTGTTTTTAACAGTCACAAAACTGAAAACAGCCCAAACACCCATATCAGAAGGTGAATGCATAAACAAACTGTAGAATATTCGTGCCATGGAATACCACTGAGCAATAAAAAGGAAGAATCTAATATGTGCAATAGAACAAATGACCCTTAAGACAATGTTGAGTGAAAGAAATCAGGCCAAAAAAAAATACATACTGTGTTATTCCATTTATGTAAGATTCTACAAAATGCAAACCAATCTATAGTGACACAAGGCAGTTCACCAGATGCCTGGTGTTAGGGAATTGTGAAGGAATGGAGGGAGAGATTACAAAGAATCAGGAGCAAACTTTGAGAAAAATGGATGTATTAACTATCTTGATTTTGATGAAGGTTTTGTGGGTATATGGGCTTCCCAAGTGGCTCAGTGGTGAAAAATCTGCCTGCCAACGCAGGAGACACAGGAGATGCAGGTTTGATCCCTGGGTTGGGAAGATCCCCTGGAGAAGAAAATGGCAACCCATTCTAATATTCTTGCCTGGAGAATCCCATGGACAGAGGAGCCTGGTGGGCTACAGTCCATGGGGTCTTAAAGAGTTGGACATAGCTGAGCAGACACACATTGCAGGAATATACATGCATCAAAACTGTACACTTTAAGTATGTGCAGCTTACTGTATGTCAGTTATAGCTCAATGAAGGAAGAAAGGAAGGAAATAAAGAGGGAAATAAAGTAGGGAGAGGAAAGGAAATTAACTGAAATATCACAGCTATGTCATGTCATAACAGTCTACCAGCAACAAAATAAAAAAATATAGTTTACTTAGGGATACAAATCTCAATGTGGGGATAAAGAGTGGAATCCAGTAAGTTTTTCTTTTCCTCTCTCTAATCATATGGGAAGATGGTGATAGGACCATAATTCAAGACACTAACAGGCAGAAGTAGGAAGCAACACATTATGATTCCCCCTTTATTCCCGATTTCTTTTGTTGTTGTTGTTCTGTGGCAATACTCTATTCACAAATTGGTAATGGTTCTCTATCATCAGAATCAAGCCTTATCTCAACAGCTATTTGGAGAAAGTCTAAAACATGGGTCCCAATATACTTTACAGTTTTATCTTCCATCGTCCTTCCTCTGCTATCTAATTAAAACACTCTATACATCACGTCACATCAGGCTTTTCTGTTTTCTTAGTAATCAATCCCTCCTTTTCAGCCTCCATACAAGTAATTACATAGATTATGATCTACTCTGCATACACAAACACTCAACTGATTAAGATCAATTCATTAGAACAGACCCTGATGCTGGGAAAGGTTGAGGGCAGGAGGAGAAGGGGATGACAGAGGATGAGATGGTTGGATGGCACTCACTGACTCAATGGACAGGAGTTGAAATAAGCTCTGGGAGTTGGTGATGGACAGGGAAGCCTGGCAGTCCATGGGGTCGCAAAGAGCCAGACATGACTGTGAGACTGAACAAGAACAGCTCAGCTCAAGTCAGATCCCACCTCCTTCCAAACAGTGAGGCGCCCCTGTTTTGCCATCCTCGGGCCCCTGGTGGGACTGATGTCAGGGATGAAGCCATGGGCTGCCTTCTCTTTGAGCTGTCTACATGTATATTTACTCCCTGTTAGACTTGGACTTCTGTAGAGTAAAAATGGCTTTCCCTGCTGGCTCAGAGGTAAAGGATCCACCTGCAATGCAGAAGGCCCAGGTTTGATCCCTGGATCAGGAAGATCCTCTGGAGGAGGGCATGGCAACCCACTCCAATATTCTTGCCTGGAGAATCCCACAGACAGAGGAGCCTGGTGGGCTATAGTCCATAGGGTTGCAAAGAGTCAGACACAACTGAGTGACTAAGCACAGCACAGGGTAAAAACATTTTTTCACTTCCTTATTCCTCACACAGGCTAATACATGTTCTTCAAATCTTCTTTGAAAATGAAAAGAAGATCCTTTTACTCAGATAAAGAAGGCAATCTTTTCTGTACTCTTGTTGAACTAGCCACTAGACCTTTATACTTTATTAGAACAAAGACAGTCTGTTCCGTTCACACTGCATTCAAGGCTTAATATCATGCTCAAGATGGAAGGCACCTATGTGTGCAAGCCAGATGAAATTGGAGCTTTCCGTGGATCTCACTTACATAACCCACCAGGCACTCTTGGATTTTAGTTACTTTCCTTAGACCCCACTATGTCCCTACAAGAGTGATGGGAAAAACACTGTAGTTGACTCATTTAGAAATGAAGGCTTAGAAGGTTGGCAAGTTTACAAGGCTCATATTATCCAAGATAGGACTCAAAGGAGCACCTGCCATCCTTCCTTTCCTCAAATATGTACTTAGTGAGGTGTGTGCCCAGAGATAACAGTGAACAAGAAGGGCACTGTCCTTTCTTTCAAGGAACTTAATGTCAAAGAGAAAGACAGAAAAGCAGAACGCACAGTTACACAGCAGCGCTGTGGCTGTGTCTTGAGAGTGGCAGGAGGGTGGGAGTGTGGGGGATAGGAAACTCTTTCCACAAAGAAGGGTAAGAAGCCGAGCCTGACAGATGAACAGGAACTGCCACTAGTTGCAAGGGTGAAGGGGGCAGTGTTCCAACCAAAGGTCGTCTTTTTTTTTAATATCATCTTTATGTAAATTCATAGTTTAGATTTTCCCCAAAATCTAGACTCTGTTGGAAAATTGAAGCAACTTGCTACAAGTCTATAGTTAGTACTGACTATATTTCTGAGTCCCTCTCAACATTCTCTTAAAGAACTTATAAGATAACCCTCTCTATAACCCACTTCCTATTCCTAAGGTGAATCAGATCTGATTTCTTATTTTCTTGTATATAGGATAAATTGTTGTTTAGTCCTAAGTTGTGTCCAGTGCTTTGCAACCCCATGGACTGTAGCCCACTAGGCTCCTCTGTCCATGATATTTCCCAGGTAAGAATACTGGAATGGGTTGCCATTCCCTTCTCCAGGGGATCTTCCCAGCCCAGGGATCAAACCTGGGTCTCCTGCATTGCAGGTGGATTCCTGACCACTGAGTCACAAGGAACACCCCATAGAAGAAATACAATAGGCTAATTTTTTTTTCCTGAGGTCAACTCTGGTATACATAGACCTGTTGCCATTCTTAGATTTAGAAGTTAATTTCTATGATTTTGCAGCTGATGAAATATTAAAGTAAAAAACACAAAGCAATATTTAATGGCATTATAGTAATTATTAATCAGTATCCTAGTATGTGAGACACAGGGTGCAAGTGTCTTTCATATATTATTCCATCTAGTAACAACAATTTAATGAAGAAAGCACTATTATCATTACAATGATGTAAATACTGTTAATTGCTGCTTAGTTACAACTTGCCTAAAGTATGAGGCAACTAAACTCAGGAACCAAAATTTAAACCTTATGTGGTTTACACTGTTTCTTCGTGTGCTGTAAAAAATTACTGAACATTTAGTGGCATAAAAACAAATTTATTACCTCACAGTTCTAGAGGTCAGATCTTCAAAATATGTCTCTCAAGGCTAAAATCAAGGTGATGGAAGTGCTGCAACTCTTCTGTTTCTTCTGTTGACTTGAGGGACGAAATCTCCTCTTGCTTCTTCTACCTTCTAAAGCTAACCTAATTCCTTGGCTCAAGGGTCCCAGCCATGAACTGTATCATTCCAATCTGTACTCTATTTATAATACTCTTCTTTGACTCTCCTGTCTCCTTCCATTTACACAATTGTTATCTTATTGGGCCCCATAGATAATCCAAGATAATTTCTCCATTTCAAGATCCTCAACTTAATCACAGCTTCAAAGTCCATTTGCCATGCGAGGTAATGAAATCATACGTTTCAAGGGTTAGAATGTGGACATTGGAGGGGGTTATTAGTCTGCCTACCATTAGTCTTTTTCCATTGTGCTGTGGGGTATGATTGAGGCTAGTGACACAGTGATATGGTTGTAATGAATGATGCTCAAGACAAAACATAACTTAATTTGTTCTTACTGCTAAAATCGCCTCTTTCTTAATGGCTTTTGGATTTCTGAGAGACAATAACTCAGGTGGCAGACCTAGAAGATATGTTACTGACTCTATAATGCCTTCTCCCTTTATGAAAATCATTTTCACCTCCAAATTTGGTGCTATCTCATTTGAACGGATGAACAACATGGAGTTATCATCAAAAACCCTAAGTAAATCAAGTCTCCAAACCCTCCTAGTCTGAGAAGTTTACCTTGTCTTTTGAATGCTGCTGGAATTCCTAGGATCATACATGTAAGGTCAAGTAGTTCCAAAGAAATCAATACCATTCAGATAAAATAATAAAATATTAATGGAAAGCACACTATGTTAAGAGTCAGTGACCCACGTTCCATTTGGAGAATCAAACGTTGGCATTCTGCTTCATAAACTGGACAAGTCACACAGCTTGTGGGGCTGCTCTGGATCTCAACATCCTCAAATGTGAAATGAGGTGAGTAAACTTTCCCCTTCCTCCCTCCCTCCCTCTCAGGACTGGTGAAAAGACCAAATGAGATCATCAACACAAAAGTGCTTTGCAAGCCAGATGAGCAGTCAGTGTAATTATTAGTGGTGAAGGGTCTGCAAGGCACTGTGGGAAAGATAAACATGCATAAGGCATAGCTTCTACTTCTAAAGGAATCTAGAATTTTGATAGAGCTAAGTCATGGGCACAGATTAGCTTGTTCATGTAACTTTCTTCTATAACAAATTGTTTTCAGCCCCATCTAAAAACAATCTTATCGTGGGATTAACCCCAGTGAGGGCTGAGGGCTTTGTGTAACTTTGGAAACATTCTAGTCATGGACACTTGAGTATACTTTTAAATCTCCTACTTTAACTCCAATAACACTAATAGGTAAGATTTATTTAAAAAATTATGTTAGTGCTGAGTATTTCTGCACTCTTAACATTCATTTCTTATGACAGGAACTTAAGTAGCCCATCTCCACTCTTCTATTCACTTTGTCACTCATGTAATGGAGAGGATTTTCTGATGGACAAGTTTGTTTAGAGGAACTAAGAATGTTTCATCAGCTATTCCTTTGCCTTCTTGGAGAACACAGCTCCTTCTCTGCTCATCCATGTCACCTGTGCTACAAGAGGCTCTTTTGTGAAGGGGGCCTATCTTGGTTAAGTACTTCCATGACTGGGGACTCAACCTGAGCTTGCTTATTAGCAAGTCCATTTGGCAATTAGACTTAAAGCTATATTCTCCAACCTGCCCTCTATCATCACATAAGGTGATGTTTTGGTCTCTAGTTTTTCTTTTATTTTTCTGATCAAAGTTTTACAGGAAGTTTATTCCAAAACCTCCATGACTAATGTGTCCCAGTAACCATGCTCAATATTTTTCATGCTATGTGTCAAGTAATCAAAATAATAACACATATGTTTGAGGAATTTTAGGTAGTTCATATAACTTACCTGAGGTCTCTCAGCTAGCAAGGAGGCTGGGAGCCAAACCCAGTTCTTTCCAAATCTGAAACCCACACATTTGGCTAGCTGTGCATAGATAAATCATGAAGGGAACTCATCTCTACTGGATATATTAGCTTAGATCCCAGAAGAACCACAGCAATGGCCAGCATTTAGGAAGTCTCCCTTCTTTCTTCCCCTTGCAGACTGACTCCTGGATTTTCATTTCCTTGTATGTAAAATAGAAATAATAGTAATATGGAACTACCTCGGGCACCTGAATGTTGTAATGAGCACATGAGAGAATAGATGGATGGAATCTTTGAAAAACCTGATAGTATGACACCAAAAAAGTGGTCAGGGTTTTCATAATTACTTAAGATTTTGTGGTAAGACTGCCTCCTGGCAACATTGTAGGAACTGAATATTGAAACTGTCATATAGTTCAGTACAAATTCCCAACCAAGGTCTCAGTCCAACAAGCCTAGCTCTATTGCACTGCCTTCCTCAAGACCACAGCTCCCTCAGTCCCACTCTGCCCTGTGATCAGAGGACTCCCACTTCAGATGCACAGCCTGAACCACAGCCCCCAAGTCTGAGCCTAGTGACCGACAGCCTGCAACCTCAGTTCAGATTCAGAAATCTGTCTTCTGTGTGAACCACAGATTTCTCCATTAACAAAGGAATTTCTGGGGATTGTCAAAAAGAATTTTTATGTAATGGGGACAGAATTTTAAAAGCATCTATATGTTCTTTTTAAAAGACTCATAAAGCCTCCATCTTCAGCTCAATCATGATAATGAAGCCTAAAATTAGGTCCTGACATTGCAGATGGATTATACGTCATGACTGAAGCTTCTATAAGTCACCAGAGAATTGAAAACTCAATTAATTAGGGAGCACTAATATTCCACAAAAGATCTTGATATTAAAGCTAAATAGACTATCAATTTATCTAATTTTATCATCTTTGCTTGAAAAACCAAGTGGAAAAAACTGCACCCATGATGAAGACAAATTAGTACTAAAACACAGTAAAATGACTCATGGCACATTTTGAATAAGGCTCAAATTGGTCTTTAATGTGAACAAGGAATAATTTGTGAGAAAAACTATAGCCAACGTGATTGGTTTTACACCTTTTAAAGACTTGACTATCAGCTCGAGGTAAACTGATTACCTGTCATTTGATATTACCTTATAAATCCAATGACATTGCCAATTGGTCACTCTATCCAACTAAGCCTTGATCATCAGCTCAAGACAGGATATCAGGTGTGTAGGAATGGAATCTGTCACTGCTTCAAGTGTGACAAATTCCAGGGCAGGATAGATGCTTTCTTGAGTGAAGCTTTCTTCCTCACAACTAGGTTACAAGACAACATGCCTGACTTATGGAAAGTTGCCGTGTACCAGTTCCTGGTAGAGGCTTCTCACACCAGTCAGAATGACTATCATTTAAAAGTCTACAAATAATACATGTTGGAGAAGGTGCAGAGAAAAAATAACCCTCTTACACTGTTGGTGGGAATGTAAATTTGGTGCAGCCACTATGGAGAATAGTATGGAGGTTCCTCAAAAAGCTAAAAATAGAGCTACCATAGAATCCAGCAATCCTGCTCCTAGGCATATACCCAGAAAAAAACTATAGTCTAAAAAGAAATACATGCACCCCATGTTCAAAGCAGCAATATTCACAATAGCCAAGACATGGTAACAACCTAAATGTCTATCAGCAGATGAATGGATAAAGAAAATGTTGTATATATACATGGTGAAATATTACTCAGCCATTAAAAGGAATAAAATGTTGCCATTTACAGCAACATGCAGTCCATGGATGGACCTAGAGAATATCAAACTAAGCAAAATAAATCAGAAAGTGAAAACAGGATAACACTTACATGTGAAATCTGAAATATGACACAAGTGAATGTATCTATGAAACAAACAGACTCAAAGACACAGAGAACAAATTTGTGGTTGTCTGGTAGGGCGGGGAGGGAAGGATTGAGAGTTTGGGAGTAGCAGGTGCAAACTACCATCCATAAGATGGATAAACAGCAAGGTCCTACTGTATAGCACAGGGAACTAACTATACTCAGTATTCTGTGATCAATTGTATGGAAAAGAATATAGGTATGTTTAACTGAGTTACTTTACTATGTAGCAGAAATTAGCACATTGTAAACCAACTATACTTCAATAAAATACTTTTAAAAAGAGGCACGCTGTGGTGAGTCTAACCCCGTGACCTTCAGCCTCTGCCATGAGAATAGCATGCCCTGGAGGGGGCTGTTCCTCCAGTCTGAGACCTACATAAGACAACATGGTGTACCTGACACCAGAACTGGCTACGTGGTTTTCAGGACCTGGTGAAAAATGACAATCTAGGGCCCCTTGTGAATTGAAAGAGCATGACAACAGCAGCTTAAATCAAATGCGGGACCCCTCTGAGCGTAAGACCCTTTGTGATCCTACCTATAGGCGGCACATCCACAGATCCACCCCTGCTTGCCAGAGCTCCGGCTGAGCCCCAGGTCTCACACAACCTGGGCAAGCAATGCTTGCTGTTGCACTCAATTTTTGATGTTGTTACCAAAGTTTTGGAGCTGCTGTCTATAGCAGATGCTGACTAATATAGCAGACACCTAAAATGAGTAAAGCGATGGGCTGTAAAATGTTTGCTGCGGTGGCACGCTGGTGTCTTGGCCCCATCCAAAACAGGCAGCAGCTACTCGTTCCTGCCAACAGTTGCCCTGTCGCGCACCCTTGCCAACATGCACACCCAGTGCTAACAGTTTGTTTCTCATTACTGGGTGGAAATCCCCATTCTACGTGAAATAATTCCACTTTTTAGCATGGGTGGCTTAATTTCTAAGATATTATACAGGGAGAATAAAATAGGCCTGTTTTCTATATTGTGTTTAATTAGCACTAAGCCATGAGGTTTATTTCATGGTACTGATGAAAATAGCAGGTAGTTCAAACTAAGAGGTAAAATGATAACTGAAATTACTTTCCCAGTCTACAAGTGGATTCCTCAAAAGCCAGAGCTTTCTCTTCAGAAAGTGAAGTCACAAAATAAGGTGAGGATCATCATCAAAGCACTTTGTAGGTTTTTCCTCCAAACCCCTGTAAGATACAAGGGGCTCTTACAGACTTTTTGAGAATATAAAAAGATATCCTGTAAATCAAAATAAAATCCAAGAGCTCACTACTCCAACAAGCAAGAAAGGTCTATCTATGACATACATGTACACACACATGTAAAAAGGATTTATGAAAAACTTGGCTTGACTCTTATCTTTGTCACCTTTGTCAAGATTCTTAACTGCATTGGGTCACAATGTTCTCATCAGAAAAGCATGGTGATTTTTAATAGAACTTATCTTGTAGAGTTGTTTGAGGATTCATTAAAATAATGCATAAAGTTTTAGCACCATGTGTGCTAAATCATTTCAGTTGTGTTCAACTCTTTGTGACCCCATGGACTGTAGCCAGGCAGACTCCTCAGTCCATGGGATTCTCCAGGCAAGAAACTGGAGTGGGTTGCCATGCCCTCCTCCAGGGGATCTTCCCAACCCAGGGACTAAACTCGCGTCTCTTACGTCTCCTGCATTGGTTGGTGGGTTCTTTACCACTAGTAGCACCTGGGAAGTTCCTGGTACATTGTAAGTATAGCTTTAATTTTGATACTAATGGCAGGATCCCATCAGATTTTATATATAATTGTATATATAATCCCTAGGACAGTCTCATTATATAGTAAATCTTTAAATAAATATTTGTGGAATAAAATAAATTAATGAAACAATTACACCCAATAGCATTCATTGAGATCTGAGCAGCAATTTTGAGAAATGCAGAGATAGCTAAGTCAAAGCTGTGGCAAATATTTCATCTGTAGAACACAGATTCAGTGTATTTAAATACTCTTGATCCTATTTCATAGAGCGATTGCTAATAGAACTTCAATTTTATTCAGCAGACAGACAGCAATGGGCTCATCAAAGACAGGCCCCTCCCTCAGCTCCAGGGGATAGATTTTGACTGATCTAAACTTAGACTGATCTTAGCCAATAGTGATAATCCATTCATTCCCTTTTTCTGGTCATTGGTTTGAGGGCAGGCTTGTGAAGCAGTTCTGACTAATGAGACATAGAGAAATTCCAATGGAGAACTCTTGGGAAATCTTTTCTTCCCAGATGAATGACTGGGAATAATGTTTCCCAGGTTTACGGAGGCAATGGACCTGCTTCCTTCCTCTTTTTCTCCCTTCACCCCTAGGGAGGTGTTGTTTGCTGCTCAGGCAGCCACCTTGAGTCCATGAGGGGCAAATGAAGAGATTCACAGAACAGAATCTGCAGGCCCAGAACTGTGGAGAGGTTGAATTAAGAAATTCTAGAACTCTGTTAATTTAGAACTTCCGTTAAATGAGATAACAAATATGTGGTCACTATGTAAGTCAATTTTTGTTGGGTATTCTGTTTCTTAAAGATTCAAAGCATCCTAATGATACAATAATCTCTACAGTGCTAATGCCCAGACTAGAGGATGGAACAAGTATGGAGAAACAAGGTATACAGTGTTAAATGTCACAGGAGAGGAAAACCTAAAACTCTGTGGAAGTTCAGGTGTAGTCTTATCTAGATTTTTTGTCTGTCTCTGGCGGGGTAGGGTTTGAAGGATAGAGTCAGATAAAAAGATCTGGAAGATTTTGTGCCTGAGACAGCTTCTGAAATGAAATCCAAATGATGGGTAAAATTTGAAGAGGCAAAGATGATGCCCTTGTAGGTAGATAATACTTCAGAAGGAAGATGTTAAAAAAAAGAAAAAAAAGTTCAGTCTTGTGGAAGAAATTCATCATTGGTATAAATGTAATGAATTACTAAGGAATACAATAGTGTTCTGGTAAAAATGAACAGTAATTAGAACTGCCCAAAGGGATGAACTACCTCATGGAATAGGAGTACTTAATATATTCACACAGAAAAAAATGATCCCCCTCCATAGATAAGAGAACTCCTGTTCGTTGGAAGTATGAGAACTTGAGACTTGAGATAAGGATCTCACATTCGACGTTGCCATCAAGGGGGCAGCTGCTGTCCAGAGACATCTCCATACAAGAGGCAGAATGTAGGAAGAAATGATCCATGGGTTTGTTTTGGAATTAAAACTCACATGAATACAGGTTTTTCTAGAGTTCCAATAGACACGTTCAGGTGAAAGTGATGGACAGTAGCCATGGTGGGTTTGGTCTTCTCCACTGGCTCTGAAGCTTAACCTTGAATCATGGAAGGGTTGGAAACAATGTTGTAATCAAGTAACTAGTTCCATGACTGTTTTGTAAGACAGAAGGTTAAGTCTTCTTAGTTTTATGGCACAGTAGGTAAGATACTGTGCTTGGACTTAAAACAGCCCAGGTTTCAAATCTTGGCTCTGCCTCTTACAAGCCATAACTTGGGATAAGTTGCATAACCTCTCTTGGTTAACTTATTCAACCAAAAAGTGAAGATAATGTTGACTTTAGCTGTTCTGCATGAGGTGAATGAAATAATTATGTGCATGTAAACATCAGGTTCAGTGATTGACCTCTAGGAAACACTCCAGAATTTTTATGGGAATGACAGGAGTGAAGAATGGTCTAAATTGTGAAGATACCAGAACTAGGTTTTGTTTGAAAATGAAGCGGGCAATGACATCTATTGAAACATACAAAGAAAGAACAATGACCATTTACTTTCCATATAAAAATGACAAATCTCTAACATCAAAGGAAAGAGTATGTGAAACAGAGAAGTCTTTAAAAAAAAAAAGTCACTAAAGTTTTAATGATAATATAGAAGAATGAAAGCAGCAGAAAAAGGAGGACAGCTGGCATTTCTTGAGCCCATGTAGGTCAGGCCTACTGATAAGCAATCTGTGCATGAGGCATGTAACAACCATTCTCTGGGTTAAGCACTCTTACTGCCTACCTTTTACAAATGAAGGAAAATTAGGCTTAGAAAGTAAGCCACCCCTCTCCCCTTGATGAATAAACTATGATTCACAACCCACACCACAACCACTCCCTTGACACGTGATCTTAGATAGAATGGGCTCTGTGTTCTCTGTCACCAACTCCCAGACATGATCCCTTCCAGCTATAACATTCTGTGATTCTAAGTATTTTAAAATATTTCTCTCTGCTACAACTGCAGCTTCAGGTGCCAGATATTTTTTAATCTCCACAGAAACAGACTGAAAGGAAAATATGTATATAAACACATTTTTCTTTTTCAAATTTAGTCACTTGCGCTCTGCTTACAAGTTGTATCCATCCATTATTTTAAGCACAAACTCAACCGAACCTCCAAAACCAGGCAAAGAGTAACAGCACTGATGTACAGAAAAAAAATTAGTAAATCAAGGTCTCTTTGTGGGTGGTTCAATTGCTATTTAAAAACCATTTAGCACCAGGCAGCCCAAGGAGGAAAAAAAAATAGGAGCATGTGCAAGAGACTGGTCCTTTTCCCCTCCCTATGAAAGCTGCATCTTTTGTCCTGCATTTTCTAGTATGATTATTTATTTAGGTGGTACAGACAGAGACATTCATTAAAATAGGTAATAAATCTGGGGGCTGATTTTAGAATTATTTTGCTCCATAAGTATAATAAATCTGAAAATAAAATAGGCTCTAGAGTAAGAAAGATGTAGGTTTGAATCCTAATTCTATGACTCAATTAGCTGTGTGGCTTCCAATACAATGGAAAACGAGGAGAGTCATAGAACCCAGGTCCCAGAGTGACTGTGGGGATTCAATGAGGGAACACATGTAAAGGAACCACTGGATAGTAAGGATTTAAAATATTACTTCTTAGGAAGGGCAGATGAGTGAATCAAAGTTCCTTTAAATACACACACACACAGAATAAATAAGAAAAGTACAGAAGGAGTTTCCCAAGCAAGAGTGCTAGTATCCACATTGTGCCATTTATACACAGAGATCCTATCCTCCTGGATCCACACAAAGGGAAGTAGATATGTAACAAAGTAGGTCCCTATGAGGCCTTCTCCAGACAGACTCCTCCCCCACATCCTCCACTTCAGCTCCCTCTGACCTCTCTAGAAAACCGTATATGAGGCATATTTCTTGAGTTGTTTTACAAATGTGAAAGTGAAATATCTTGCAGTGACTTGTAATGGAAAAGAATTGAAAAAATAATAATAATATAGATATTTACCAAGGCTTCCCTTGTGGCTTAGATGGTAAAGAATTTGCCTGCAATGCAGGAGACCTGAGTTTGATCCCTGGGTTGGGAAGATCCCTTAGAGAAGGAAATGGTAACCCACTCCAGTATTCTTGCCTGGAGAATTCCATGGACAGAGGAGCCTGGCAGCTACAGTCCATGGGGTCACAGAAGTCGGACAGAACTGAGTGACTAACACTTTCACTTTCATATGTGTAACCAAATCGCCTTGCTGTGTATATCTAAAACTAACACAATATTGTAAATCAACTATATTCAATTAAAAACAATGATGTTGAGTGCAAAAATGTGCTCAGAATACAAAACATGAAGAATGGGTACACAGAAAGTTATCATTCCAGTTTGGGGTCCTTTTATATGGTATCAACCAATTCAACCAGAAAGGATTATATTTATCTAAAAATAAATGGCACAAACGAACTTATTCACAAAAGAGTAACAGACAGCAGATTTATAGAAGGAACTTATGTTTTTTGTTTTTTGGGTTTTTTTTCATTTATTTTTATTAGTTGGAGGCTAATTACAATATTGTAGTGGTTTTTGTCATACATTGACATGAATCAGCCATGGATTTACACGTATTCCCCATCCCGATCCCCCCTCCTACCTCCCTCTCTACCTGATCCCTCTGGGTCTTCCCAGTGCACCAGGTCCGAGCACTTGTTTCATGCATCCAACCTGGGCTGGTGATCTGTTTCACCCTAGATAATATACATGTTTCGATGCTGTTCTCTTGAAACATCCCACCCTCGCCTTCTCCCACAGAGAGTCTGTTCTGTACATCTGTGTCTCTTTTTCTGTTTTGCATATAGGGTTATCATTAGCATCTTTCTAAATTCCATATATATGTGTTAGTATGCTGTAATGGTCTTTATCTTTCTGGCTTACTTCACTCTGTATAATGGGCTCCAGTTTCATCCATCTCATTAGAACTGATTCAAATGAATTCTTTTTAATGGCTGAGTAATATTCCATTGTGTATATGTACCACAGCTTCCTTATCCATTCATCTGCTGATGGGCATCTAGGTTGCCTCCATGTCCTGGCTATTATAAACAGTGCTGCGATGAACATTGGGGTGCACGTGTCTCTTTCAGATCTGGTTTCCTCAGTGTGTATGCCCAGAAGCGGGATTGCTGGGTTATATGGCAGTTCTAGTTCCAGTTTTTTAAGAAATCTCCACACTGTTTTCCATAGTGCTGTACTAGTTTGCATTCCCACCAACAGTGTAAGAGGGTTCCCTTTTCTCCACACCCTCTCCAGCATTTATTGCTTGTAGACTTTTGGATAGCAGCCATCCTGACTGGCGTGTAATGGTACCTCTTTGTGGTTTTGATTTGCATTTCTCTGATAATGAGTGATGTTGAGCATCTTTTCATGTGTTTTTTAGCCATCTGTATGTCTTCTTTGGAGAAATATCTGTTTAGTTCTTTGGCCCATTTTTTGATTGGGTCATTCATTTTTCTGGAGTTGAGCTGGAGGAGTTGCTTGTATATTTTTGAGATTAATCCTTTGTCTGTTTCTTCATTTGCTATTATTTTCTCCCAATCTGAGGGCTGTCTTTTCACTTTACTTATAGTTTCCTTTGTTGTGCAAAAGCTTTTAAGTTTCATTAGGTCCCATTTGTTTATTTTTGCTTTTGTTTCCAATATTCTGGGAGGTGGGTCATAGAGGATCCTGCTGTGGTTTATGTCGGAGAGTGTTTTGCCTATGTTCTCCTCTAGGAGTTTTATAGTTTCTGGTCTGACATTTAGATCTTTAATCCATTTTGAGTTTATTTTTGTGTATGGTGTTAGAAAGTGTTCTAGTTTCATTCTTTTACAAGTGGTTGACCAGTTTTCCCAGCACCACTTGTTAAAGAGGTTGTCTTTTTTCCATTGTATATCCTTGCCTCCTTTGTCAAAGATAAGGTGACCATAGGTTCGTGGATTTATCTCTGGGCTTTCTATTCTGTTCCATTGATCTATATTTCTGTCTTTGTGCCAGTACCATACTGTCTTGATGACTGTGGCTTTGTAGTAGAGCCTGAAGTCAGGCAGGTTGATTCCTCCAGTTCCATTCTTCTTTCTCAAGATTACTTTGGCTATTCGAGGTTTTTTGTATTTCCATACAAATTGTGAAATTATTTGTTCTAGTTCTGTGAAAAATACCATTGGTAGCTTGATAGGGATTGCATTGAATCTATAGATTGCTTTGGGTAGAATAGCCATTTTGACAATATTGATTCTTCCAATCCGTGAACACGGTATGTTTCTCCATCTGTTTGTGTCCTCTTTGATTTCTTTCATCAGTGTTTTATAGTTTTCTATGTATAGGTCTTTTGTTTCTTTAGGTAGATATACTCCTAAGTATTTTATTCTTTTTGTTGCAACGGTGAATGGTATTGTTGGAACTTATGGTTACCAGATGAAGGGACAGTTAATGGAGTTTGAGACTGACAAATATACACACTGCTGTATTTAAAATAGATATCCAACATGGACCTATTGTACAGCACAGGGAATTCTGCTCAATGTTATGTGGCTGTCTGAATGGGAGGGGAATTTGGAGGAGTATGGATACATGCATATGTATCCACCTAAATCTATCAGAACATTGTTAATTGGCTAAACTTCTATATAAAATAAAGTTTTGTTTTGTTTTTTAAAACAGAAAGGGTTATATTCAGAAGAATCTTTTTCCAGGGGAAAACTCAGCTATTTGTTAAGTTATTTGGTGAACTAAGAGCTTCATTAAGTCCAAGCTTATAAACATTTACAAGACTGTCTTAAGCTTCAGTCCAGATGTTCAACTTTTCTTTTCCAAAGTGCCCAAAGGTATTTAGAGGATCATCTTGCTTTGGGGGCTTTCTTCTTAGATTAACAGTCTCATTGGTCTAAGGAATTTTCTGAAGCTGTGGAAGACAATTATAAACCGTTCACACTAAACCTCTTTTAAAAATGAAAATTTATGATGGAGAAAATGATGTGGTTTTCCCCATAATCATCCAATCTACACCCCTCCCCTCCAAACACATACAAATCCTCTTTCCTACTCTGAAGTCTGTCTCTTTTTCTCATAGCATCATGCATAAAAATGAGACATTCCTGAGAATTCTAGAATATCATATTTTGAATAAGAGACAGCAAACAAACAAACAAAAAGACTACAAATTTGAATTATCTTTCTCTCTCCCACCCTTCTCCTTCCTTCTCTGTTCTTTGTTTCTCTTCCTGGTATGCATTTAAGAAAAATAACTCCTCTTATGAATTCTCTTAATTAGGCATGTGTCTTTGATTACACCAGTAATTTTTAAACTTTTAGAATCATTTTATCCTCTTAAAAAATTACTGTGGACTCCAAATAGTTTTTGTATATATGGGTTGTTATCTACCAATATGTCCACATTAGGGATTAAAACCAGTCAATCCTAAAGGAAATGAACCCTGAATGTTCATTGGAAGGACTGATGCTAAAGCTCCAGTACTTGGGCCACCTGATGCAAAGAGCCAACTCACTGGAAAAGACCCTGATGCTGGGAAAGATTGAAGGCAGGAGGAAAAGGGGATAAGAGAGGATGAGATGGCTGGATGGCATCACCAATGTGATGGACATGAGTTTGAGCAAACTCCAGGAGATAGTGAAAGGCAGGGAAGCCTGGCATGCTGAAGCTCATGGGGACTCAAAGAGTCAGACACGACTTAGTGACTGAACAACAAGAAGGAATTAAACCAGATAAAGACAAAAATGTATACATTTATTTAAAATTATTCTCAATCTATTATATACTAATATAGAAATTATTTTCAAAATAAGTAACAAGTGACTGAGTCTGGCACTGTTTTACATTTATTTTACAAATCTCTTTAATAGTTGGTGTAATAAAAATAACTGCATTCTTTTATATTTGTTTTGATATGCTATTTTGAAATACATGAATAAAATCTCATCTCACATAAAGTATATGCAGTTGTAAAAAGGAAGAATAGTTTAGTAGACTTTTCAAGGTAATTATGGTTATTCTTTGGTATTATACTAAAATCTAATAAGTGGTATATTTTTAAGGCTTATTACAATGTAAAACATTAAATCATATTAATGAAATTTAATACTTTATTAAAATCTACCAGTCATCTTGTGTTTTGAATGGACCTTTTACCCACACATGATTTTGTAACATCATATATCCAGAAATTATTAGTTATCTAACTAATGCAAATCTTCTCAATGTTGACACACTTGATTCTAAAATAACAAAAGAATACCTTTGTATCACCATCAATCTCAGAACAATCTGAATTAAAAGAAACTGTTAGGCTCAGTGTAGAGTTAGACAGGAGTTTCCTCAAATTCTAAATTTTGCTTCAAAAATTTCTATTACTGGCAACAAACAAATACTATTGAGTTGTTTTCTTTGAAGTGACAAGCTCACTTTGATCACTTTGGAGGAAATTTCCATCAAAAACCAAAGCTTACATGACTATAGCTTCATTCATTTTAAACTTAAATGGAGTTCCATGAAAAACTTGCTAGTCTGGCTTGTAGTTCAAACAGCAATATGAGTTACTTTTCTCTCATCAACCATCACAGTGTTTTACATATACTTGCCATTCCATCACATAGAATATTAAAAAGATGTGTACTCAAAGATCTAGATTTAATAATACTAATAATTTTTACTGCTTTATGAAAGGCATCTCTAAGTGAAAGTGACATGTTAAAGAAAATACATTGCAAGTGTGCATGAGTGAGAAATACAACGACTTATAGGATGGTTTGAAGCCATTGCCTTGACTAATGTGCTAAGGCACCATAGAGTTTTACTACCATTGCTTTAGAAAAATCAGTAACACATCAATGCAGTGAAGAAAGTAAACAGGGTCCTGCTATGATTATGAATGAGTGGCTCTTCAAGAACACATATGTGGAATATAGAAAGATGGTACAGATGAATCTATTTGCAGGGCAGGAATAGAGATGCAGATGTAGGGAATAGATATGCAGACATGGCATGGGGGGTGGGGTGGGGGGACAAACTGAAAGATTCAGTCCAGTTCAGTCACTCAGTAGGTACAACTATTTGAGGCTCCATGAACTGCAGCGCGCCAGAACTCCCTGTCCATCACCAACTCCCGGAGTTTACTCAGACTCATGTCCATTGAGTTGGTGATGCTATCCAACCATCTCATCCTCTGTCATCCCCTTCTCCTGCCTTCAATCTTTCCCAGCATCAGGGACTTTTCAAATGAGTCAGCTCTTCACATCAGGTGGCCAAAGAACTGGAGTTTCAGCTTCAGCATCAATCCTTCTAATGAATACTCAACGACTGATTTCCTTTAGGATGGACTGGTTGGATCTTCTTGCTGTCCAAGGGACTCTCAAGAGTCTTCTCCAACATGACAGTTCCAAAACATCAATTCTTTGGCACTCAGCTTTCTTTTTAGTCCAACTCTAACATCCATACATGACTACTGGAAAAACCATAGCTTTGACTAGACAGACCTTTGTTGGTAAAGTAATGTCTCTGCTTTTTAATATGCTGTCTAGGTTGGTCATAGCTTTTCTTCCAAGGAGCAAGCAGCTTTTAACTTCATGACTGGAGTCACCATCTGCAGTGATTTTGGAGCCCCCCAGAATAAAGTCTCTCACTGTTTCCCCATCGATTTGCCATGAAGTGATGGGACCAGATATCATGATCTTAGTTTTCTGAATGTTGAGCTTTAAGCCAAAATTTTCACTCTTCTCTTTCACTTTCATCAAGAGGGTCTTTAGTTCTTCACTTTTTGCCATAAGGGTAGTGTCATCTGCATATCTGAGGTTATTGATATTTCTCTCAGCAATCTTGAATTCCAGCTGTGTTTCATCCAGCCCAGCACTTTTCATGATGTACTCTGATGTAAGTTAAATAAGCAGGGTGACAATATACAGCCTTGACATACTCCTTTCCCTACTTGGAACCAGTTTATTGTTCCATATCCAGTTTGAAATGTTGCTTCTTGACCTGCATAAAAATTTCTCAAGAGGCAGGTCAGGTAGTCTGGTATTCCCTTCCCTTGAAGAATTTTCCACAGTTTGTTGTGATCCACACAGTCAAAGACTTTGGCATAGTAAATAAAGCAGAAGTAGATGTTTTTCAGGAACTCTCTCAATTTTTCAATGATCCAGCGGATGTTGGCAATTTGATCTCTGGTTCCTCTGCTTTTTCTAAATCCAGCTTGAATGTCTTGAAGTTCACGGTTCATGTACTGTTGAAGCCAAGCTTGGAGAATTTTGAGCATTACTATACTAGTGTGTGAGATGAGTCCAACTGTGCAGTAATTTGAGCATTCTTTGACGTTGCCTTTCTTTGCAATTGGAATGAAAACTGACATTTTCTAGTCCTGTGGACACTGCTGAGTTTTCCAAATTTGCTGGCATATTGAGTGAAACACTTTCACAGCATCATCTTTTAGGATTTGAAATAGTTCAACTGGAATTCCATCACCTCCACTAGCTTTGTTTGTAATGTTGCTTCCTAAGGCCCACTTGACTCCCATTCCAGGATGTCTGGCTCTAGGTGAGTGATCACACCATTGTGGTTATCTGGGTCATGAACATCTTTTTTATACAATTCTTCTGTGTATTTTTGCCACCTCTTCTTAATATAATCTGCTTCTGTTAGGTCCACACCATTTCTGTCCTTTATTGTGCACATCTTTGCGTGAAATGTTCCCTTGGTATCTCTAATTTTCTTGAAGAGATCTCTAGTCTTTCCCATTCTACTGTTTTTCTCTATTTCTTTGCACTGAACACTGACAAAGGCTTTCTTATCTCTCCTTGCTATCCTTTGGAACTCTGCATTCAAATGGGTGTATCTTTCCTTTTCTCTCTTGCCTTTCACTTCTTTTCTTTTCACAGCTATTTGTAAGGCCTCCTCAGACAACCATTTTGCCTTTTTGGATTTCTTTTTCCTGGGGATGGTCTTGATCACTGCCTCCAGTACAATGTCATGAACCTCCGTCCATAGTTCTTCAGGCACTCTGTCTGTCAGAAATAATCCCCTGAATCTATTTCTCACTTTCACTGTATAATCACAAGGGATTTGATTTAGGTCATACCTGAATGGTCTAGTGGTTTTCCCTACTTTCTTCAATTTAAGTCTGAATTTGGTAATAAGGAGTTCATGATCTGAGCCACAGTCAGCTCTCAGTCTTGTTTTTGCTGACTATAAAGCTTCTACATCTTTGACTGCAAAGAATATAATCAATCTGATTTTGGTATTGACCATCTGGTGATGTCCATGTGTAGAGCCTTCTCTTCTGTTATTGGGAGAGGGTGTTTGCTGTGAACCAGCTATGAACACTGGTTCAAAGGCTAAATTCTATTAGCCTTTGCCTGACTTCATTGTGTACTTCAAGGCCAAATTTGTCTGTTACTCTAGGTGTTTCTTGACTTCCTACTTTTGAATTCCAGTCCCCTATAATGAAAAGGACATCTTTTTGGGGTGTTAGTTCTAGAAGGTCTTGTAGATCTTCACAGAACCATTCAACTTCAGCTTCTTCAGCATTACTGGTCAGGGCATAGACTTGGATTACCGTGATATTGAATGATTTGCCTTGGAAATGAACAGAGATCATTCTGTCATATTTGAGATTCCATCCAAGTACTGCATTTCAGACTCTCTTGTTGACCATGATGGCTACTCCATTTCTTCTAAGGGATTCCTGACCACAGTAGTAGATATAATGGTCATCTGAATTAAATTCACCCATTCCAGTCCATTTTAGCTTGCTGACTCCTAAAATATTGACGTTCACTCTTGTCACCTCCTGTTTGATCACTTCCAATTTGCCTTGATTCATGGACCTAACATTCCAGGTTCCTATGCAATATTGCTCTTTACAGCATCAGACTTTACTTCTGTCCCCAGTCTCCTCCACAACTGGGTGTTGTTTATGCTTTGGTTCCATCTCTTCATTCTTTCCAGAGTTATTTCTCCATTGATCTCCAGTAACATAGTGGGCACTGACTTACCTGAGGAGTTCATCTTTCAGTGTCCTATCCTTTTGCCTTTTCATACTGTCCATGGAGTGCTCAAAGCAAGAATACTGAAGTGGTTCACTATTCCCTTCTGCAGTGGACCATGTTTTTTCAGAACTCTCCACCATAACCCATCCATCTTGGGTGGCCCTACATGGCATGGCTCATAATTTCGTTGAGTTAGACAAGGCTGTGGTCTATGTGATCAGATAGGTTAGTTTTCTGTGATTTTGGTGTTCAGTCTGTCTGCCCTCTGATGGAAAAGGATAAGAGGCTTATCACTGAAAGATTCAGATTGACATATTACACTACCATGTGTAAAATCCATAGCTAGTGGGAACTTGCTGTGTAGCACAGGGAGCTCAGCCCGGTGCTCCGTGATGACCTGCATGGATGGGGTGGTGTGGGTGGGAGGGAGGGAGGTTCAAGAGTGAGGCAATGTATGTATACACACAGCTGAGTTACTTCATTATACAGCAGAAACAATACAACCTTGTAAAGCAACTATTCCTCAGTTTAAAAAAGAAGAGCTGATGGGCTACACAGTCATACAGATGCATAATGCTGCCCTTAAGAATGGAGCAGGGGGAGAATGGAGGAGGGGGTTTGGGGAGCTATTTTCAAGGACTAAGATACACACTCTTGGTGTGGCCATTCAAAGCGTCACTTTTCACTTTGGGGTCATGGAGGGATAAATACCAAAGAAGAGAAACTTAAACTCCTCTACTTGGAGAGCTGAGATGGTTCAATACTCCATGGCACAAATGCCTAACATCTAGTGACAAGGGATTACTTTTCCCTTAAGAAACAGCTTTTCAACCAATGGAGCTAAAAATCACCTCCATTACAACTACCTCTTTATGTGGGGCTTTGTATATAACAGGCCCTGTTCTAGACACATCACCTTTCTTAAACCTCACAATAAAGTAACACTGTGGGGAATAATTTATTTATGATGCATAGGCCTGCTAATGAAGGTTCAGTAATCTACATAGAGCATCACTACTAGGTTCCAGTAGGACTTGTATCCATCCCCAGACATTTTGACTCCATGGTCTAATTTATCAAATGCTAGAGTCATTCTCACAGACATAATGATCCAGCTAATTTGCCAATGGAATCTGGAATTAATCCCACCCAATGGGAAAAATCGGTCCCTTCTGGATCATCAAGCAACAATGATACAATCTGCTTTTTTCTAATTTGTTTCCAATAGCTTCAGTACAAAGCCAAGTTCTTATATTAGTCTAAGAATGAAATCCCTGGTAATTACATCCTGAAAGATTTTACGTCCAAGCCTTCCTATGGCCTCCTTATTTGTCATTGAGGTTGTTCATTTTCTATTAGAAAAGGATTCAGACACACTCTTGGAGTGAGGTATAGCTGGAGCTGGACATACATCTCACCCAACCCACTCCAGTACTCTTGCCTGGAAAATCCCATGGACGAAGGAGCCTGGTAGGCTGCAGTCCATGGGGTCGCTAACAGTCAGACACGACTGAGCGACTTCACTTTCACTTTTCACTTTCATGCATTGGAGAAGGAAATGGCAACCCACTCCAGTGTTCTTGCCTGGAGAATCCCAGGGACGGCAGAGCCTGGTGGGCTGCCGTCTATGGGGTCGCACAGAGTCGGACACGATTGAAGTGACTTAGCAGCAACAGCAACAGCAGATGACAACATCTTAACAAGTTAGTGGTGTTAGGTTCCCAGGAACATTTTCTCTCTTGGAAGAGAGCAAAAACAGATTGAACTGGGGCAAACACTTTCTCTGGCCCTAATCAGTTCTTTTCTTCTTAACAGGTAGAAAGAGAAGAAAAGCAAATCCAGTTTATCTGACACACACTGAGGTAGTCTCATCATCATTGCTGTGTACCTGTTCTCATTCAGCTACCATACAACATGAGTCAAATTCCCTGAGGATCCACATGTATGCATACACAGAACTGCTCACACACATCCATGTAGATGACTTTGGAAGGAAAAACACTAAGATGTTAACAGTGGTCACTGCATGGTGGGAATGAAAGCATTTCTAATTTTCACCTTTACATATTCTCCTATTTTCTGCTTATTTTCTACAAAAAAAAAAAAGATGGTACTTTTATATTCGGTAGGAACACTGCTTGAAATCCTACATCCCAAAGTCACAATAGACTAGAAGTCAGAAGAGCTCTGTCTATGTTCCCACCTCTATTCCTACCAGTAGTGAATCTTGGAGTAAGCCACTTAATTTTCTAAGATGCAGGTTTGTCAACTGTAAAACTGAAGTGTTGATTCCTAAACAGCCTTGAAAGAATTATTGAAAGGATTAGAGGGATAATGTACATGAAACTCCTTGTTAAACTATATTCAAGGCTGTGATAGCACTATCTTTATGTAACAGCAAATGTTATTACTTAAAAGCAAGACCAGTTTTGGAAGCTCTATCTCACTGATGAATCTAGCAAAGGGCTGAAAAACAGGCTCCCTAAAAACAAATGAGTACTTGATTCAAAATTTTTAAGTGATATGGCTTCCACTGGAAGGTTTATATAACCTTTTCATTACCATAGATGCTTATTATCAGATGGTATCCCCAGAGACAGTAATGAGTTTAACTATTATTTAGGGAAAGAGGGAGGGGGGAAGAATGCAATGTACTTGCTTAGATATTCTATTTTTTTCCAGGTGTAAAAATCTCCAGACAGAGAATTAAGTTACAGAGGTGGAATACCCCCCACAGGGAAAAATTAGACTGCAAAGGTGCACAGCTAAGTGTATTTTTATGATGATTCAAAATGTACATTTTGAACCTCTTAATGTGCTAGGTTTAGGAAGACTAATGAAGGCTGAAAGAAGCTAAGCACGTCAAGTTGGGTAGGAGGAGTAAAGAGGAAGATTAAAAAACAAAACAAAAACCTTGGACTCCCTTTTCTATTACCCCAAAGTTTTTCCCTAGAGACTATATTAGGAATTTTTAATGTTTTCCTAAGAACAACGGGCTGACACAGAAGGGATTTCAGCAGGAAAATGAGAAGATCAAGCTTAAGTAAGAAATAAGCAGAATTAACAGACGTTTTCATAAAGGCTGAAGGTAATGTTAAGTAAAATATAATGACTAAAATTAAGGCGGTAACAACAGTCCTCTATTTTTTCGTTTATGCAAGTAGTTTGGAGTATGGTGTTTACTCCCAAGAGCCAAGGTCTCAAGGGAACCTCCACCAGGGCTACCACTCTGGTGAGAGGCTTAGAACACAGGTCCTCTCAGAAACACTTGAACAGACAAGAGATACTTCCTAAGGAAGATAGTGCATGGGAAACACAATCATTAACTTATAGTATTTGAAGGACTATTCACATATCTGGTCATCTTGCAGGGCAAATCAGCTCAATAAAGATACTCTTCCCAGAAATATCAAGTGTGCATCTTGCTATTCTCATTGGTCCATTTCCTTCCAGGAACCTGAACATTGACAGGAAACCAAGATTGGGGAACTCCAGTATAAAGCACTCTAGGAAAAGACTTACTCTAAAACTGTATGTAACTAAATAATCTAAACTGAAACAGACTTCTGACCTAAGGAGAGGGTAAGTGATAAAAAAAAACCAAAAAACAAAAAAAAAAACACTGGGTTTTAAGTTAGTTCGGAAGTGATAATCTCAGTGTTACAGAAATCTAAAACTACATGCACTATTTATTTATGGACTCTAACAAACAAATATATAAAAGAACTATAAAAAGCCCTCCTTAGGCAGAGCTTCTTCTTGTGGTGGAGTAAACACACAATACTAAAAGTTCATGACTGCTTTTATTCCTTCCAGCCATCTCTTTTTATTAAGAAAAAATCTTTTCGTAGTATTGACTTCTGTATAGGAAAAAGGATATCCTTTATGTGAGTAAAGTAACAGGAGGAAATGTATGTAATTTTTCTTTATAGTTTTATCAAGCAATGCATTCTTATTTTACTTACAGCATAAATGTACTTACAGTATGAATATAAAGAGAGAAGTAACATTATATATCTTTTTAAGATTTTTTGTTGCAGTAAAATATAAAGTTTAGATATTAACTATTTTTAAGTGGCCTTAAATACATTCCCATTTTTGTGAAACCATCACCACTATCCATATCCATAATTTTTTCATCACCCCACAGAGAAACCCTATCCATTAAACAATAAATTCACAATGGAATATTACTCAGCCATAAAAAGAACAAAATTAGGTTATTTGTAGAAAGGCAGATGGACCTACTCCAGTACTCTTGCCTGGAAAATCCCATGGACAGAGGAGCCTGGTAGGCTGCGGTCCATGGGGTCGCGAAGAGTCAGACATGACTGAGCAACTTCACTTTCACTTTTCACTTTTATGCATTGGAGAAGGAAATGGCAACCCACTCCAGTGTTCTTGCCTGGAGAATCCCAGGGATGGGGTCGCACAGAGTCGGACACGACTGAAGTGACTTAGCAGATGGACCTAGAGTCTGTCATATACAATGAAATCAGAAGAGAAAACAAATATCACAAATTAACACACACATGTGGAATTTAGAAAAATGGTACAGATGAACCTATTTCCACAGCAGGAATAGAGATGCAGACATAGAGAAAGGACATGTGGACTCAGTGGTGGGTAGGGAAGGGCGGGGGAAACTGAGTAGTATTGACATATATACACCACCAAGTGTGAAATAGCTAGTGGGAACGTGCTGTAAGCACACAGAGCTCACTTCAGTGCTCCATGATGACTTAGAGGAGTGGGATGGGGGCGGTAGGAGGTCCAAGAGGGAGGGAATGTATGTACAGATATAACTGATTCACTTTGTTGTGCAGAAGAAACTAATACAACATCATAAGGCAATTATATTCCAATTAAAACAAAAACAGTAACTTTACCCCTTCATTCAGCCCCTGGGAATCATTGCTCTACTTCCTGTCTATGAATTTGACTAGTCATCTCATAAGTGAAATCACACAATATTTGTCTTTTTAAGGTGGCTCATTCCACAAAACATAATATTTTCAAGGTTCCTCCATGTTGTAGCACTGGTCAGACTTTTGTTTCTTTATAAGGCTAAATAATACTCCATTGTATGTACAGACTTCATTCTGTTTATCCATTCCTCTACTGGTGAACTTTGGGTTGTTCCCACTTTTTGGCTATAGTGACTAGTGCTTCTATAAACATTAGTGTGTATGTGTTCAAATCCCTGCTTTCAGTTTTTGGGGGTATATGCCTAAAAGTGGAATTACTGGATCATATGGCATTTCTATGTTTAATTTTGAGGAGCTGCCATATTGTTTTTCACCATAGCTGCAATATTTTCCATTCCCAGTAGCAATGCACAGGAGTTCTAATTTGTCTGCATCTTTATCAGCACTTTATTTATTTTTTTGAATAATAACCATCCTAGCATGTGTGAAGTAAAACTGTTGGTAGATATATATGTATAACTATATTAAGTTCATATACAAATTTTGACAGGTATAATCTGCTTTATGTTAAGACTGTATATCCAAAGCAGACTTTGTCATTTCTCAAGTCCATTCAAGATCTTTGCCCCAAAGGGATGTTCCAAATACTAGCGACTATCACCAGTTCGTTCTGTAGGTCACCTGAGAGTCAGAGGCTTGTGTTCTGGGCTGAACTTTGTTGAATGAGGGACATCCAACCTTGGACAAACCTAGTTTTCCTCTAGGAGCCTTGGACTTATAATTTAAGAGCGTGGACCACACAGCTTTTTATTATTCTTACAGTAAAAGACAAAACTCCTTAAAATAGCCTTTGGGAACTTGCACAATCTCCCTACTCATCTCTCCAGCCACCATTACCCCAACCAACCTGCTTTTTGTTCTCAAAGCTTGCTGTACATACCTTTTTCCCATCCCTGATCATGCCTTGTTCCTCCTATCACAGGGCATGTTTTCTCCATCTATGCCATTTCCTCTCTTTGAAATGCCTTTGCCTTTTCTGCTCACCTACTTCATTTCTAGTGATTCTGCAGGTTTAAGTTTAAGAACTACTTTCTCAGGAAAGCCTTTTCTACTGTTCTTTTTCAGTCCATTATAAATTCTCGTTGAACTAAGTATTATGTCTTTTTGAGTAGATGTTTTAGACATATCTACTAAATTGGTGCTTCCCCAATTAATGTGTCTGTTCCTCTAAATTATGTATGCCACATAAGGACAGGCAACAGTGGTTGATTTCTATAGAATTTCCAAAGCCTCAGCCATGATCCAACACAGAGATAGCACATTTTTCAAACACTTTGGTTGCAAGTAACTGAAAACACATTCCCAACTTGCTCAAGAATAAGTAATTTTAAACTCACAGGCTGGGCTGGCTTTAGGACTCTCTTAAGACGAGAGATAAATTCAAGAGCCCTATCTTCAGATGCAAAACACCCTTTTGTAAGTTGTAGACACAGTGTTCCTCTGTGTCTCCCTGGTAACAGGTTGAGAGTCCTAGAGGTAACTGCCAAGAACACAGGAATGATGTTCCCAGGAACCTCATGTCAGTTCCAGCTTTATTGTATTAGCTTTGGTGTGAGCACTATTGCACTTGAGAGCAAAATACGAACCCAACTGTGCAAATGTACACCACTGGAAAAATCAGAGTTCCTCTGTGGGGGACTAATGTGCATTAGCAGAGAAAAGTGAGGGCAATTTTCCCCACAGTGAATCTACTTCTCTTTCCTGTGGCTTTGTCAGGTGCAAGGCAGAAAAGGCAATTACATGTTCTTTATTTCATCTCTTGATTTTTGTATTTTTTTCATTAAGAGCAAAGAAACTAAGACTTGTGGAGTCTTTGGTTCTCAGATTTAGAAGGGACTTCAGCTGGCAATGAGATCAAGGGCAAAGATATTCCTTTTGCTCCTTCATTCATTCAATGGAGTCATTGTCAATGTCATACATTCCATGATTCCCTTCTTCCAAACATCTTCTAAGTTCAAACTGAACTCAAATTTGTTGCCAAAGAATTGAGGTCCAGGGACCTATTTGCTGTCTTTCTCAGTTACTTAACTTTTTGATTTAAATTACATTAATTTCTACCCAATGGACAGCTGGAAGGTAGTCAAGATATGGATTAAAAGCTGAGAAAAGAATTGAGGCTTTTTTAGCTGATATAGAATGAACGTCACCTGCAAGTGATTATGAGTTGGCCTACAATTCTAAATTATTTCCAAATTAACTTTTCTCTGCTGAATGTTCTTTCACTTTATCTAGAGAATTTATACAAGATTTGTGGTGTATTAAGTATTAGCAACTCTGCTTTACAAAAGATGAGCTAAGAGCTCATTAAATCTCACTGGTCATGGTTACAGGTTCAGAAGGACAGGAAAAGAATAAATCTGGTGGATGATGGGTAAGCATGTCTTTCACCAGCTGCTGTGAAGTACTTTGATTTTATGTGTCTGGCACTGTGCTAGGGGCTTCAAATAATCTTCACATCCCATTTGGTCTTCATATCAGCTCTACAGAGTAGATATTATTATCCCCATTTTACAAATGGTGCAAAAGAGGCTCAAAGAATTTGGAGCCACAATCGTGAATGAGTCAGGGTATCTCAGAGCAGGGTTTCTGTTCCACTCCTAAATCTACTATTTTAACAATTGATACAAAGTCTCCCACTTGGAGGAACAGATGATCTTTCAGTGATAATTTCCCTCTATTCATATACTGAGCTACCACTCTGGGCCCAGATCTATTTTGGAGGCTGTGGAAAAGCAAAAATAGTATTAAAGATCTTACATGTTATTAAAGGGTCAACCAATGAAAATGACTTAGACAAATATATATTCATCATATATCACAGGGGAACAAAACTTGCTACCTCACAATTTCTCTCTGGCATGCTGATTATTTTTTTTTTATTTATTTATTTATTTTTTCAGTGGGTTTTGTCATAGATTGACATGAATCAGCAATAGATTTACACGTATTTGAGCTGAAAGCAATCAAGGCTCAGAAGAGGGACTTGCCTGGTGGAACACTGGCTAAGACTCTGTGCTTCCAATTCAGCAGGCCTGGGTTTGATTCCCGATTGGGGAACTAGAGACCACATGCCACAAATAAGACCCAATGCAGCCAAATAAATACATTTATAAAGACTCAGGAAAAAAGTTTCCTTCCCTTTAACTGCCTGAAGAATTTTGATATTCTATTCCTGCAATAGACTATCACCAGAGATATCTGCAGTGAATATAGGTAGGTGTGATGCGGCAGGGTTGGGGGGGTGGGAGTGGGATCAGGCCTAGAGATCAGAATCTACTCTTGTCTCATTGTCTCTGCATGGTCCATCAAACATTTATTCACCAAAATTTGCTTTTCCATCTCCAGGTAAATTGCTTGCCTTCCACAGACAGCCTCCTTTATCTTAAGCTAAAGATAGTACTTAAAGTGAGAGTTTCAGGCATTCTGGTGAGTTACTCAGTTTTTCTGGGCCTCTCCAATGTATACATGTTATTAAGTTTTGATTTTCTCTGTTCATCAATCTCATGTTAATTTAAATGTAATTTCTAGACCAGTCATAAGGACCTAGAAGGGTAGAAAAAAATTTCTTCCCCAACAATATGTTTTGTAACGTTTGATTTCCACAAGCTTGTACTGTTTCCCATTAAAAAAATAAAATAAAGATGTATACAAAACAATGCAAAGCACAAGCATCTACTACTTTTTCTTTGTGACTGATAGCCCTGTATCTCACTTCTGTCTGCCTTTAGCCACTCATTCAAGAGTTTCGGTTTGTTTCGGCCACGCTGCTCAGCACTTGGGATCTCAGTTCCCTGATCAGTGATTGAACCCACACACCCTACATTGGATGCATGCTAACCAAACCACTGACTGTCAGGCAAGTCCCATCATCCCAGAGTTTTAATGAGTAAATATGATCTAACAAAAGCAAGGTGTCACATACACTGAGGCCAATTACAATCCACTGATCTGAAACATCCTCATGTGTGCATAATGTTTTGAAACATTTATTCAATTAAAGACTGAGTGCTTTCTACCCTCAAGGCACTAGCCAGGGGCTAAGTACACACCTTTGAGGCTTTCTTCACCACACCAGACTCACTTTTCCTCTTTGCTTTTGTCCCAAGCAACTTTGAAAGAGCCATGCCTTAGGAAAACCATGACATCTTTCTGATTTCAGCTACTAAATCACTATGTGATAAGGAAAATGGAAGGAGAAAAGCAACAGCAATGAGATGTTTTAGGATAGACAGGCTAGTACAGGACAATTTACCAAACTTTTTGAAGAAATTGTGAGCAATATGCAGTGTTGATTTAAATATCTATAATTGATATTTTAAAATTATATTTTATATGACAGTAAGAGCTAATAGCAATGATGGATAAGACATATCAAGATTTGGGCTAAGTAATACCAACTTAAAAAATGTCACTTGCCATATGAAGGAGAGACAGAGGATGACATGGTTGAATGGTATCACCAAATCAACAGACATAAGTTTGAGCAAACTTCAGGAGATGGTGAAGGACAGGGAAGCCTGGTGTGCTGCAGTTCATGGAGCTGCAAAGAGTCAGACACATCTTAGCAACTGAACAAGTGATTGTGTAAGAATTAAGTCAGTAGTCACTGTAGCCACAGAACTTCCACACATCCCAAAAGGAGTTCAAGGAGGAAATCAGGAATGAAGCACTTTGTGCTCTGGAAAAACTGGCAGAACAAGCCTTCAGATAGTTGTTATTTTCAGGAGAAATCGTCTTTTGTTCTTGGATTCTTTCCTCTTCCCATACTTAGAAAAGCACTAAAATCATTAACTGAGGTATCTGCTCCTAGTGACTAGCAGCAAGCTTCTAGCGAGATGTGTGCTTGGCTGCACATGTGCCCTTCATCAAAATCACATCTATGCTGACCTATTCCATTACCTTTTTGGAGCAGTCCCTCAGAACTATCAGAGAAGCTGTCAGGAAATCCCCAAACAAAACTGAAACTCACGGATCTCACAGGGCACATCTTTATGTGTCGACAGTGTTTATACCCATTTTGCCTAACAAGAACTCCATGAGGTAGGTCCTGTCATGGTGTTCATTTTGTAGACAGCCAACGAGAATGCAGAGGGAAACTGCCCAAGGCCATTCCAGAGCCTACAGCAGGGGCTACTGTATTATGATATTCTGCTCCCCAGGTGCCCGGTGCTGATGATGGCAGAGAAAGAAAGAAATGTTACTTTCATAGGACAAACAGACGCTGAGTACAAACAAGAGTGAGATATTACAGGTGGTCCCTGGGTTACAAACCATGAACATCCCCACAAGAAAAATGAAGTCTGAGAGCATCTGTCTGTGGATACTGACTCTGTGCACAGGCACTGAGCCTGTCAGAGCCTCGCTTGCCTCACCTAGGAGGAGGAGAAGACGGCCAGAGCAGACCCCAGCGTGTGACAGAGAGCACAGAGGAAGCCCAGCGTAGCTCCTGACACAAGTAGGTAGCTGGTAAATCAATTGAGCCTAAATCTGAAGGGTGGGTTTTTGGGGTTTTTTTTTTTTTCTTAATTCTGTCTAGTCCCTGAAGATAGAAGGAACATGTACACTGGGAGGAAGGTTGTACTGGGTCATCTCATTGCTTTTTCCTCCCATACCGCCACCCTGTTCTTGTGTAGAGCATCAAACCAATGCACCAGGGAAATTCTATGGATATGAAAATCATAGGCTCCACTGAAATGGGCTTTCATTCATAACCCCTGGGTTAGATTATTAACAGATTCATTTAGGGGGTTTTGTTTTCCTACAACAGCACACTGCTCAGGAGATGTGACATATTCCAGCAGTAACAGGACTTCATAATGATCATGAATCTAGAGCACGTGGATAGATTAAAGAAATCAGGAAGCACCTGTGATAGGACCTCCAAAGAGGGAGGAGTATATGCCTTGGGAAAACCTTCATCAGGTTATGGTTCTATGTACCCTAGGGAAGGCGGACGGGCTTTGGGACTCCTGATATTCCGGTCTAATAATTTCTAAAATAGGTCAGGGACAGTGCTGGTCCATCCCTAAGTTTTCATCACCTGGAATAAAACTAGAAAAATAATGACTTCTTTTTTTTACAAAAATTATATTCCCTTTTAATCAGTACCCTTCATCCTGAGTTCATGTATTTCCTACACTTGGAGAGTTGAAATATTCTTCTTCTTATAAAAAATCATAGTGATTATTGGTTGTGGTATGTTTCGTTCTTGTCATTTAAACTTCTGGTTGAGGGGGAAAAATATTTGGCGAATCCAGTTCAGAGAATTCCTTGTTTTTAAAATATTACTCCTTAAATCCAAATAGATGGGAACTGATGATCTAATCCAGTATCTCAACTAGAATAATGAGTAGAAAAGCTGTGATAAAGTATTTAATACTAAATCTCATTCAAACCTAAGTATTATTAGCATTGGCTTCTGAAAGTGTTAATGATGTCACTGCAAAATTCTCAACAGCCCTTCATGGACATCATGGCTTGTCAAACAGTGCATCTAAAAGGTTTTTGACCTTACTTCTAAGATCATGACTTCTTTCTGGTTTTATTCCTTCCTAATAGCTAATCTTCATTTATCATTAAAGACTAGAATCAGTCTTAGCTAGAGGCAAGAAAATCCACCAGTTTTCTTGGCTACAATTTGAAGCAACTGCTAAACCACCTTCTAGATCAGTCCTCCTACTTACATGTCAATACATATATACATAACATTACAAAGGAGAATATTATTTATTGTGTTAATATCACAATTTCTACTTTGCATAAGATCAACTATGGACAGCCTTGAATCCAGCACTGCTAGCTGCTGTGTGACCTTGAATGAGCCTCTTCCTTACACAGAGACCTAGAATATGAGATCAAAATAGACAAGTCATAAGATCCCACCTGCCTCTGAAGGTCAAGCATAGTGGGCTATCATTTATGAAGGACTTACTGTATACTAGGCATCACTTAAATGCTTACATTGCAGCATCTCCCTTAGTTATCTCAATTATCCTATCAGTGACTACTATTGTAAATGACCTCATATATAATAAGATACTGAATCTTAGAGAAGTTAAATACATTTTCAAGACTATATTTGCCAGTAAGTGGCAGAATCTATGTTCAAATCTTAACTAAGTTTGGGCGCTTGAAATTCAGGTGTAAATGATTTTATCAGATAAAGAGTTAAAAAGTAGAGTTCAGTAGATATAGATATTTTTGTACTTAGAGATAATAGCTACCATAGAACATTTAGTACTGCATCTAGTACAATAGCAATTATTCCATAAAATGTTATTATAAAATGTAACCAGAGATGCTGATAGAGCCCTTAAACTTATAACTAAAGCATGTAGAAGGGAGGAAAGAAAAACAAAACAAAAATTACCTCTACTTTAGAGTCCTATTTGAGCTCTAATAATAGTATCTCTTGGACCAGTTTTCCTGTTTCCATTCATCCCATCCAATCACCCAGTTCCATGGCAAGCTAGAGAGCAGTTAGGAGCACTGGTGAAGAGTCTAGGGACTTGGATTCCAAAACAGTGTGGTTAAGAGAATGAGCACAGAAGTCAGGCTGTCAGCATTCAAGGTCAGATTCTACCATGAAGTGGAGTTATAGAAACTCTCTAAGCCACAGTTTGTATAATGATAATAATAGGGCTTTTAAAATAATAATTCACATAAGAAATTTAGCACAGTACAAAGGATATAGTTAGCCCACAAGACCTGGGATTCAATACCAGCAATATGTCAGCTATGTGACCTTAGGAGATTTACTTAACTTCTCTGTGCCAAATTTCCTTATGATAAGGAGAATATTAATAATAATGATGTGTGTGTGTGTGTGTGTGTGTGAGTTAGTTGCTCCGTTGTGTCTGACTCTTTGCCATCCCATAGACTATAGCCCACCAGGCTCCTCTGTCCACAGAATTCTCCAGGCAAGAACACTGAAGTGGAATGTCATTCCCTTCTCCAGGGTATTAAAAGAATTCCATCAAATAATACATGTACAGCAAAAGTTTAAAACAGTACTTAGCACTAAATAAGAGTCATTTTTTTTTAAATATATATTTACATAGTCCACTATTAAGATCTGGGGTAACCTTGGCCAAGTCCATTCTCTCTCTCTGGAACTCTGGCGGTTTCCCATTGCATAGATCTATGTTTGGAAGCAGCAAATCCTCTGTTGATTTTGCCCTGTACTATCTGACAGCTGTAATCCTTGGAATCAGCTAGGAGAAACTGAAAGTGTATTACAAAATAAGCCCCGTCTCCGCCCAACACCTCCTCCCTTCCCGTTTGTCTGGCTGCGAGGGATACTAAGGCAGGGCATGTGGTCACGTGGCACTTCTTTTCCCTGTCATTTCAGCATCCTCTCCATCGAGGCCATCTCCTCGAGGAGCATTCCTCCTCGAGGCCATCTACTACGACCCACATCAGAGGAGGAAAGCCAGGTTTAGGGAATCTTAAGCATGGCCCTTTCTGGGCCAGTCTGTAATCCAGAATGACCTTACACTTAGCCTGTAGTAGCACCACAGAGTGAAGCTTCTTTTATTTATTTATTTAGTTTTTAAGTGGACCACTCGCTGACACTTCATATTTGCAAAAATAAATTCTGAGTCTTCCAATTCTGTCAACACAGCTGCAAACTGGCCTTGAGACAGCAAGAGGAGTACAGGTAGAGGCCAGGGTCTGTGTTCAGAGCAGACAGTGAGTTTCCAAACAGAAGGTCAGGTCAAGACACACACTGCTTCCAGAACAGTGCCGCTAGGCTTTCCTCTGCACCTCTTCTGAGCTGCTCTTTCCCAGCCTCTGGTTTGAAGAAGCCAACTCGATCAGTGAGTTTCAAAAAGCCACGCCAGGAAAAGATAGCTTATAATCCCAGCATAATTAGGATTTATGTGTGAAACAGGTTTGAGAAATGCCAGTAAGATAAAGGACCAGTCTCAATGCATGTGGATTTTTATTAGTAAGATTCTAGTCTCCCCTGCTAGCCTGGTGCCTTCTAGAAAAGGCTGTAACTTACAGGTGAATTTTCGCCTGTTTGCCCCTATTAAGTGTGATGAGACAGGTGAAGAGGATAAATGTGGTAACATCTCAGTTTTGAAACCAACACAAGAAGATGTTCCAAACAAGTTTCTTACCTGTGACCTGAATTAGCAGAAAAGAAGAGGGTGCAAGGGGGGAGGGGGATGGGTGTGTTAGTGCATATGCAAGGAAGTCCCATTTTAAGCAAACTAGCCAAGAAATACATTGGCTGTATAACAACAGCCAAAAAAACTAAAAAGCAAAAGTGTTTCTGAAACTTTAACGGAAATGACAGTCACTTGGAGATCTTACTAAATGAGAATCTGCATTTTAACAAGTGTGTGGGGGAGACCGAGATTCTGCATTCCTGACACATTCCCATGTCCTGGTCCATAAAGCATCCTTTGAGTCACAAGGAATCATATGACAAATTGTCACTTGATAGAGGATTCAGGATAGGATTTCCTTCATATACACAGGTAGTCCACACACACTTTTTCTTTCACTAAAACTATGCATATTTTGATTAACAACTTTCATCTTCTCAGAAGTAAAATTTTCTACTTTTTAATCTTTTCACATCTCTGAAATGAGGATGCCCTCTGCAATTCACAGTATTCTATAAACTGTCAGCCAAGCGCTGGACTTGAGTTATATTGAAGGTACCACTGCCTGGGCACCTGGAAACATCAAAAGCTTAAGCGTCAAAAATGCAGAAAAAACCAAATTTATGGTTAGCCAAGGGGGAAAGTGGGGAGAGAGGGATAAATTAGGGTAAATTGTGGGAATTAACAAATACACACTAGTATATATAAAATTGATAATCAAGAAGGACATACTCTAGATCACAACAAGCTCTACTGAATACTCGAACAATCTGTATGGGGAAAAAAAATCTGAAAAAGAAAGGATATATGTATGAAAAGTGAAAGTGTTAGTTGCTCAATCATGTCCAACTCTTTGCAACACCATGGACCATAGCCTGCCAGGTTCCTCTGTCCATGGAATTCTCCAGGCAAGAATACTAGGGCAGGTGGCCATTCCCTTCTCCAGGGGATCTTCCTAACCCAGAGATCAAATCTCCCTCATTGACAGGCAGATTCTTTACCATTTGAGCCAACAGGGAAGCTCTGGATATATCACTTTGCTGCACACCTAAAACTAACACAACATTATAAATGAAATATGGGAGGTTTGGGGGAGAATGGATACATGTATATGTATGGCCTTTCATTGTTCACCTGAAACTATCACAACATTGCTAATCTGCTATATCTAAATAAAAAATAAAATGCTTAAAAAGAGGAAATATATACCAATATAAAATTCAAAAATAATTAAAAACAAGAAATATGTAAAACAAAACAGAAAACCTGCAGAATGGGTGTCAGTAGCTTAGAGAAAATCTCTAAGGCAATGGAGGCAAATGATGTGTGGAGATGGTAGAGATAAGTCAGTTGTTTTCAAACGTTCCTGAAGTAGCTACTACAAGTAGGCTTGGTCTACTATGCCACAAAGCCACCTTCACAGCCCGGCTTTTATTCAGGTGCAGGTTCTAAAAATGCTCCATTGTAAGTGCTCTGGATGACAGAGAAGAGGATTTTGCATTGCAAAAAATTGGTTCAACTTCAGCCTGGCTTGGCTGACAGATTATAAAACACTACTGATGATCCAGTTAAAAGTGTGTCAGAGTTCAATTCTGAATAAAGTTTTAGGAACAGCTTATTTGCTCATATTTTTTTAAATAGGCACAACAGTAATTAAGGATTAAAAAGTCTCCAAATAAATCTAAAGTATATATTTATATCATGGTATAAATACACAGGAATTCTAAATTATGAGAGAGCAGTGTGTCACCATTTAATTGGCAGCTTTTTCTTCCTCCTTAGTTTAAAAGTGATGGTGAATTTTATAATCCATGGCATCTTATTGTTGTTGTTGCTCAGTCACTAAGTTGTGTCCGACTCTTTGCAACCACATGGACTGCAACACACCAGGCTGCCCTGTCCTTCACTATCTCCTGGAGTTTGCTCAAATCATGTCTATTGAGTCAGCGATGCTTATTTAACCATCTCATCCTCTGTGATCTCTTTCTCCTTTTGCCTTCAGTCTTTCCCAGCATCAGGGTCTTTTCCAATGAGTTAGCTCTTTGCATTAGATGGCCGAAGTATTGGAGCTTCAGTTTTAGCGTCAGTCCTGAATGTTCATTGGAAGGACCAGTTTCCCTTAGGATTGACTGGTTTAATCTCCCTGCAGTCCCAGGAACTCTCAAGAGTCTTCTCTAGCAGCACAGTTCAAAAGCATCAACTCTTCAGTGCTCAGCCTTCTTTATGGTCCAACTCTCACATCTGTACATGACTACTGGAAAAAACCATAGCTTTGACTACATGGACCTTGTCAGCAAAGTGATGTCTCTGCTTTTGAATATGCTGTCTAGGTTTGCCATACCTTTTCTTCCAAGGAGCAAGCATCTTTTAGTTTCAAGGTTGGAGTCACCATTTGGAGTCCAAGAAAATAAAATCTGTCACTGTCTCAGTTTTTTCCCCACCTATTTACCATGAGGTAATGGGACTGGATGCCATAATCTTAAGTCTTTTTAATGTTGAGTTTTAAACCCACTTTTCCACTCTCTTAACACTCATCAAGAGGCTCTTTAGTTCTGCTTCACTTTCTGCCATTAAAGTGGTATTATCTGCATATCTGAGGTTGTTGATATTTTTCCCAGCAATCTTGATTCCAGCTTGTGATTCATTCAGCCCAGCATTTTCCATGGTGTACTCTGCATACAAGTTAAATAAGCAGGGTGACAACATACATCTTTGCTGTACTCCTTTCCCAATTTTGAACCTAATTCACTGAGCATCTTACAGCATTGGGGATGTTAGCATTTGAAAGTTCAGGGGTGATCTAAGTTTGAGGGGTCACATAAAGTATCCCCCAACTGTTGCTTCTTGATCAGCATACAGGTTTCTCAAGAGACAGGTAAGCCATCTCTAAGGATTTTCTGCAGTTTGCTGTGATCCACGTGGTCAAAGACTTTAAGCATAGTCACTGAAGCAGAAGTTTTTCGTAGCATCTTAGGATTAATTAAATGTAGTAGTGCTTTTTATTGTGCACTTTTCTTGTACCAGACAAGATGCCAAAGAGCCAATTCTCAGAAAACTCTTCAGATATACAACTATTACTCCTCACATGGCAAGAACTTATAACTTGTACTAAATGTCATCTTTTTCTTTTTTTTTTTACAGATGAGACTGAGGCATCAGAAGGGGTAACTTTCTTATTCAAGGTTAGACTGCTAAGTTCCAACTCTTGATTGCTAAATTAGCTGTAGACAGGTTGGATTAGCATCTAACTAGCCTTTCCTCTAATAGATAGCTTCTTCAAATGGGTCTCAATCAGGTGTGTACCTACCTGCCACTATGTATGAACCTTTGGAAATGTACCCTTTTATGTTTTGGGTGATGGTGGTAATGGAGAGGGTGATATTTGGTCATCACAAGGGCTAAGGGGGGATTGTGACAATTAATGAACACAGCCAGGACTCTGAACAGCTCAATGCTTAATACAGCCCTGCAAGGTTCAAAGGGCCCCTCAGGAAGGTTAACAGCACCCCTACTGAGAAACACAATCAGGTATTTTGCCCCAAGAAAATATTTCACTGTAGAACTATGGTAGTGTTGTCCTAATGCATTCCAGAAGCTTCAATCTGTTTCACCTTAATTCTCTGACAAAGGAAAACCTCCCTCTACATCTAAATCCACTTAACCTATAAGCTGTTATTATGATACTTTCAGAATTGCTAAGGTTGTAAGTCTATAGATTTTTTAAAGATGCAATCGACTTTACTCCTGTTAAATCTGCACTCTAACATATCAAATGGCCCTTTGGGAACCCAACTGATACACAGGGTAAATACAGCATGAGAAGAATGCAAGACTCTCTGCTAACTTTGAACCAGAGGTTCATGGATGGTATTATTTAACTTTCTTGGGAGCCTAGACAGAGAAGGAGGGTCCTCACAGTCTTTGCAAGTCTACCTTCAAGTTTCATTCCTCATACCTATTTCATCACTACCAGGGTTATCTTCCTACAACAGAATCACTATCACCATTAAAATAATTATCAATATTCTGTGATAAACCACAATGGAAAAGAATATCAAGAAAGAATATGTAGGGTTTCCCTGGTAGTCCAGTGGTTAAGAATCTGCCTTACAATGCAAGGCACATGAGTTTGATCCCAGGTCTGGGATGATTCCACATGCTGTGGGGTGCCAAACCCTTGTCCCACAACTGCTGGGCCACCCCTCTAGAGCCGGGAAGCCACAACTGCTGAGCCCACACGCCTAGAGCCTGTGCTCTGCAACCAGAAGCCACTGCAATGAGAAGCCTGCACACCATAACGAAGAGTAGCCTCCACTTGCCCCAGTGAGAGAAATGCTTTGGCAAAGCAACGAAGACCCAGCACAGCCAAAACTAAAATAAATCTTTTTTTTTTTTTTTTTGTAAAAAAGAATGTACACACATATATATGTAAACATTAACAATCTTGTGTTAATTTCTGCTGTACCGCAAAGTGATTCAATTGTATATATCAACTTATATATATTTATAAATGTATATATAAATATATGTATGTATATTTATAAATGCATATTTTATATATAACTGAATCACTTCGCTATGCAGCAGAAGTTAACACAACATTGTAAATCAACTATACTTCAATTAAAAAAAAAAAAGGTACTTATTCACTGCTTCCCTGGAGGCTCAGTGATAAAGAATCCACCTGCCAGTGCAGGAAACATGGAAACTTCTCATTGCAGAGACTTCTCTTATTGCAGAGCACGGGCTCTAGGGCGTGTGGGTTTCAAGAGCTGGGGCACAAGGGTTCAGCAGTTGCGGCTGATTGGCTCTAGAGACCACGTGCTGCAACTATTGAAGCCTGCCCGCCGGAGAGTCCATGCTCTGTAACAAGAGAAGTCACTGCAATAAGGAGCCTGTGCACCACAACTAGACCATAGTCCCCATTCTCCAAAACTAGAGAAAAGCCTACATAGCAACAAAGACTCAGCACAGTCAAAAACAAATAAAATTATTGGGGAAAAAAAAAAGTACTAATCCAGAGTTTGCTACATGCCAAGCACTATGCTTAGAGCTTTAAGTGATTCATTTTGATGATTCTTGAACCCTTTGTTTACACTGTTCATTAGAATATTTTGGTTGTTTTTAAGATTTTTAATGACACTTTAAGGTAATTGTTAATTCACAAGCATTTTAAAAAATACTATGAAGGGATCCTATGTATTTTTTACGTAGTTCTCCCCAAAGGTACCATCTTGCACAAATGTAGCACCGTCTCTCAAGATACTCATGTTGATATAATCAAGATACAAAATATTTCCATCATCATAAAATCACTCATGTTATACTTTTATAGACACACCACGTCTCTCCCACACCTACTCCTCCTAAACCAGTATCAATCAGTAATCTCTAAAATTTTGTCCTTTCAAGATTATTAATGTATAAATAGAAACACCTAGTTGGTGACCTTTTGAAATTGACTTTTTTCACTCAGAATAAATCTCTGTTGATTTACCTAGGTTGTTGTATGCTTTGCTGGTTTATTTTTATTGCTGAGCAGTAGTCCTTGGTACATATATACCAGAGTATGTTTAACTATTTCCCCACTGAATTTGGATTGTTTCCAGCTTGGAGTTATTACGAATAAAGCTGTTATAAACATTTGTGTATAGGTTTTTATATGAACTTACATTTACTTCTCTGGGATAATGTTTCAGAGTATAATTTCTGGATCACATGGCAGCTTGATTAGCTGGAAAAAAAAAAACAAATACTGCCAATCTCTTTCCCTGAGTAGCTGTACTATTTTATATTCCTATCAACAATGTATGAGTGATCCAGTTTCTTCACCTTCTTGTCACCATTTGGTGTTGTTCTTATTCTTTTTTTTAATCTTAGCCATTCTGCTTATGACAATATATTGGTTTTATTACGCACTTTCCTAATAGCTAATGATGTTAAATATCTTTTCATGGACTTATTTGCAATCTGTATACTCTCTTCAAAGAAAAGTCTTTCATATATTTTTCCTGTTTTCTAATTGAATTGTTTGCTTTTATACTCGCGCTTCAAGAGCTCTTTATATATTCTACAGACTAGTGACTTGTTGGATGTATGATTTGCAAGTATTTTCTCCCCATTTGTTGTTTCTTTTTATCCTGTTACTAGGGTCTCTCAAAGAGCAAGTTTTCATTTTAATGAAGTCCCATGTGTCACTTTTTCATTTTATGGGTTGCATTGTTGATGTTAAGTCTGAGAAGTTGTTTAGGGAGTCCTAGATGACAAAAATTTTCTCTCTTTTTAAAGTAAAGCTTTATAGTTTTTCATATCACAATTATATTCATGGTCCATCTTGAGTTAATATTTGTGTAAGGTGAGACACTTAGGGCAATCTGTTTTGGGGTTTTGTTGTTTTGCCTATGGAATGTCTCATTGCTCCATTATAAATTGTTAATGAAACTATGGAGCTGGTCTGCTTTCTTCTTCCCACTTCTTAGAGTCTGTTTGTTTTATGTATTTTATGTCCAGGAATTTTTAATTTTACTTAGTGGGAGGAATAGAGAAACTTACTTTTATCTTTCTGAAAGCACAAGTATTTATGAACATTTAGTTAGGCAGAACACTACAGTGTGAAAGAACGGGATGACTATGTGTAGAACATTCTTTCAAATGCAATGGAACAGTCAAGAGACGTCTCCACCAGGGTGGAATTTTAGGGTCATACAAAGGTGGTAAATTTGAGAATACATAGATTTATCAGCATGCTCAAAAATGAAGGAAAATGTTACTAAATTGCTTTAAGACAGCTCTTTGAAATTCATGTTTAAATAACTATATAATTTTTTAGTCCTTTAGTTACACTTTCAAATTTTCTCAATTTCTGCTAAGTTTATAGTATCAAAATGTGCCTTTGATCAAAATTACATTCTTCAATTTCATTTTTTCAAAAGCACCATACTGAAAAGAAGTGTCAAGATTTCCAAAGTACTTTAGACAACTGTAAAACAGCCTTGGACACCCATTTAACAACTGGAAAGTGATTTCAAGATTTAAGTACTAGTGGCATCACCTTGGAAAAATAATTTACTTCTCAAGATTATTTCCTTTATCTAAAAATAGGCCTGATACCACCTACCTCTCAGGTGTCTTGAGATTAAATATATATATATTTAATCCAAAATAGGAACCTGCTCAATACTCTGTAGAAACCTAAATGGGAAAAGAATTTGAAAAAGAATAGATACCCATTGTGTATCTATTGTATATACACTGAAATATATTCAGTGTATAACTGAACCATTTTGCTATACACCTGAAACTAACACATTGTCTAGCAGTGGCTGGCCAAGTCCAGAAATAATTCTGCCTTCCATCAGCAGCTCCAAATGGGGAGGTGAGGGGAGTGAGAGGAGGTGATAGGTACTGAATATTTAAAAATTAATATATTTTGTTTCATTTTTGTGAATAATATAAAAATCCTAAAGGGCTAACACATTATTTCTTAAATAGTTATTGACATCTTGGTGTACAGTTTACATGCAATTAAATGGGGGTTTGAATCACTGATCAAGAAGGTAGTTTTCTTCCTTGACATTGATGCAAGGTAACAATGGAAAGTAGGAAAAGAGCTTTCAAAGAGTACTACCAGAAGAATATCTGCTGAACTTGACAGTGTGACTCAATTCATCCCTAAAACCACCTGGGACTGATATGTGCATTTCTAGCCAATGGTGCTCACTAAAACTTTTCATATTTTTACAAATACTTATTTAGTGCCTACTATGTGACAAGTACTATTCTGACTCTTTAGATACAACAATATACTTTTAAAGGATAATTTTTAAAAAGCTGTAAAATCAGGACTTTCACACAGATATAAAACAACCAAATATTAATGATTTTATTTATTACTAATGAAGAACCAGGGAGATATTAAACCAGGAAGTTCAAAGAACAGGCACATTTAATAATTTTGAATATTTAAATGAGTTTGTAAATAAATGCAAAATTGGCTTCTTCCACAGTAAAGGAGGCAAGTCAGAACAAAAATTCTGACCTTCATGGCTTTATATCCTTGTGGAAATAAACAAACGGTATATGGTACATTTGATTGTGTGGGAAGTACAAGGGGCGTGGGGTTCAGTTATTGACTCACTGGTTTGAGAAGATTTTGAAAAGGGAATATGTTGATATCTGAACCCAAGTAACTTATGTAAAATTTAGGAAATTAGACTGCAATTCTAATAAACTTCAGGTTCCTTCTATCTCTAATTTTTATGTCTCTAATTTTATACTGGTGTTGAGAAGTCTGTCTTGTATATTTTACCACATGATTCAAGACTCCCTCACCTATAGGCTTAAGAACTATTATTACTGAACCTAAGTGAGAAGAGAAGTACTTCCCTGATAGCTCAGTTAGTAAAGAATTTTCCTGCAGTACAGGAGGCCCCAGTTCAATTCCTGGGTCAGGAAGATCCGCTGGAGAAGAGATAGGGTACCCACTCCAGTATACTTGGCCTTCCCTTGTGGCTCGGCTGGTAAAGAATCTGCCTGCAATACAGGAGACCTGGGTTCCATCCCTGGGTTGGGAGGGTCCCCTGGAGAAGGGAAAGGGTACCCACTCTAGTTTTCTGGCCTAGAGAATTCCTTGGACTCTAGTCCATGGGGTCACAAAGAGTTGGACAAAACTTGAGCGACTTTCACTTCAGTAGTAAATGCTCACAATGCATGATTCAGCACTAGAAGAAATCTCAGAGCTGGAATTCAAGCCAGGACAGACTTTACTCACAAAATCCATATATCATACTAGACTTCTGTGCCTGCTTATTGTTCATTTGACTTCTCTGCTCATTCATTTGTTCCTGATGTCATGCATTCACTCACACACACACATGCCTTCACTCAATGCAGATGAAAATTCAAGAGTTAATGACATCGTTTGTAGAAGTCATCCTACCATTGGGTTGCTCATAGATTGGAGGGGATGACTACACAGACACACATGCAGGGTCACGTGGATGGCTCACAAGGATATTTGGCACACTATATAGATAGCAAGCATCAGAGAATGTTCATGGCAGGAGGCAGATAGTAATCGGGTTTTTAAAGGAAAAGTGTACTTTGAAAAGATAGATAATATGGGAACATTCAATTCAGGTAGGAAGAAATGCACAATGTTTCAAATCTAAAATGATCCTTCATGACAGTGGGGATCTATTCTTTTGCCTACACAGTCATTTTTATTCTGGTACAGAGCCCCAGTTTTCCTTTGGGGAGCTACCCCCTCACTCACCCTCAGGTGATACTATGCTCAGGATATTAGGAATGGCATCTGGTTTTGGTGTGGCTCATCAAAATTGGACATCCTCCCTGGACGGAAGGGATAGTTAGGGAGTTTGGGATCAACATGTACACACTGTTGTATTTAAAATGGATAACCAGTAAGAACCTACTGTATAGCACAGGGAACTCTGCTCAATGTTATATGGTAACCTGGATGGGAGGGGAGTTTGGGGGAGAATAGATATATGTATGGCTGAGTCCCTTTGCTTTTCACCTGAAATGATGTTAATCGGCTATACTCCAATATAAAATAAAAGTTAAAAAATAAAAATAAAACTCGACTTACTCCCTATTAGCTACTTGACTCAGTTCAAAAAGGAGGTAAATTCTGAACTATTAGCAAAGAACAGCACCCTTTTCTGCAGAGATTGCCAGGTTTTTTTAGGGAATAAACCGGAGATGCCAAGAACAGAAATCCCAGTGAGAACTGGCCTGAGGAGAAAACCAACATGGAAAAAATTGGAGCAATCTCTGGTGATTTGAACACCTGGATCCAGCCAAGTCTAAAACCAACCAGAATTACACCCTGAACTTCCCGATCGCTTTGCTTGAGCCAAGAAATTCTTTCTGCTCCAGCCAATGTTGCTTAGGTTTACTGTTACTTTAAACTATTATTCAAAAATACATGCTAATAAGACAATAAAAAAAAAAAAACACTTAATCCTGGCACAAAGAGTATACTATGTAGAAAAGTGTGAAATAAAATTGAAAAGTAATTTGGGACAGGAAAGGCTCAATAAAATATTAAGTGATAGAATTTTATATTAGAGCAGGTATTCTCAAATTTGTTACATCAGAATCACCTGTATTTGTTAAAATACACACTGCTGAGTTTCATGTTCAGAGTTTGACACCAAGCCCAATGGCAGCCAACCAAAGGTCTGGACAGCAATCTATGGCTCAAAAAGATACGCAAAAACAATAGGATTCCTCCCTCAATTGATCTCATTTAAACATGTAATGAGAAGACATTTGGCCATGGAAGTTGGACTTGGCAGATCTAGATACAGGGAGAAGCCAGGGTAATCCTAATGGGCCACAAACAAGCTCAAGAGTTGAAACAGATTTCAGCCCTTCCTGGGCCAAGAAAACCAAATACTGTCAGTACTTTCCATCTCAACTCCACTTTGTCCACTGTGAAGCTTTATTCTCAAGTAGGCTTCCTACCAAATGAAGACAAAGATAGTCACCAGCAGAGCCAGGCTCACATCATCACAGATCAGCAACCATTGGACAAAGCTGGTTTTTCTTTCTGAATATTTCAAACTGAAGTCCCAGTAGCTTATTTTATTGGTCTGATTCAGGCCACATGCCCAGACTTATCACTAAGACCAGGATTGAACACGGTCACTGGCCAGGACTCCCATCCACTCAATTCCTGGAACTTGGAAGGGAAGTCAGTCTGCATATGAGCAAGGGTGTCTTAAAAGTAGGGAGAAGAATGTATTATTTATCAAGGAAAGAGGTTCTGAGAAGGCAGAAACTACCATGTCCAGTTTAACACACAGCACAAATTGCCTGCCCAACTTTTGTCCTTCTCAAGGAAGCCATCCTCAGGCCATGATGGCTGGAGGCTCCTTACGCTGTTAGGTTTTATATCACTTGAGCAAAATAACATCAAGAGGCTGCATCTGGAAAATTCAATATGTTAAGGACTATTAACCAACATATATAATAGTCTTAACTAGAGTAGAGGTAGAGAAGGAAGACAGGCAAGATAGGAAAAGAGGGTTGGGAGAAGTCCTGCTTTGGGTTATGCTGGGTTATAAAGACATTTTCTGACCTTCTTCACTTTGCAAGGCTTATAAAGCAAGTGAGAATGTACTATGTCTGTGAGAACTTTTCCTTCTAATAATACCTTGCTCTCACAGAGCACCACATTTTTTCAAGATCTCAGAGGGTGTGACAAACCTAGTGTTCCTGTGATATTTGACTTATTCCTTTCAGGGGAGAGAGACTGAGGCAAAAGATCTAGGCAAGCGGGAATCATGGTACAATCTCACCTAGGCTGGGATTTGGAGTGATTAGCATTCTAAGGCATTAATGCCGGTTTTCTCTATTTCCTTCTCATTTCCAAGAAATGGCTAATATTAGGGGGAAAATGAAGCTAAGCTTGTGTTTTCATCATATTAAATTTTACTTCTTTCATACATATTTTGATAATAACTATCATAATATCCATAAAAATCAATAAAAAAATAAAGAAGCTGAAGGTGCTACTTGCCTTGGATTCAGGGGACAGCACAGACAAGACAGTCTAAATCCATTGCTATTTTGATGCCAGTCTATAGGGTGCAAGTGGATCACTCAAAGATACAAGAGTGACTAAGACTGTTTTGTTTTTGATGTTGATAGAGTGTGTCAATCTACTGGTTAAAAAAAAAAAAGAGTTACTGAACCTGATAAAAGAGCTTAGTAAAGTTAGAACACTCACATGTGCTGCGTTCCTCCAGTTAATGATGTCTGTAGTGCCAAAAAGAACTAGTGGCCATGAGAAATCCAGAGCAAAAAATTATTTTGTAGGTATTAGAGAAATATTAGATTTCTTTCTTCCATGAAAATTATTTGTACCTAGACAACTTCTATTTATCCTCAAAGACCTCAAACATCTTGCCTTTACTCTTTAAAAAAAAATTTTTTTTTTAACTGGAGTATATTTGCTTTCCAATATTATGTTAGTTTCTTCTATACAACAAGGTAAATCAGAAATGTGTGTGTGTGAAAGTGAAAGTCACTCAGCTGTGTCAGACTCTTTGCGACCCTGTGATTGTACAGTCCATGGAATTCTCCAGGCCAGAATACTGGAGTGGGTAGCCTTTCCCTTCTCCAGGGGATGTTCCCAACCCAGGGATCTAACCTAGGTCTCCTGCATTGCAGGCATAGTCTTTACCAGCTGAGCCACAAGGGAAGCCCAAGTATACTGGAGTGGGTACCCTATCTCTTCTCCAGCGGATCTTCCTGACCCAGCAATTGAGCCAGGGTCTCCCGCATTGCAGGCAGATTATCTACCTACTGAGCTATCAGGGAAGCATGCACACATGCTCGTGTATGTGTCTGGGTGTGTAATTACCCCTCCCTCTTGGACCTCCCTCACACCTACCCCCATCACACCCTGATAGGTCACTACAGAGCACCAGGTCTGAGCTCCCTGTGCTATACAGCAGCTTCCCACTAGCCATCTACTGTATATACGGTAGTGTATACATGTCAATCCCAACATCCCAATTTGTCCCATCCCTTTCCCCCCCACCACGTCCACACATTTATGTCTGTATCTCTACTCCTGCCCTGAAAATACGTCCATCAGTACCATTTTTCTATATTCTGCATATATGTGTTAACATACAATTTTTGATTTCCTCTGACTTACTTCACTCTCTATAACAGTCTATAGGTCAATCCACATCTCTGCAAATGACCCAATTTCATTGCTTTTCAGTACAGTTAGTTGCTCAGTCGTGTCTGACTCTTTGTGACCCCATGGACTGCAGCACACATCAGGCTTCCCTGTCCTTCACCAATTCCCAGAGCTTGCTGAAACTCATGTCCATTGAGTCGGTGATGCCATTCATCCATCTCATCCTCTGTCATCCCCTTTTCCTCCTGCCTTAAATCTTTCCCAGCATCAGGGTCTTTTCAAACGAGTCAGCTCTTTGCATCAGGTGGCCAAAGTATTGGAGTTTCAGCTTCAACATCAGTCCTTCCAATGAACACCCAGGACTGATCTCCTTTAGGATGGACTGTTTGGATCTCCTTGCAGTCCAAGGGACTCTCAAGAGTCCTTTCCAACACCACAGCTCAAAAACCAATTCAGAGAACAAGATGTTGGAGGAGTAGGTGGACATGGAGCACATCTCTCTTCATGAATACATCAGGAATACACCTTCAGACACAGAGGTGCATTCAGAACACCAGCTGAGAGCAGACAGGAGTACCTGATTAGTGGAAAAGAATGTATAGAACCACACAAAGCTCAAGATCAAGCCCTGAGCCTTTGGAGTGGGAGCACTGACTTCAAAACCCTAGACTACCAGAGAAGTAACCCTAGGGAATATCAAATAGTGAGAACTCACAAAAAGGAAACCACTTGAATACAACTACCAGTAGCACCCTGTGCAGGATGCCTCATCTAAACAACAAGCAAAACAAAATACAAACCCAGTCATCAGCAGACAGGATTACCACCTCACTCAGCCTTGCCCACCAGAGGAAAAACAAACAAACCTCAGCACAAATTTCTCCATTACACAAACCACTGGGCCAAACTTAGGATGGCAGAAACCAAAAGGAAGAAAGAATTCAACCCTGAAGCCTGGGAAAAGGAGACCTCCAACACAGTAAGTTAAAAAAAAATAATAATAATGAAAAGGAAGAGAAATACTATACAAATGAGGGAACAAACTAGAAACACAGAAGTCCAAATAAATGAAGAGGAAATAGGCAAAATACCTGGAAAAGAATTCAGAATAATGATAGTAAAGATGATCAAAAACCTTGAAAACAGAAAGGGGAAAATTCAAGAATCGATTAACAAAGACCTAGAACAATTAAAGCATAAACATACAGAGACAACGCAAAATACCTGAAAAATAATTCAGAATAATGATAGTAATGATGATGAAAAACCTTGAAAACAGAAAGGGGAAAATTCAAGAATTGATTAACAAAGACCTAGAACAATTAAAGAATAAACATACAGAGACAAACAATGCATTTACTGAAATTACTGAAATTAAAAATACTCTAGAAGGAATCAATAGCAGCATATCTGAAGCAGAAGAATGAATCAGTGAGCTGGAAGACAAAAATGGTGGAAATCACTTCTGAAGAGCAGAATAAAGTAAAAAGAATGAAAAGAACTGAGGATAGTCTCAGAGACCTCTGGGACAATATCAAATGCACCAATATTCAAATTATAGGAGTCCCAGAAGAAGAGAAAAAGAAAGGGTATGAGAAAATTTTTGAAGAGGTTAAACTTGAAAATTTCCCCAACGTGGAAAAGGAAAGAGTCAATCAAGTTCAAGATGCACAGAGTCCCATACAGGATAACCCAAAGAGAAACAGACCAAGACACATACTAATCAAACTAACAAAGACTGAACACAAAGAAAGAATATTTAAAGCAGCAAGGGAAAAGCAGCAAGTAACATACAAGGGAAACCCCATACGTTTAACAGCTGATCTTTCAGCAGAAACTCTGCAGGCCAGAAGGGGATGGCAGGATACATTTAAAGTACTGAAAGGGGAAAATCTACAACCAAGATTACTGTACCTGGCAAGGATCTCATTCAAAATTGATGGAGAAATAAAAAGCTTTTCAGACAAGCAAAAGTTAAGAGAATTCAGTGCCACCAAACCAGCTTTACAACAAATGTTAAAGGGACATAGATAGTCAAGAGATACAAGAGAAGAAAATGATCTAAAAAATCAACCCTAGACAATTAAGAAAATGGCAATAGGAACATATATATCAATAATTACTTTAAATGTAAATGGATTAAATGCTCCAACCAAAAGACACAGACTGGCTGAATGGATACAAAAATAAGACCCATATATATGCTGTCTACAACAAATCCACTTCAGATCTCAAGACACATAGAGACTGAAAGTGAGAGGATGGAAAAATATTTTACACGCAAATGGGAAGCAAAAGAAAGCTGGAGTAGCAATCCTTGTATCAGACAAAATAGACCTTAAAATAAAGAACATTGCATGAGATAAGGAAGGACACTACATAATAATCAAGGGATCAATCCAAGAGGAAGACATGACAATTGAAAATACCTAGGTCAAATATGCAGATGACACCACCCTTATGGCAGAAAGTGAAGAAGAACTAAATAGCCTCTTGATGAAAGTGAAAGAGGAGAATGAAAAAGTTGGCTTAAAGCTCAACATTCAGGAAACTAAGATAATGGTATCCAGTCCCATCACTTCATGGCAAATAGATAGGAAAACAGTGGCAACAGTGGCTGACTTTATTTTGGGGGGCTCCAAAATCACTGCAGATGGTGATTGCAGCCATGAAATTAAAAGACGCTTACTCCTTGGAATAAAAGTTATGACCAACCCAGACAGTGTATTAAAAGGCAGAGACATTACTTTGTCAACAAAGGTCCATCTAGTCAAGGCCATGGTTTTACCAGTAGTCATGTATGGATGTGAGAGTTGGACTATAAAGAAAGCTGGACACAGGAGAACTGATGCTTTTGAACTGTGGTATTGGATAAGACTCTTGAAAGTTCCTTGGATTGCAAGGACATCCAACCAGTTCATCCTAAAGGAGATCAGTCCTGGGGTTTTCCTCAGAATGACTGATATTGAAGCTGAGACTCTGATCCTTTGGCCACCTGATGTGATGAGCTGACTCATCTGAAAAGACCCTGATGCTGGGAAAGATTGAGGGCAGAAGGAGAAGGGGATGACAGAGGATGAGATGGTTGGATGGCATCACCAACTCAATGGACATGAGTTTGGGTAAACTCCAGAAGTTTGTGATGGACAGGGAGGCCTGGCATGCTGCAGTTCATGGAGTTGCAAAGAGTCAGACACGACTGAGTGACTGAACTGAATTGAGGCACCCAACACAGGAGCACCTCAATACATAAGACAAACACTAACAGACATAAAAGGAGAAATTGACAGTAACACTATAATAGTAGGAGACTTTAACACCCCACTCACACCCAAGGACAGATCATCAAAACAGAAAACTAATAAGGAAACACACATCTTAAATGATACATTAGATGAGATGGATCTCATTGATACCTTCAGGACATTCCATCCAAATACAGAATATACCTTCTTCTCAAGTGCACATGGAACATTCTCCAGGATAGGCCACATCTTGGGTCACAAATCAAACCTCAGTAAATTTAAGAAAGCTGAAATCATATCAAGCATCTTCTCTGACCAAAATGCTATTAGAGTAGATATCAAGTACTAGAAAAAAAAAAAAACTGTAAGAAACACAAACACATGGAGATTAAACAATACACTTCTAAATAACCAACAGCTTACTAAAGAAATCAAAAGGAAAATTAAAAAAATTTCTAGAAACAAATGACAATGAAAACACAACAACTCAAAATCTATGGGATGCAGCAAAAGCAGTTCTAAGAGGGAAGTTTATAGCAATACAATCCTACCTCAAGAGATAAGAAAAACATTTAATAGATAACCTAACTTTACACCTAAAACAACTGGAAAAAGAAGAAAATTAGTAGAAGGAAATAAATCATAAAGATCCAGCAGAAATAAATAAAAATAAAATGAAATAAACAATAGTAATGATTAATAAAACTAAAATATGGTTCTTTGAGAAGATAAACAAAATTGTCAAAGCTTTAGCCAGACTCATCAAGGAAAAAAGAGAGAAGAATGAAATTAACAAAATTAGAAATGAAAAAGGAGAGGTTACAACAGACAATGCAGAAATACAAAGGGTTATAGGAGACGATTATGAACAACTATATGGCAATAAAATGGATAACCTGGAAGAAATAGATTCTTAGAAAAGTTCAATCTCCCAAGACCGAAACAGAAAGAAATAGAAATTATGAACAACACAGTTAGAAGCACTGAAATCAAAGCTGTGATCAAAAATCTCCCAATGGCTTCACAGGAGAATTCTATCAAACATTTAAAGAGAAACTAATGCCTATCCTTCAAAAACTCTTTCAAAAAATTGCAGAGAAAGGAACACTTTCAAACTCATTCTACGAGGCTACCATCACCCTGATACCAAAACCAGACAAAGACTACACAAAAAAAGAAAACTACAGACTAATATCACTGATGAACATAGAAGCAATAATCCTCAACAAAATTTTAGCAAAAAGAATTTAGCAACACATCAAAAAGCTCATACACCATGATCAAGCTGGGTTTATTCCAGGGATGCAAGGATTCTTCCACATACAGAAATTGATCAATGTGATACACCATATTAACAAATTGAAAGATAAAAACCATATGTTATTCTCAATAGATGCAGAAAAGGTCTTTGACAAAATTCAGCACCCATTTATGATTAAAACTCTTCAAATAATGGGCACAGAAGGCACCTACCTCAACATAGTAAAGGCTATAAATGATAAGCCTATAGCAAACATTATTCTCAATGGTGAAAAATTGAAACATCCCCCCTAGATCAGGAACAAGACAAGGGTGTCTGCTTTCACTACTATTATTCAACATTTGGAAGTCCTAGCTATAGCAATCATAGAAGAAAGAGAAATAAAAGGAATCCAGATTGGAAAAGAAGAAGTAAAGCTCTCACTGTTTGCAGATGATGTGATACTATACATAGAAAACCCTAAAGATACTATCAGAAAATTACTAGAGCTAATCAGTGAATTTAGCAAAGTTTCAGAATACAAAACCAATACACAGAAATCACTTGCATTCCTATATACTAACCATGAAAAATCAGAAAGAGAAATTAAGGAATCAATCCCATTCACCATTGCAACAAAAAGAATAAAATATCTAGGAATAAACTAACATAAGGAGACAAAAGAAATGTACATAGAAAATTGTAAGACAATAATGAAAGAAATCAAAGACAACATAAACAGATGGAGAGATATTCCATGGTCCTGGGTAGGAAGAATCAATATTGTGAAAATGACTATACTACCAAATGCAATTTACAGATTCAATGTGATCCCTATTGAGTTACCAATGGCTTTTTTCACAGAACTAGAAAAAAAAATTTTCACAATCCATATGGAAACACAAGAGACCTTGAATAGCCAAAGCAGTCTTGAGAAAGGAGAATGGAGCTGAAGGAATCAACCTTCCTGACTTCAGATTATACTACAAAGCTACAGTCATCAAGACAGTATGGTACTGGCACAATAACAGAAATATAGACCAATGGAACAAGATAGGAAGCCCAGAAATAAACTCATGCACCTATGGGTACCTTATTTTGACAAAAGAGGCAAGAATTTACAATGGGCAAAGACACCTTCTTCAATAAATGGTGCTGGGAAAACTGGGCAACTACATGTAAAAGGATGAAATTAGAACACTTCCTAACACCACATCCAAAGATAAACAAACTCAAAATGGATTAAAGACCTACATGTAAGATCAGAAACTATAAAACTCTTAAGAGGAAAACATAGTCAAAACACTCAATGACAGAAATCAAAAAAAGATCCTCTATGACCCACCTCCTAGAGTATTGGAAATAAAAACAAAAGTAAACAAGTGAGATCTGATTAAACTTAAAAGCTTTTGAACATCAAAGGAAACTATAAGCAAGGTGAAAAGACAACCCTCAAAATGGGAGAAAATAATAGCAAGTGAAAAAACTGACAAAGGATTAATTTCCAAAATGTACAAGCAGGTCATACAACTCAATACCAGAAAAACAAACAACCCAATCAAAAAGTGGGGAAAAGACCTAAACAGCCATTTCTCTAAAGAAGAAATACAGATGGCTAACAAACACATGAAAAGATGCTCAACATCACTCATTATAAGGAAAATGCAAATCAAAACTACAATGAGATATCACCTCACACTGGTCAGAATGGCCATCATCAAAAAGTCTACAAACAATAAACGCTGGAAAGGGTATGAAGTAAAGGGAAAGCTCTTGAACTGTCAGTGGGAATGTAAGTTGATACAGCCACTATGGAAGATGGTATGGAGATTCCTTAAAAAACTATGAATAAAACTACCATACCACTCAGCAATTTCACTCCTAGGCATATACCCTGAGGAAACCAAAATTGAAAAAGACACATGTATCCTACTATGCATTGCAGCACTATTTACAATACCTAGAACATGGAAGCAACCTAGATGTGCATCGACAGATGAATGGATAAAGAAGTTGTGGTACATATACACAATGGAATATTCAGTTCAGTCGCTCAGTTGTGTCTGACTCTTTGTGACCCCTTGAATCGCAGCACGCCAGGCCTCCCTGTCCATCACAAACTCCTGGAGTTTACTCAAACTCATGTCCATCGAGTCAGTGATGCCATCCAGCCATCTCATCCTCTGTCGTCCCCTTCCCCTCTGGCCCCAAATCCCTCCCAGGATCAGGGTCTTTTCCAATGAGTCAACTCTTCGAGTGACGTGGCAAAGTATTGGAATTTCAGCTTCAGCATCAGTCCTTCCAATGAACAGCCAGGACTGATCTGCTTTAGGATGGACTGGTTGGATCTCCTTGCAGTCCAAGGGACTCTCAAGAGTCTTCTCCAACACCACAGTTCAAAAGCATCAATTCTTTGGTGCTCAGCTTTCTTCACAGTCCAACTCTCACATCCATACATGACCACTGAAAAAACCATAGCCTTGACTAGACAGACCTTTGTAGGCAAAGCAATGTCTCTGCTTTTTAATATGCTATTTAGGTTGGTCATAACTTTCCTTTCAAGGAGTAAGCATCTTTTAATTTCATGGCTGCAATCACCATCTGCAGTGATTTTGGAGCCCCAAAAAATAAAGTCTGACACTGTTTCCACTGTTTCCCCATCTATTTCCCATGAAATATTACTCAGCCATAAAAAATAATGCATTTGAGTCAGTTCTAATGAGGTGGACAGACCTAGAATCTACTATACAGAGTGAAGTAAGTTAGAAAGAGAAAGATAAATACCATATTCTAAAGCATATATGTGGAATCTAGAAAAACGGTACTGAAGAATTTATTTACAAGGCAGCAATGGAGAAACAGACATAGAGAATAGACTTATGGACATGGGGAGAGGGGAGGAGAGAGTGAGATGTATGGAAAGAGTAACGTAGAAACTTACATCACCATATGTAAAATAGATAGCCAAGGAGAATTTGCTGTATGGCTCAGGAAACTCAAACAGGGGCTCTGAATCAACCTAGAAGGGTGAGATGGGGAGGGAGATGGGAGGGAGGTTCAAAAGGAGGTGGAGAATATATGTATATTTATGGCTGATTCATGTTGAGGTTTGACAGAAAACAACAAAATTCTATAAAGCAAATATCCTTCAATTAAAAAATAAATAATTTTTAAAAAAACAAACCAAAAAAAGCACATTAATTCTTCAGCACTCTGCTTGCTTTATAGTCCAACTCACACAACCATACACGACTACTGGAAAAACCATAGCTTTGACTAGATGGACCTTTATTGGCAAAGTAATGTCTCTGCTTTTTAATATTCCATTTGGGTTTGCCATAGCTTTTCTTCCAAGGAGCAAGTGTCTTCTAAATTCATGGCTGCAGTCACTATCTACAGTGATTTTCAGTTCAGTCCAGTTCAGTCACTCGGTCGTGTCTGACTCTTTGCGACCCCAAGAATTGCAGCACGCCAGGCTTCCTTGTCCATCACAAACTCCTGGCGTTTACTCACTCAAGTCCATCTAGTTGGTGATGCCATCTAGCCATCTCATCCTCTGTCACCCCCTTCTCCTCCTGCCCTCAATCCCTCCCAGCATCAGGGTCTTTTCCAATGAGTCAACTCTTTGCATGAGGTGGCCAAAATATTGGAGTTTCAGCTTCAGCATCAGTCCTTCCAATGAACACCCAGGACTTATCTCCTTCAGGATGGACTGGTTGGATCTCCTTGCAATCCAAGTGACTCTCAAGAGTCTTCTCCAACACCATAGTTCAAAAGCATCAATTTTTCGGTGCTCAGCTTTCTTCACAGTCCGACTCTCACATCCATACATGACCACTGGAAAAACCATAGCCTTGACCAGACGGACCTTTGTTGGCAAAGTAAACCTAGATAGCATATTAACAGTGATTTTGGAGCTCCTAAAAATAAAATCTATCACTGTCCCCATTGTTTCCCCATCTATTTGCCATAAAGTGATGGGACCAGGTGGCAAGATCTTTGTTTTTTGAATGTTGACTTTTAAGCCAGCTTTTTCACTCTCTCCTTTCAGTTTCATCAGGAATGATTAATAGTCCACTGTGTGTATGCAACATGTCTTCCCATTCAGATACTCTCCTTTAAATTTTGGATTTTACCAGTCCTTTGTTTGAACTCCTTTCTGCTCTCCTACCAATTAATGGGACTTCTCACTGTCTCTCTCCTGTATTCCTAAACCGCTCTCTCTCTTCAAGGTAGCCCATCTCTAGGTTTCTTTGAGCACTGAAGGCAGAATTATTTGGACACCTAAAAGGTCAATTCAGCCTTGTAACCCTCAGTGGGCCTCCGGTCTCCAGATTCAAGTCCACATTTCTTGACTGGGCAAACAGCCTTGACAATCCCTCCCTCCTTCTCAGTGCCACCATTCAGCCATCCCCACCTTCCACTGTGCTTTGGCCATGGGGAATGAAGCATTTGCAGTTCCATCCACATGCCCAGCTGTCTCTCATCCTGAGATATTTACACCTGCCACTCTCTCTGCTGGGAAAATCCTGTCTTTTGCTTAACTAATCCCAACCTGTCCTCCTTGGGTCTTAGATTAAATATTATCTCCTTCTTTGCTGATTCCCTTAACTAATCTCATACTTAGAGTCCCCTTGCGGTAATACATACGATGGCAACACTTGTACATGCTCTATGTCAGTACTCATTATTCAATTGGCACATATTAATTATATACCTACTATGTATCAGGTCATGTGCTGGGTGTTGAATATACACGGATGCAAAAAAAAAAAAAAAAAAAGTGATCTCTCCAGTACTCTAAAGCATCTCACGTTTATTATCTCATTCAGTTCTTAAAAATAATCTTACATATTACTTTGCTTCTAGCTCACCACATTGTGTTTGAATTTCCTATCACAGATCTGGCCTTCATCATTGGAACTTAAAGTCTTTCACAAAATAACTATATATTGTGCTGCACTAATTCTTAACTCCTGAGCATAGTGCCCGGAACATAGGCTCAAAATAAATGTTTGCCAAATAACTATTGTCCATTGATTGCAATAGCCTTACACATTTGAGCCACCCTAGGCATGTTAGAACGGAGAAGGCAATGGCACCCCACTCCAGTACTCTTGCCTGGAAAATCCCATGGACAGAGGAGCCTGGTAGGCTGCAGTCCATGGGGTCGCGAAGAGTCGGACATGACTGAGAAACTTCCCTTTACTTTTCACTTTCATGCATTGGAGAAGGAAATGGCAACCCACTCCAGTGTTCTTGCCTGGAGAATCCCAGGGACGGCGGAGCCTGGTGGGCTGCCGTCTATGGGGTCGCACAGAGTCGGACACGATTGAAGCGACTTAGCAGCAGCAGCAGGCATGTTGGAAAATATCACTTCTCCTTAGTTAGGTAGAGGAAGGAATCAGATTTTTCAAAAAACTGTTTCAACTCTCCCTGTCTCCCTTTATCCCTTACACACACACACACACACACACACACACTTTAAATAGAAAATAATAAAAAACAGCAAACATATGGAATGTTTATATAGTCTGTCTTAAGCAGATTGCTTTGAACACATATGTTCTCATAACATCCTATGAGATAGGCATTAAATTATGATTCACATTTTAGAGATGAGAAGATAAAGCTCAGAATTTAACAAAAGTCCTCTAGACCAAGAGCAAGTAAGTAAAATGGTGAAGTTAAGGAGCAAATACAGGCTTGTCATAACAAAAGCCTAAGCTTTTAAATATTATATCATGTTTATCTTTCTAGGTAAACAAGCAAAAACCAAACCAAAAATATCCAAGAAATCAATGTGTTCATAAAACACAAAGTCTTTATACTAAAATTCCCTGAAGTGTTAAGTGTTAGTTGCTCAATCTTGTCCATTCTTTGTGACCCCTCCTGGCTCCTCTGTTCATGGAATTCTCTACCCAAGGATACCGTAAAGGGTAGCCATTCCCTTCTCTGGGGATATTTCCAACCCAGGGGTCCTCAAAACCAAACATTAAAAACTTGTCAAAAAATCTTGCTTTTTCTTTTTTCGGCTCTGACTTATCTGAGTAAATTGATCCCATAATTCTCTCTTTCAATTTTTAAGTCACATATTAGCCTTATCTTCAACATTTCTGTCACTAATGCTCTTTCCCTCTAGATACCAAAGTTGAATTTCTTACCACCTAATCACAGAAAAAGGTAAAGCAAGGAAAAGATATTTAACATTTAAATCCATTTGGGTCTAGAAAGACCTACTTTAGGCTTCCCTTGGGGAAACCTTAGCGTATGTAACCTGCATAAATTCCAGGGCTTCAGTAAGTCCTTAGAAGGTCAGAACTGCCTTTAAACATGCATATTTGTACAGCCAAAGATATAAACTTTCCAATATTAACCCAAGCCTCACAAGGACTATTCAATGAGTTCTACAATGTAAAATGATTTTTCCAGTAGTCAAGTATGGATATGAGAGTTGGACCATAAACAAGGCTGAGCACTAAAGAATTCATGCTTTCAAACTGGTGCTGGAGAAGAATCTTGAGAGTCCCTTGGACTGCAAAGAGATCAAACCAGTCAATCCTAGAGGAAATCAACCCTGAATGTTCATTGGAAGGACTGATGCTGAAGCTGAACCTCCAATACTTTGGCCACCTGGTGCAAAGAGCCAACTCATTGGGAAAAACTCTGATACTGGGAAAGAGTGACAGCAGGAGGAGAAGGGAGTGACAGAGGATAAGATAGTTGGATGGCATCATTGACTCGATGGGCATGAGTTTGTGCAAACCCTGGGAAATAGTTAGGACAGGGAAGCCTGGCATGATGAAGTCCATGGAGTCACAGAGAGTCAGACAGAACTGAGTGACTGAACAATACCACAATGTAACCTACAGAAAGCTTCTGAAAAGTGCCACACTCTACTCTATACCTAACTTCGATACTTAGAAGCTGGTGCCCCGAACCACTTGATGTTACTTTCAGCTGGAGGTCCTCTCTGTCAGCCTGTATTTATCTTCTTTCTAAATCAATCTCCCTCTTGCCTGGTATCCACCCCATCTTCTGGTTTCTCCAGTACTCCCTTCCCATGAATTAACCCAAATCCTCTTTAAAGTTTGGGGAGGGGGACCCATGGAAATATTAACTGCAGTGCATTAATAATCAAGGTCCTAAGTACATGCAAAAAAAACAGACAATGAGACAAAGAACAGTGCCACAATCTTCCTCAGCTTTAATAATTTCTTTAAAAAATGACTTTTCTCAAATTGAGAACCTGAGACCTAAAAAGACAAAGACCATATCACACCATGAAATCATTCTAGATCTGTGAATAAGAACCCTAACCCCTTGCTTGCAGTCCACGGGACCTCCTGGAAGACTAAGTGGCAACAAATAAAGCCAGTGAGACACATGGTTGGCTGAACCCAAAGCCCATGAGGTCTTCACAGCAGAGACTCCTCAGAGACCATCTGCCGCTGAGCTGGGCTCTCAGAGACACAGACATTGACCCACCACACCTGAACCACAGCCAAGAAAAATACCGCAGCTCCTCAAGCCATCATCCTACCCTCTCCAGCTCTGCGCTTCACGCTCTGTGAATGGCCTGGCTGATTTCATTTAATCAAGCACATTATGCATTTATTGCCTCATTTTTTCACCCTGTTGTAGGGATTATTACTTGAATAAGTCTCAGTGGATAAGAAATGAACAGGAAAGCATCACTTACAGACTTGTTAGTGAGACATGGTTTCCTTGCATTAAGATCTTCATAAACCTTGAATAAACCAAAGTCTTTCTTATTTATGTCAAAGAAAAGAAACATTGCATGCATATGAATACATATACACGTGCATACACACGTTAATACATACACACATATATAAATATGTATGTACACAACTAAAAGGCTCCTCTTAGGAATTCTCTAGCAGCATACTTCCTCAGAAGAGTACACTTTTAAGTGAAAGAACAGGAGACGCTGCCATGAATCACCCTCAACCCTGCTTGGCAATGGGCACCTCGACTCCGAGTCACTGCCTGCATCATCCTGACAGTGAAGTAACGAAAAATGTCAGCAGCACCTGTGTGCTCATATTGCCTGAAATTTAATAATCAAACATTCTCCCCCACTTTTTTCAGAACTTCTACTGGAAAGAAAAAAAGGTGTCATGAATACACTGGAATCTCTGCGCCCTCTACTACCCTCTACCTCATTCTCTTCCACCCTTGCAGGGAACCACTACCCTGAAATAGGTGCATAACTCTCCCGTTCATGTTCTTATGTTTATTACATATGTTCATAATATTAATTTACATAATCAACATAACATTTTGTACATTTTTATCATTTTCATATGGGCCACACTTTCACCATTTGCTTTTGAAATGCAATGGATTTTAGTTTTGTCTACACTGACATACTGATGTAAAGTCATTTATTGTAAATGGCTAGTATAAGTTTATTGTAAATGTACTATACTATTATCACTGTAAACTTATTCTATTATTATGTCATAAAAAGTTACCACAATTCTTTAACCCATTCTCTGATTAGTGGACATTTGTTTCCAGTTTTTACCATGGAAACAATGATGCAATAGATGTTCTCAGATGTGTCTTCTTTTGCACAGAACACTAGTTTTCCTAGGATATAACCCTGAATATATATGCACAATAGCTGGCTATTAGGGTTCACCAATATTCATCCTCATTAGATATTGACAAAGTGCATGACACACCAATTTCTCTGAGTCACAAACAAGTATCCACTCCTACCCTGAGGAGGTAAGCCTCCAACCTGTGCGGTCTCCTTACCCAAGGATTTTCTACAGGAAGTCTCAAAGAGATCAGTTAGCTTCAAATTGGTGCAGACACAGTATGGAAAATCAAAGAGACATATTCTGCTGCTGTTTCCTCCATTACTCCTAGTGTGACCAGTTTCTCTAAGCTTCTTGCCCCCATATGTGCAATGAAGATAAGACCACTACCACCTATTAGAGCTACTGTCAGGATTAAAGGAAACACTGTGGTTACAGCATCTGGATAGTGTCTGACTACCTATGGGGCACTCAATGAGTGAATGAGTGTCTTTTTTTTAATTTAATTGTTGACCTCTATGCTATAGATCCCAAAGTGCTTTGGGGGTGACTCAGGCGATGCGAAACTGAACAGATCATGAGAAACTAGTGAAAAAGAGACAATTGCCAAGGTTTCGCCCATGTATTGAGGTTTCACAAAAGGGTCAAGGAAAATCTCAGGGGTATCAGAGTTTGGGTGGTCTTCAAAGTAACAGCAATAGGTCCTGCATTCATGCTCCAAGATTCCATAAGGGTTCTTTCTTCCTTTCTCTGTTTAAAAACAAAAATCAAAGAACACATCATAGGAACTCTTAAAAAAAAAAAAAAAAAAGAAACTCTCCAGAGAACTCCATGCAGCAAAGAACCCTATAAGCAAACCCTACTCATTTTCCTGAAGCCCTGGGAGGCTACTGATTGTCCTTCACACACCCAGAATAAGCTCCCACACACCTCCAATGCAACGCATTTCTCTAGAGGACACAAGTATTAAGAAAAAAAAAAAAGATAAATAAAAAGGTGCTCTCTCCAGAATGTTAGCAGAGGATGCCAGCACCTAAAACCCCAGTGGGAGGAACCCAAGAAGGAGAGAGAGAGAGATGATAAGAGTGAGAGAAATAAAGTAGCGACTGAGAGCAAGGAAGGCTGAACACCATGATTGATGCCTAAATAGGGTAACTTGCAGGGTATCTCTTTTTCCTGACAAAATCAGTAATGGATCACCTGCACTGATAATGCATTCTCCCCTTTATTTTGCACAGAAAGAAAAGCACAGTAAGTAGACAGAAGTGTGGCTGCTTAGGAGTCCTGAACAGGAGACAAAAATGCAATGTCAGTTTGTTTGGTCATTAACAAATGCATTGGCAAGACTGAATCTGGGCCCGTCAGGATTTGGAACAAGAGTATGATCTTGTGAGTCACAGAGTCTCACGAGGTTGGTGTTCATTCCTGTATAATTCAGAGGAATTTAACTGTGAGTAAAGGCCCTGATGTAGAAGGTCAAAGCAAGCATTGCAGGTACTGTGCCCTTTATTCCATCCCTCATCCTTCCAAGTCGAGCAGGATGAAAGCCTCTGAGCCTAAAATTATCAGACCAATTAGCAGGATGGATGAGAAGACATTAAGCAAGAAATGTTCCCTAGTTCAGTAAAATATCATTAATTCAAACCCCATTTGATAAGTTGAACAGAAGCTAGAATGAAATCTACAACAGAGTACAGCTGTGAAGAACATAGTCCCAAGTAAGGAGGACCTGTCATTAACCTCCCTAAGCCTCAGTCTTCTCACATGTAAAATGGGCATATTAACAGTTCCTTATTTATTACTAGGTTGGTGTGGTTCCATGATCTGTGATTCCAAGATCACATGGAATAGGTGCTGTCAGATGCTTTGCACAAGGACTAGTATGGAGCTGCATGCTAACCCCTTTCAGTCATATATGACTCTTTGGGACTCCATGAATTTTAGCCCACCAGGCACCTCTGTTAATGGGATTCTCCAGGCAAAAATACTGGAGTGGGTTGCCATTTCCTTCTCCAAGGGATCTTCCCGACCCAGGAATCGAACCTGCATCTCTTATGTCTCTGATATTGGCAGGAAGATTCTTTACCACTAGTACCACTGGGAAGCCTAGTGCTCAATAAATTTGACCTATTTATTTTTAATTATCGGTATAACTCAAGTCATAGAATGAAGAATTTCTGAACCCTAAGTGATCTTAGCCATCAAATGGTGTAGCGCTTTTGCAGAAAATTAAAAGAGCCCAGCCCAGCTCAGAGACTTGTGTGAGGTCACCCAGCCATTCCATGCCTCCTTTGTTCTAGGAAAACATATCCACGAACCTCTGTCACACATGACTCACCAGGCATTAGCACCTTATGACCAAATAGGGAACTCTCTTTAGAAAGAACTTTACGTCCTCATTAAATTGAAGCTACAGAGACCTCTACTTACAAGTGCTTGATAAGCAGCTAATCCTAGGTAGGATGGTACTTAAAAGAACAAAGTTGTTTTAAAATAGAACAGAAAAGGCCCAAACAAAGCAAGCCACTAATTCAGACTTGATGGTACCCAGAAACATCTTTTCTCAAAGTCCACCCAAATATTGAGCTTTTATCCATTAAAAGTAACCCAATATTTTTGAGAGGAGCCAAGATGGCGGAGGAGTAGGACTGGGAGACCACTTTCTCTCCTACAAATTCATCGAAAGAATAACTAAATGCAGAGCAAACTTCACAGAACAACTTCTGATCGCTAGCTGAGGTCATCAGGCGCCCAGAAAAGCAGCCCATTGTCTTCGAAAGGAGATTTTTACGATTTTTTTAATTAGGGGGAAAAAAAATTTTTTTTTTTTCTTTCTTTCTTTTTCTTTTTTTCTTTTTTTTTCTTTTTTTTTCTTTTTTCTTCTTTTTCTTTCCTTTTTCTCTTCTATTTTGTATTTTTCTTTTCCTCTTATTTCTTTTAAAGTCCTCTAGTACTCCTCTAATACTCCTTAATTTTCATTTTCAACACACTATAACCTTACAAAAAAAAAAAAAGAAGAGAAGCCCTATTTTTAAACCAAAGATTATTCTCTCCCAATCTTGACTCTCTGTTTTCTACCTCAGAACACCTCTATTTCCTCTTTTCCCCTTCTCTTCCCAATCCAATTCTGTGAATCTTTGTAGGTGACTGGGCTACGGAGAACACTCTGGGAACAGACAGCTGCGTAGATCTGTCTCTCTCCTCTTGAGTCCCCCTTTTTTCTCCTCCAGCTCATCTCTATCTCCCTCCTCCCTCTCCTCTTCTTCATGTAACTCTGTGAACCTCTCTGGGTATGCCTAACAGGGGAGAATCTTTTCGCCATTAACCTAGAAGTTTTCTTATCAGTGCTGTATAGCTGGAGAAGTCCTGAGACTACAGGAAGAATAAAACTGAAATCCAGAGGCAGGAGACTTAAGCCCAAAACCTGAGAACACCAGAAAACTCCTGACTACAGGGAACTTTAAGTAATAAGTGACCGTCCAAAAGCCTCCATACCTACACTGAAACCAACCACCACCCAAGAGCCAATAAGTTATAGAGCAAGACATACCACGCAAATTCTCCAGCAACGCAGGAACATAGCCCTGAACGTCAACATACAGGCTGCCCAAGGTCACACCTAACACATAGACCCATCTCAAAACTCATTACTGGGCACTCCATTGCTCTCCAAAGAGAAGAAATCAAGTTCCACGCACCAGAACACTGACGCAAGCTTCCCTAACCAGGAAACCTTGACAAGCCAATCGTCTAACCCCACCCACTGGGTAAATCTTCCACAATAAAAAGGAACCACAGACCTCCAGAATACAGAAAGCCCACTCCAGATACAGCAATCTAAACAAGATGAAAAGGCAGAGAAATACCCAACAGGTAAAGGAACATGAAAAATGCCCACCAAGTCAAACAAAAGAGGAGGAGATAGGGAATCTACCTGAAAAAGAATTTAGAATAATGATAATAAAAATGATCCAAAATCTTGAAAACAAAATGGAGTTACAGATAAATAGCCTGGAAACAAAAATTGAAAAGATACAAGAAATGTTTAATAAAGACCTAGAAGAAATAAAAAAGACTCAATTAAAAATGAATAATGCAATGAATGAGATCAAAAACACTTTGGAGGGAACCAAGAGTAGAATAACGGAGGCAGAAGATAGGATAAGTAAGATAGAAGATAAAATGGTAGAAATAAATGAAGCAGAGAGGAAAAAAGAAAAAAGGATCAAAAGAAATGAGGACAACCTCAGGGACCTCTGGGACAATGTGAAACACCCCAACATTCGAATCATAGGAGTCCCAGAAGAAGAAGACAAAAAGAAAGGCCATGAGAAAATACTCGAGGAGATAATAGCTGAAAACTTCCCTAAACTGGGGAAGGAAATAGCCACCCAAGTCCAAGAAACCCAGAGAGTCCCAAACAGGATAAACCCAAGGCGAAACACCCCAAGACACATATTAATCAAACTAACAAAGATCAAACACAAAGAACAAATATTAAAAGCAGCAAGGGAGAAACAACAAATAACACACAAAGGGATTCCCATAAGGATAACAGCTGATCTATCAATAGAAACCCTCCAGGCCAGAAGGGAATGGCAGGACGTACTGAAAGTAATGAAAGAGAATAACCTACAACCTAGATTACTGTACCCAGCAAGGATCTCATTCAGATATGAAGGAGAATTCAAAAGCTTTACAGATAAGCAAAAGCTGAGAGAATTCAGCACCACCAAACCAGCTCTTCAACAAATGCTAAAGGATCTTCTCTAGACAGGAAATGCAGAAAGGTTGTATAAACGTGAACCCAAAACAACAAAGTAAATGGCAACGGGACCACACCTATCAATAATTACCCTAAATGTAAATGGGTTGAATGCCCCAACCAAAAGACAAAGATTGGCTGAATGGATACAAAAACAAGACCCCTATATATGCTGTCTACAAGAGACCCACCTCAAAACAAGAGACACATACAGACTAAAAGTGAAGGGCTGGAAAAGAATATTTCACGCAAACGGAGACCAAAAGAAAGCAGGAGTCGCAATACTCATATCAGATAAAATAGACTTTCAAATAAAGGATGTGAAAAGAGACAAAGAAGGACACTACATAATGATCAAAGGATCAATCCAAGAAGAAGATATAACAATTATAAATATATATGCACCCAACATAGGAGCACCGCAATATGTACGGCAAACGCTAACGAGTATGAAAGAGGAAATTAATAGTAACACAATAATAGTGGGAGACTTTAATACCCCACTCACAACTATGGATAGATCAACTAAACAGAAAATTAACAAGGAAACACAAACCTTAAATGACACAATGGACCAGCTAGACCTAATTGATATCTATAGGACATTTCACCCCAAAACAATCAACTTCACCTTTTTCTCAAGTGCACACGGAACCTTCTCCAGAATAGATCACATCCTGGGCCATAAATCTGGTCTTGGAAAATTCAAAAAAATTGAAATCATTCCAGTCATCTTTTCTGACCACAGTGCAGTAAGATTAGATCTCAATTACAGGAAAAAAATTGTTAAAAATTCAAACACATGGAGGCTAAATAACACGCTTCTGAATAACCAACAAATCATAGAAGAAATCAAAAAAGAAATCAAAATATGTATAGAAATGAATGAAAATGAAAACACAACAACCCAAAACCTATGGGACACTATAAAAGCAGTGCTTAGGGGAAGGTTCATAGCATTACAGGCTTGCATCAAGAAACAAGAAAAAAACCAAATAAATAACCTAACTCTACACCTAAAGCAATTAGAGAAGGAAGAAATGAAGAACCCCAGGGTTAGCAGAAGGAAAGAAATCTTAAAAATCAGGGCAGAAATAAATGCAAAAGAAACTAAAGAGACCATAGCAAAAATCAACAAAGCTAAAAGCTGGTTTTTTGAAAAAATAAACAAAATTGACAAACCATTAGCAAGACTCATTAAGAAGCAAAGAGAGAAGAACCAAATTAACAAAATTAGAAATGAAAATGGAGAGATCACAACAGACAACACTGAAATACAAAGGATCATAAGAGACTACTACCAGCAGCTTTATGCCAATAAAATGGACAACTTGGATGAAATGGACAAATTCTTAGAAAAGTAAAACCTTCCAAAACTGAACCAGGAAGAAATAGAAGATCTTAACAGACCCATCACAAGCAAGGAAATCGAAACTGTCATCAAAAATCTTCCAGAAAACAAAAGCCCAGGACCAGATGGCTTCACAGCTGAATTCTACCAAAAATTTAGAGAAGGGCTAACACCTATCTTACTCAAACTCTTCCAGAAAATTGCAGATGAAGGTAAGCTTCCAAACTCATTCTATGAGGCCACCATCACCCTTATTCCAAAACCAGACAAAGATGCCACAAAAAAAGAAAACTACAGGCCAATATCACTGATGAACATAGATGCAAAAATCCTTAACAAAATTCTAGCAAACAGAATCCAACAACATATTAAAAAAATCATACACCACGACCAAGTGGGCTTTATCCCAGGAATGCAAGGATTCTTTCATATCTGCAAATCAATCAATGTAATACACCACATTAACAAATTGAAAGATAAAAACCATATGATTATCTCAATAGATGCAGAGAAAGCCTTTGACAAAATTCAACACTCATTTATGATTAAAACTCTCCAAAAAGCAGGAATAGAAGGAACATACCTCAACATAATAAAAGCTATATATGACAAACCCACAGCAAGCATCACCCTCAATGGTGAAAAATTGAAAGCATTTCCCCTGAAATCAGGAACAAGACAAGGGTGCCCACTCTCACCACTACTATTCAACATAGTGTTGGAAGTTTTGGCCACAGCAATCAGAGCAGAAAAAGAAGTAAAAGGAATCCAGATAGGAAAAGAAGACGTGAAACTCTCGCTGTTTGCAGATGACATGATCCTCTACATAGAAAACCCTAAAGACTCTACCAGAAAATTACTAGAGCTAATCAATGAATATAGTAAAGTTGCAGGATATAAAATTAACACACAGAAATCCCTTGCATTCCTATATACTAACAATGAAAAAACAGAAAGAGAAATTAAGGAAACAATACCATTCACCATTGCAACAAAAAGAATAAAATACTTAGGAGTATATCTACCTAAAGAAACAAAAGACCTATACATAGAAAACTATAAAACACTGATGAAAGAAATCAAAGAGGACACAAACAGATGGAGAAACATACCGTGTTCATGGATTGGAAGAATCAATATTCTCAAAATGGCTATTCTACCCAAAGCAATCTATAGATTCAATGCAATCCCTATCAAGCTACCAACAGTATTTTTCACAGAACTAGAACAAATAATTTCACAATTTGTATGGAAATACAAAAAACCTCGAATAGCCAAAGTAATCCTGAGAAAGAAGAATGGAACTGGAGGAATCAACCTGCCTGATTTCAGACTCTACTACAAAGTCACAGTCATCAAGACAGTATGGTACTGGCACAAAGACAGAAATATAGATCAATGGAACAGAATAGAAAGCCCAGAGATAAATCCACGAACCTATGGACACCTTATCTTTGACAAAGGAGGCAAGGATATACAATGGAAAAAAGACAACCTCTTTAACAAGTGGTGCTGGGAAAACTGGTCAACCACCTGTAAAAGAATGAAACTAGAACACTTTCTAACACCATACACAAAAATAAACTCAAAATGGATTAAAGATCTAAATGTAAGACCAGAAACTATAAAACTCCTAGAGGAGAACATAGGCAAAACACTCTCCGACATAAATCACAGCAAGATCCTCTATGACCCACCTCCCAGAATATTGGAAATAAAAGCAAAACTAAACAAATGGGACCTAATGAAACTTAAAAGCTTTTGCACTACAAAGGAAACTATAAGTAAGGTGAAAAGACAGCCCTCAGATTGGGAGAAAATAATAGCAAATGAAGAAACAGACAAAGGATTAATCTCAAAAATATACAAGCAACTCCTGAAGCTCAATTCCAGAAAAATAAATGACCCAATTCAAAAATGGGCCAAAGAACTAAACAGACATTTCTCCAAAGAAGACATACAGATGGCTAACAAACACATGAAAAGATGCTCAACATCACTCATTATCAGAGAAATGCAAATCAAAACCACAATGAGGTACCATTACACGCCAGTCAGGATGGCTGCTATCCAAAAGTCTACAAGCAATAAATGCTGGAGAGGGTGTGGAGAAAAGGGAACCCTCTTACACTGTTGGTGGGAATGCAAGCTAGTACAGCCGCTATGGAAAACAGTGTGGAGATTTCTTAAAAAACTGGAACTAGAACTGCCATATGACCCAGCAATCCCGCTTCTGGGCATACACACTGAGGAAACCAGATCTGAAAGAGACACGTGCACCCCAATGTTCATCGCAGCACTGTTTATAATAGCCAGGACATGGAAGCAACCTAGATGCCCATCAGCAGATGAATGGATAAGGAAGCTGTGGTACATATACACCATGGAATATTACTCAGCCGTTAAAAAGAATTCATTTGAACCAGTCCTAATGAGATGGATGAAACTGGAGCCCCTTATACAGAGTGAAGTAAGCCAGAAAGATAAAGACCATTACAGCATACTAACACATATATATGGAATTTAGAAAGATGGCAACGATAACCCTATATGCAAAACAGAAAAGAGACACAGAAATACAGAACAGACTATTGAACTCTGTGGGAGAATGTGAGGGTGGGATATTTCAAAAGAACAGCATGTATACTATCTATGGTGAAACAGATCCCCAGCCCAGGTGAGATGCATGAGACAAGTGCTCGGGCCTGGTGCACTGGGAAGACACAGAGGAATCGGGTGGAGAGGGAGGTGGGAGGGGGAATTGGGATGGGGAATACGTGTAAATCTATGGCTGATTCATATCATTGTATGACAAAACCCACTGAATTGTTGTGAAGTAATTAGCCTCCAACTAATAAAAAATTAAAAAAAAAAAAGTAACCCAATATTTAAAATATATAAATAAATAAGAGAAAGCCCTTTTTGTTGAAGGTAAGAGGAGAAGGTAGAAGAAAAGCAAATGAAGAATGGAGACAAGAAAAAACAGAGATCAACCAAGGGCTTTGTAAAGAATTCCACCTTAGAATGACCACTGGAAACTGAGGGCCTGTGGTGAGTATACTATTCCTTTGGTCTGTGCCTGAGGCTCCTACTCAACACCCTACTCCAAATCAGGGTAAAGCAGTTATATTTAAAAGTATAAACTTAATCCAGAGAAAATCATAATTTCAAAAGATATATGCATCCAATGTTCATAGCAGCACTATTTGCAATAGTCAGGAAATGGAAGCAACCTAAATATCCATTGTCAGAAGAATGTATGAAGATGTGGTACATATATACAAAGGAATACCACTCAGACATAAAAAGGAATAAAATTGTGCCATTTACAGAGATGTGGATAGACCTAGAGACTGCCATATGATGCAAAATAAGGCAGAAAGAGAAAATTATTGTATATAAACATATATATGGAATATAGAAAAAATGCTCCAGATGAACCAATTTGCAAAGCAGAAATAGACACAGAAATCATAGAGAACAAACATATGGATGCCACGGGGGAAGGTAGGGGTGGGTGGGGAAAACAGGGAGATCAAGATTGACACACAAACAACACATAAAATAGATAACTAGTGAGGACCTGCTATACAAAACCATGGGGGGGGGGGAAGAGGGTAAATTCTGTTTGTAGGATATATATCAAGTTAATCTTAAAAATGCATTCCAATATACATTCAGCTCAGTTCAGTACCTCAGTCATGTCTGACTCTTTGGAACCCCAAGAACAGCAGCAAGCCAGGCCGCCCTGTCCATCACCAACTCCCGGACCTTGCACAAACTCATGTCCATTGAGTCGGTGATGCCATCCAACCATCTCATCCTCCGTCATCCCCCTCTCCTCCTGCCCTCAATCTTTGCCAGCATCAGGGTCTTTTCCAATGAGTCAGCTCTTCCCATCAGGTGGTCAAAGTATTGGAGTTTCAGCTTCAACATCAGTCCTTCCAATGAACACCCAGGACTGATCTCCTTTAGGATGGACTGGTTGGATCTCCTTGTAGTCTAAGGACTCTCAAGAGTCTTCTCCAACACCACAGTTCAAAACATCAATTCTTTTGATCTCAGCTTTCTTTATAGTCCAACTCTCACATCCATACATGACTACTGGAAAAACTATAGATAGCCTTGACTAGACGGACCTTTGTTGGCAAAGTAATGTCTCTGCTTTTTAATATGCTGTCTAGGTTGGCCATAACTTTCCTCCCAAGCAGTAAGCATCTTTGAATTTCATGGTGGCAATCACCATCCGCAGTGATTTTGGAGTCCCCCAAAATAAAGTCAGCCACTATTTCCACTGTTTCCCCATCTATTTGCCATGAAGTGATGGGACCGGATGCCATGATCTTAGTTTGCTGAATGTTGAAATTTAAGCCAACTTTTTCACTCTCACCAAGAGGTTCTTCAATTCTTCTTCATTTTCTGCCATAAGGGTGGTGTCATCTGCATATCTGAGGTTGTTGATATTTCTCCTGGCAATTTTGATTCCAGCTTGCACTTCCTCCAGCCCAGCATTTCTCATGATGTACTCTGCATATAAATTAAATAAGCAGGGTGACAATATACAGCTTTGATGTACTCCTTTTCCTATTTAGAACCAGTCTGTTGTTCCACGTACAGTTCTAACTGTTGCTTCCTGACCTGCATACAGGTTTCTTAAGAGGCAGGTTAGGTGGTCTGGTATTCCCATCTCCTTCAGAATTTTCCACAGTTTACTGTGATCCACACAGTCAAAGGCTTTGGCATAGTCAATAAAGCAGAAATAGATGTTTTTTCTGGAACTCTCTTGGTTTTTCAATGATCAGTGGATGTTGGCAATTTGATCTCTGCCTTTTCTAAAACCAGCTTGAACATCTGGAAGTTCAAGGTTCACGTATTGCTGCAGCCTGGCTTGGAGAATTTTGAGCATTACTTTACTAGTGTGTGAGATGAGTGCAATTGTGTGGTAGTTTAAGCATTCTTTGGGATTGCCTTTCTTAGGGATTGGAATGAAAACTGACCTTTTCCAGTCCTGTCACCACTGCTGAGTTTTCCAAATTTGCTGGCATATTGAGTACAGCACTTTCACAGCATCATCTTTTAGGATTTGAAATAGCTCAACTGGAATTCCACCACCTCCACTAGCTTTGCTCATAGTGATGCTTCCTAAGGCCCCCTTGACTTCACATTCCAGGATGTCTGGCTCTAGGTGAGTGATCACACCGTTATGATTATCTGGGTCATGAAGATCTTTTTTTGTATAGCTCTTCTATGTATTCTTGCCACCTCTTCCTAATATCTTCTGCTTCTGTTAGGTCCATGCCATTTCTGTCTTTTATTGAGCCCATCTGTGCTTGAAATGTTCCCTTGGTATCTCTAATTTTGTTGAAGAGATCTCTAATCTTTCCCATTCTTTTGTTTTCCTCTATTTCTTTGCACTGATCGCTGAGGAAGGCTTTCTTATCTCTCCTTGCTATTCTCTGGAACTCTGCATTCAAATGGGTATATTTTTCCTTTTCTCCTTTGCTTTTCACTTCTCTTCTTTTTGCAGTGATTTGTAAAGCCTTCTCAGACAGCCATTTTGGTTTTTTGCATTTCTTTTTCTTGGGGATGGTCTTGATCGCTAACTCCTGTACAATGTCATGAACCTCTCTCCATAGTTCATCAGGTACTCTTGTCTATCAGATCTAGTCCCTTAAGTCTACTTCTCACTTCCACTGCATAATCATAAGGAATTTGATTTAGGTCATACCTGAATGGCCTCGTGGTGTTCCCCACTTTCTTCAATTTAAGTCTGAATTTGGCAATAAGGAGTTCATGATCTGAGCCACAGTCAGCTCCTTGTCTTCTTTTTGCTGACTGTATAGAGCTCTCCATCTTTGGCTGCAGAGAATATATTCAATCTGATTCTGGTGTTGACCATCTGGTGATGTCCATGTGTAGAGTCTTCTCTTGTGTTGTTGGAAGAGGGTGTTTGCTAATATGCATTAGGTTTACCAATATACATTAAGTGCAGACAAATACTGTTTGATTCCATTTATATGACACCATGAGCCAAGAGGGGATGGGGAACGGGGCTTAGTGTTTCATGACTGAGTTTCGGTTTAGGAAAGTGAAAAATCTGGGATATGGATGAAGGTGAGAGTTTGACAACATGAATATACATAGTGCTACTGAACTGTACAGTTAAATATGGTTAAAATAGAATCACTTACGTGATTTTTACCAAAATTAAAAAATTAAAATATATAAAAACTTAAATAACTGTTTACTTTTCAACTAAAATGTCCTTTTCTTGACAGATTTAAGGTATCTATCTGTTTTGAGTTCTTGACTCTGTTTGAGGGAACTGGACCCATAAAGGACATTCTTTTTTTTTTTTTTTAATCAGTTCTTGATGGGTGTCTTTGGTGCAAATTCACACAACATGCAGCCAGGGCATTGAGATTTTAATTTCACTAAAAAACAGGTTAGTCAACTTGTAGTTGTTTCCATTTTAACCAAAAGAAGAGAGATTCTTTGCTGTCTTCCTTCCTTTGCCCTCCTTCCCCTGGCCTCTCTCCTTCCTTCCCTTCCTTTTAGGGAATCTAAGACAAACTGAACATGTTTAACCTGTCTCATGAAAAGTCACTTGTGTTGACCTTAAGGTAGGAGTATGACTGATAGACTCTTGATTTTTTAAATCCATCTTTTAGTACATCCTCTCACCTGACCCTCTAAAAAAAAAAATAAACCGAAACCCAGCATCCCCCGAGTGCCTTTTTCCCTAACCCTGACAGCCCCACATGGCACACTGAAGCTCTGCTCTCATGGGGACTCTGGTCTGCACAGTGGCAGTCAGCCTCTGACAAAGTATGCCAGGATGCTGCTTCTGTTAGGGCTGCTTGTGGCCCAGAAAACAAAGAGGGAAAACAAATGCAGCTAATGAACTAGAAAAATAACACACTTGGAAGAATCAGTATAGAGATTAGACGTGTCCTATTCTCAGGAAAAAGAAAATCAAGTCCAAGAAAAAAAGAAAGAGAGAAAAACATCTCCCCACCCCCGAACACTCACACCAGGTTACACCCTGGTGTTTGGTCTCTCTCCTCCCTGTCTCACTGTGTATACGATGCGTGTCGGTGTGTTTGTCTCTGAGTGTCTGTCTGTCCCTCTCTCCCATGCATAAGCACCAGAAGATGCTATGTTACAAGAGTTGGAACACAGCATGTCCGGGACAACACAGTGGAACCTTCTGGCTAAGTTATTCAGAGGAGAAGGTTTCGCATTTTAAGTCTCAGAAGTGGATGAGTGGGAAACTCCATGTTGCAAACAAGGACAAGTGCAGCCTCCTCATTCTCGCAGACATTAGCTCTGGGCCATCTGCCACATACACATTACAGTCCTGTGGGTCTGTTATCTTTTTTCCAGTGATATGGATATATGAAATGGATAGCGTAAATTCCCTATCTTCTGTTAAAGGAGGTCTATCCTAGAGGCTGACAGCACAGCTGGGTTCCTAATGGACTGGAGTGAGAGTGAAGTAAACACTGGCTGAAGTCAGTACAAATCCCCACCAAATCTCTTGTGGTCACCTGACTTTCAGGGAACACTGCAGACCAGTGTAGTAAACATCACTTGTTTTTGTTTCCCCCATGTATGTTCTTTAACAAATTATTGCCAGCTGCTAGCTTCAAAGAGTGGAAATTTGGAGGCCAGAAATGTAAAAATCCAGGTGTCCTCAGGGCTGGTTCCTTCTGGAGGCCCTGAGTAAGAAATTGTCCCCATGCCTGTCTCCTGGCTTCAGTGAATGCTGGCCATCTGTAGGATTTCTTGGCTTACCTATGCACCAATCCAGTATGTGCTTCCATGTTTACATTGGTTTGTTTTTTTTTTTTTTTCGGTTGGACCGTGTTTACATTGTTGATTCCATTCATCTTCTTTCTCTTCCACAGATACCAATCATTGTATCTGTATCTGTATCTGGGTTAAGGGGGCCCACACAAATCCCAGATGATCTCATTTTGAGATCCTTAACTACATACACAAAGATCCTTTTTCCAAATAAAGTCACATCCGCAGGTGCCAGGTAGACATATCTCTTGGTCTCTTGAGGGACACTACTCAAGTCATTCCATCTAGTATCTATTCTCCTGTCTACTGGTAATATCACCTCAGTTTTCCTTTAAGATACTCTGATTACTTCCTGCTCAACCCACAGAATTTGATTAGACTCTCCTGGACTCCGAGGGTGAATCCATGGCACAGAACAAGCCAATCAATAGCCCATCTCCAAAGTCTCTCTGTCTGGATCAACCTGCAATCTAGCTGTCCATTTATTAATAGATTCCATCTTGGGTTATTTTCAAGAAGTTAATGGGGGTAAAACCATTTTCTCCCAGAGCTGTTGGCAAAGTTAGAGGAAAGGTCTGCCTGAAAGAATGTATCCCTGTAGAGCAGACTCAGGATGAGGAGAGAGCAGAGAGTTTCTGGATCCACCCATGCCTAACAGTACCCTGGGATTTCACAGTTACATGTTCTATTTAAGACACCACCCCCCCCACCCTTTCACTTCACTTTACTTGGGTCTTGAGTTTCCTTCATTTCCAAGTGATTAAAATAAAAAAACAAAACTGAGTAATGCATGACCATTCATTCCACAAATATTTGAGTGCCAATCATGAGCCATGCATGGTATTAATCACTAGGGATAAAGTGTAATAACCAAAAATGATGTCCCTGTCTTCCACAAAGTCTCATAGGAATTACTGAGATGTTCTAAGGGGATTTCTGAAATGGGTAAGAGGGAAGCTTCAAGATCATCTAGAGTTCAGTCCCCTCTTTTCACAGAGGCACAGAATCTATGAGTAAGATCCGTAAGCCAGAAGGGCCCGAGGACAAATTTGCAAAACACTGTCATCACTCCCAAAGCTCTGGGAAAAGACAAAGGTGCGGAAATGAAGGTAGACAGAGAAGATGGATTGCAGATCGGCTGGCCCCGTTCAACCCGGAAGGAGCCGGCCCTCTCCCCAAGGCATTTTTAGCTTTCTATTCTTAGAGATGATCACAGCATCCCAATCTGCTCAGTACTTCCAGCTGAGGAAAGGCCAGCAATAATGGGAAGATACAGGCTTCTGGAGACACAGGTGCTGGGAAGCAGCTGGGTGTCCCAAAAGAAAAGCTAGCAACAGTCCCTCCACTGGGTAATCTTTCTAGGTAAATTCATAGTGAGACAGCTAAATGTCTACTAATAGAAACCAGTCATAGATTAAAATTGTGTTATATATTTAAAACATGACTATGTATTTCCAATTTGACTACAAATTCCTGGAAGATAGGAACTCTAGGGGATATGGTTTCTTGGTTGGTCCTGAGTATCTAAACCTCCTTCTTGTATTAGGGAATGCAGTGTTTCACAAAACCCAATCTAGGTGCTTCCATAGGAGATAAAATATGAGCCTTTTGGGGTGTAGGGTGTGGGCATGGCTCCTGGGCTCCGCCAATCACACCTATCAGCACCGTGTTGAACTACATGTGAGCAATGGGAACACTGGGCTTTTCTGTGATGGCAGCAAAACACGATGAGCGGTTCCCATGTTTGTGGGTGTGGTATGCAGGACTGCTGCTTTTATCAGTAGTACATGGTGGGGAGGCAGGTTCATGATGGAGGGAACACATGTATATCTGTGGCTGATTCATGTTGATGTATGGCAAAAACCATTACGATATTGTAAAGTAACTATCCTCCAATTAAAATAAATTAATTTTTAAAAAGAAAAAACAATACATGGTGAGGTATCTGGTGCCCAGAGATCATAGTATCTTGGCCGATCCTGTTGCATGATTTTAGATGTTGCTGGGTCCACAGTCTCTGAATCTGCTTCTCTTATCTTCCTGGAGCTTCTTATCTACTTATTGAATTCCTTTTCTGTTTAATGAGAGCTATCTTTCACTGTTTGAAACTTAAGAACCCTGACGTTGCTTCTTGCTTTAGTCCTCTAGCTAACCCCAACAGAAGAGTTGTCCAAAAAATAGTTACTTCAACATAGTATCCTTGTTGACAACCCCCATGTTAATTTTTCCAGGCAGGTATTATCTTCTGCCTCCCCCAAAAGGTGGGAAATGAGGCCTGGAGAAGTTCAATGACTTACAAAGTTGCATGGCTGGCAGTGAGATATCCCTTTGCAGCTGTACCAGAGGATACAGAATGCTGTTTGTGAAGGCAACAAATAATAATTAGGACATCTCTTATTTCTAGACTGGATGTTCAGCTTCAAAGTCATGAAATAAGGTTAGACTAGCCCTGCACTCCTACTCCTACTGGTAATAACCTGCTAGAACCAGGCTGGCCTTCCTCTCCAAGGACAGAACACACACTGCCCAGCTCCTAACAGTTTCTGGCACCCTTTTATTTCACACCCTACCTTCTTCACTCACCTCATCTGCCTGGCTCTTGAACTGTACGCTTCTACCTTACAGAAAAAAAAAAAAAAAAAAAAAACAAGAATTCACATCTTACTGCTTCAACTTTAGGACAATATTCTTGATCTAAAGTGCAAAAGCTCAAAACAAAATATAGCAATTTAGGGAACCAGGATTCTGGCCAATGGGTCATGGTCTAATGAAGAATCGGGTGGAGGAAATGCCTTGACCATGCTTCATGTTGTTGCCATTTTAATATTTATTTATTTTTGGCTATGCTTTCTCTTTATTGTGATGCACAGGCTTTCTCCAGTTGCAGCAAGTGAGGGCTACTTTCTAGTTGTGGTGCTCAGGTGTCTCATTGTTATGGCTTCTCTTGTGGTGGAACATGGGCTCTAGGGCACACAGGCTTCAGTAGTTGTGGTGAACAGGCTTAGTTGCCCCCACAGGATGTGGGACCTTTCTGGACCAGAGATTGAACCCATGTCCTCTGCATTGGCAAGTGGATTCTTAACAACTGGACCAGCAGGGAAGTCCCTGTGACTCATGTTTTACTCCTTAGGTACTAGCCTAATCTTTTCAACTAAAGTTCAAATTAGATCATGAAGAATACTTTTCTTTTTTTTTCCTATCAATTTCATTTTCAGATAGCAAAAGCAGTGTGTGTTATGTAGTTAACTTAGAAAGTAAAAAGGCAAGAAAAGAAGTAATATACACACCGCTCAATTTCTCAGTCATTGTTAGGATATATCTATCATCTTGAGTTCTCTTTTGAAGTGTTTTAAATCATAAAGTTCTCTAGAAAGGTACATTTTTTTTTCCTACTATACTTTGCCCAGGGCTCAACTCCCACAAAACATAGTAACAGATGATCTGAACTACTAAAAGTTAAAAGCAGACATCCACAGACCTGGAATCCAGACAGATGAGGTTCCCTGGGAACAGAAGAATTCTGGGACAGTCAGAGATGAAGGAAGGGGAGAGACAAAGTTCTTCTGTCAATCTTTAGAAAGGACAAGAGCCTGAAGCTTAGCTGTCAGAGGTAAGGATGCAGTGATACTGAATAAGTGCCCCAGAGCTAGGAATGGAAAGAGACATCTCCTGCTTCTCCCCACGGGCCCCCCTCCCCGCAATAAGGAAATACAGAGGCAATGAGGCATGATTAACATAAAAGGGTAACCTCCCTGGGATGGAAGAATAAAAGGAGCAGATGAGACGCACCCCTTACCCCCAAGGAAAGGCTGAGCAAAGCTGAAACAGTATGGGGTGGAGGCAGGGGGAGGTAAACTCAAATACCTCCAAGAGGCAGGTAAGTAATGCAAATGAATGAAGTAGGCCAGGTGTGAGGAAAATCAGATGCTTTGCTGGAATTCTAAACACACAGGCATAGTTTTCATTTCCACAAACAAGTATTCTGTCTCACTTTTTGGAAACATGGCAGTCTTCTTCATTTATTTTTCATTTTCACACTTTTGAGAGAGATTTCTTCACAGTAGGAAAGACAGCAGGTCTTTGGATAATACATGGAAATTGACAACAGGTCTTGGTTTCAGGCAGACAATTGCACGTGGTGGTGCATCTACCAGACTGAGGAACTCATATCCCATTCTAAAGTGCTATGTCCCAACTATTAAGAATAAAAACAATCAGAAATAAACATTATCAGATATTACAAGCTTCCAAGAGAAGTCAGAAATATAAATGCTTATATGCATTTTTCTGGCTTTTAAAGTTAGTTCAAGACTTGTGAGTTGATTTTTTTTAATAGAAGCTTTACAATGCCATATTCATTTCTGCTGTACAACAGTATGAGTCAACTATATATCCTCTCCCTCTTGGAGTTCCCACCATGTCCCCATCCCATCCCTCTAGGTCATCACAGAGCACTGAGCTAAGCTCCCTGTGCTATTTAGCATGTTCCCACTAGCTGTCTATTTTACATGTTTGTTTATTTTTAAATTAGATGAAACACATTCCTACGCCCTCGTAGGTACTATGAACTGCCCATTTGTGACTACTGCCTCATGTCTTTCTGGATTTCATGCTGTGCTGACTGTCACCCAACGGGATGGACATCTATGATTTCCTTCTCCTATACACTGTAAAAAACATGACTCCTAAAACTGGCACTTAAGGGAGACAGTGACAAATTCAGTTACGATCAAAGGTCAAGAAAGGAACCTGAAACTAAACGCACTGGGGAATACTTCTAGGAAAAGACAAACATAATCATATGATATGGTGCCCGGCAGGCTACAGTCCATGGGGTTGCAAAGAGTCGGACATGACTGGGCAACTAAGCACAGAACAGCACAGTGACAAAAGATGATATAGAATGCTACAGGATGCTTTCTAGTTTACATGATATTTTCACATCCACTCTGTCATTGGAACCCACAACAAATTTCAAAGGCAGACTGAAAGGCATTATTAATACCACTGATAGGAAGGAAGGAACAAAGGAAAGAGAATTAAGTAGGAATAGTGGCTCAGAGATTAAGTGACTTGCCAATATTATAAAAATATACACTGGAAGAGATGACTCGTTAATTTATAAAAAAGGGAAAACTGATGCTGAGTATCATTTATAGAAAACACAATAAGTTATTTTTGTTCTAAGAATACTTTCACAAAAGCACTGAAGTCAATAGAGTATAAATGATTGTGGGGGGAGAAAATGGTTAACATTTTCTGTTTTACTTATGCTTTGAAGAATTAATGCTGATGTCTACATCTGTTTCATGTAAAGGATTCATGGTTTTTATATTTAACTTTTACCTATAAGAAAGAAAACTGTACAATGTAATATTTTAGAATACTATAAAAAACTTCCCATCAAGAACTATTCACCTATGGAAAATAATACAGTACCAAGAGTCCAAATATTGGGCTCTAGAACTAGCACTGCACGTGGCTTTAGCCAGGCGTCAATCTTTCAAGCTTCAGTTACCTTTTATTTGAAATGGGTATAACAACACCTGAGTATGTGAAAGGAGATGGGCGTAGGTGAACTTTCTGTAAATTAATGAGCATTCCAGACATAAATACAATGTAGGGTAGGCTAATAGGAGTGAAAAATCTGTAAACACATTAAAAATATTTTGTATTAAATGTAAACTCCATACTTTGGAGTTCAAGGACCCTGCATCATCTAATTCAACCCAGCCCAGCCAACCTCATCTCCTTCCACCACGTCTGATACCAACTGCACTCTGGAACCATGGAAGCATCCAATTCCTGAGCCCAGAGATGCATGGATACCTGGGGATTCAACCCACACACTGAGCACTTGGTTGTCCCTCAGTCAATCCTACACATCTTCTTGCCTCCAACCCCTACAGAAATCCCCCATGGACTATTCTCCCTCTCCGTCACCACTCAGTTCTAGAATGCTATCTGTTTTCCACCCATATCCTTCCTGTCTCAAAAAACTCAAGTCTTAAACCCCAAAATTCTCAGTCTACAAAAAGTTGTTTCCCCGAAAATAAAATCTAGACCAACCAGATATAGTTCAAATTCCAACTTCACAAGCTTATCTTCTCTGATCTTGTTTCTTTACCAGAAAATTGCAATCCTAAGGCTTACTTCGGAGGTGGTTTTACATAGACATTTTTCCCTCATGACATAGAGATTTGTTAACCCTTGATCACCCGGAGCTGTGTCACAGTATCTCCTATCCTGTGTGCACCTCCTCACCGTCACCACAATTACTACATCACACACTTCCTGAGGATATGGATCATTCATTCAGTATTTTTTAAAGTATCTTTTCCCTGCTGGACATTTTTCTCAGACCTGGCACTCTCAAGGAGACTGGCTTCCTTTGCCCTCAAGATCTAACATTCTGAGGAGAAGCTGCTGATCAGCAATGAACTGAAATAAAACATTGAATAATAAAACAAAAATTAAAAATAAGCTCCTAGCAAATGGTATAAATGAAATAACTGAATAGCTGAGAAAGGAAGAGAAGAGAAAGACATGGGGGAAAGGGAAAGATATACCCACCTGAATAAAGAATTCCAAAGAATAGCAAGGAGAGATAAGAAAGCCTTTTTAAGTGAACAATGCAAAGAAATGGAGGAAAACAACAGAATGGGAAATACTACAGACATCTTCAAGAAAGATAGAGATACCAAGGAAATATTTCATGCAAAGAGGGGCACAATAAAGGAAACAGTATGGACCTAAAAGAAGCTGAAGAGACTAAGTAGACGTGGCAAGAATACACAGAACTGTACCAAAAAGGTCTTAGTGACCCAGATAACCATGATGGTGTGATCACTCTCCTAGAGCCAGACACAATGGAGTGTGAAGTCAAGTGGGTCTTAGGAAGAATTACTACCAACAAAGCTAGAGGAGGTGATGGAAATCCAGCTGAGTTATTTCAGATCCTAAAATCTTTTCAAGTGCTACACTCAGTATGCCAGCAAATTTGGAAAACTCAACAGTGGCAACAGGACTGGAAAAGATCAATTTTCATACCAATCCCAAAGAAGGGCAATGCCAAAAAATGTTCAAACTACCACACAATTGCACTCATTTCACATGCTTGTAAGATAATGTTCAAAATCCTTCTAGCTAGGCTTCAATAGTATGTGAACTGAGAGCTTCCAGATGTTTAAGCTGGATTTACAAAAGGCAGAGGAACCAGAGGACAAATTGCCAATATCTGTTGGATTAAAAAAAAAAGTAGGGTGGGGTGAGAATTTCATAAAAACATCTGCTTCATTGACTATGCTAAAGCCTTTGACTGTGTGGATCACAACAAACTGTGGAAAATTCTTCAAGAGATGGGAATGCCAGATCACCTTACCTGTCTCCTGAGAACCTGTATGAAGGTCAAGAAGCAACAGTTAAAACTGGACATGGAACAAAAGACTGGTTTCAAATCGGAAAAGGAGTATGTCAAGGCTGTATATTGTCATGCTACTTATTTAACTTATATGCAGAGTACACGATGTGAAATGCTGGGCTGGATGAAGCACAAGCTGGAATCAAGACTGCCAGAAGTATCGATAACCTCAGATATGCAGATGACACCACCCTTATGGCAGAAAGTGAAGAACTAAAGAGCCTCTTGATGAAAGTGAAAGAGGAGAGTGAAAAAGTTGGTTTAAATCTCAACATTCAAAACACTAAGATCATGGAATTTGGTCCCATCACTTCAAAGCAAGTGAAAGTCACTCAGTCATGTCTGACTCTTTGTGACCCCATGGACTATGCAGTCCATGGGCTAGTCCAATTCTCCAGGCCAGAATACTGGAGTGGGTAGCCTTTCCCTTCTCCAAGAGATCTTCCCAACCCAGGGATCAAACCCAGGTCTCCCTCCCACATTGCAGGCAGGCTCTTTACCAGGTGAGCCACAAGGGAAACCCCTTCATGGCAAATAGATGGGGGAAAAAAAGGAAACAATGACAGACTTTATTTTATTGGATTCAAAATCACTGCAGATGGTGACTGCAGCCATGAAATTAAAAGATGCTTGCTCCTTGCAAGAAAAGCTATAACAAACTGCATAGCATATTAAAAAGCAGAGACATCACTTTGCCCACAAATGTCCATCTCGTCAAAACTATGACTTTTCCAGTAGCTATGTATGGATGTGAGAGTTGGATCATAAAGAAAGCTGAGCACCATAGAATTGATGCTTTTGAACTGTGGTGTTGGAGAAGACTCTTGAGAGTCTCTTGGACTCAAGGAGATCAAACCAGTCCATCCTAAAGGAAATAGTCCTGAATGTTCATAGGAAGGACTGATGCTAAAGCAGAAAGTCCAATACTTTGACCACCTGATGTGAAGAACTGATTCATTGGCAAAGACCCTGATGCTGGGAAAGACTGAGGACAGGAGGAGAAAGGGACGACAGAAGATGAGACGGTTGAATGGCATCATTAACTCAATGGACATGAGTTTGAATGAACTCTGGGAAATAGTGAAGGACAGGGAAACCTGGCATGCTGAAGTCCCTGAGGAGGCAGAGAGTCACACACGCTGAGTGACTGAATAACAACAAGAAATCATGTGAACAATATCCCCTGAGGTAGCAAATATATGGACCTACTTTTTTTTTTTAGAAGAATTTTTTTGACATGGACCATTTTTCAAATCTTTATTGAATGTTAAAAAATTGATTTGGTTTTCTAGCCCCAAGACATTGGGGATCTTAGCTCCCTGATCAGGAATGAAACTCACACCCTGGAAGGTGATGTCTTAACCTCTGGACCACCAGGGAATTCCCTGGGCCTACATTTGATAGGGGGGAAGGAGGGCTTTTGATGCCAGAAGCTCTGACACATGAGAAGCCAGCTACACACAGATCTGAGTGGAAACACAGGCCAAGGGAACCAAGCAGAAAGAGAGAAGAAGGAATGCACCCTGGGTCTTTGAAGAACAGCAGGGAGGATGAGGAAGCTGAGCTTTGGGGATTATTACACCAAATGATGTTGGAGGCATGGGTGGACTCCGTATGTCATAGGGCTGTAAGCAGGGAAGGGCTCAGATCCTGTGCCTCTTATTTCACCATCATTTCCTTGTGGCTAAACTGCACATCAGTTTTCTGTTTCTTTTTATTTTTGTTTGCTATGTGATGTCATCTAGGTCTTCCTTGCCTCAGCACCTTGCAAGAAAATACCTGATGTCACTCCCAGAGCTGTCATCCCCAACCTTCCTATCATCTCCAGGGGAGAAACTTGGATGAGGAGCCCTTTGGCTCATTTTGAGATCCTCTCCTTCCAACCACCAGAGCTTCACTCAGTGTGACAGGCCAATAAGCACTGCCTCAGCCCATATTCTGCTTCTTGCTGGCATTTGGGAAGTTGGCTCTGTTGCCTAAAGGAGACATTTTAGGAGAGGTTTCCATAGAAACCCAAACTTTCTCTCCAGCTGCTCATGTAGTGTATCCCTTATTTTAAAATATGCATTATTTTTCTTTTATCAGCTTTTGGGCACTTGATTCTTTGAGTACCAAAGAAATAGTATCAGATCTTGAGGAACATAAGTTGTCACATTCTACACTCAACAGTCTTTCCTAATTGTGTTTCTGTGGCTGACAGGAAGGATAGAAGCTTTGATGCCAAACTAACCATTTCTTCTGTGAATATACACTTGTCATCTCAGAATTCCTTTGGAGGCTAGCTCTTCATCATCAATGTTCTGTTGGCATCACTGGTTTCATAGAAGTCTCACTGAACTATTGTCCAAGCCTCTGTCTCTTTCCCAAACCTTCTCCCTGAATGACTATATTCCAAATCTAGAAACAGTTGCACTTTTTTTCTTGTTCCTACAAGCTGAAGTCTTGCCTACTTTGGGCCATTAAAAGCATCATTTCTTTAAGCTTCCTATCTCATACTCATTCTTAATTCATGTTAAACCATAGGCATCATTTTCACAGTGGAGACTACTTTACCTGCCAAAATGAGGTTATATTTACTATGTTTTCTTCCTAACAATTCCCATAATTCTAATGACATCATTTTGGTGGTTATACATTTGATGTCTCTCTCCATTAAAATGCAAACTCCTTAAAAAACTGTACCTTACCAATGTCTGGATGGATAGCATCCAGCACAGTGTTTTGGAAAGAATAAAAAAATTAGGGGAATATTTATATTTCAGCCCAAAAGAGAAGTAGAAACAAGTAATTAAATAAATTCTGCTTTGTGCATTTATAGGAATAAAGTTTATTTTCTCCAAGGAAACACAAATCTATGTCACCTGTTGTGAAACAAGTGGGAAAAATAAATCTGTTTTGGTTTTAGAGAAGCCATTGTATTATATGGTATGAATCAAAGCAAAGGACAAATGCATTTAAGAACTGCAGAGAGGATTTGATGTGGGAATCATGTAACTCTTCACCTCTACTGTGTACAGCTGAGCAACAGGTAAGCAGGAATTCCAGAATTTTCCCCGCATAAGGAAGCTGAGATAGAAAACACAGAGGAAGGAAAAACAGAGGGAAAGAAGGCAATGAGAGAAGTAGAGGGACAGACAGAGTATTTAAGAAAAGGAATAATAAAAAGAGACCACATCCAAAGAGGAAAGAGAAAAGATTCCTGGAGACCCCAAGTTCACCTTAGGGAGGGAGAAGGGAGGGGCAATGCAAATGAGTTGGCGAGGTGGGGCCTGGGGAAGGGGGTCAGCCCACATCTCAGGCGCTCCAGAATTCCTGGCGATTTACAATTCTGTTTAAAGTAAACGGACAGATACTTGGCAGGATACCTGCCAAGAGGCTGATGTGTGAGATGATTTCTGTGAGCCTGCAGGTCAAATCTAATCAAAGCAGCCAAGATTTACTGAGTCTCTGATACGTATGCCAGGTGCCTTTGACACACTGTTGTATCAATCTTGGCAAGAACTCGTTTTACCCATGAGGAAACTTGAGACTCAGAAAGGTGAAAGTTCCTGCTTCAAGAGACCCAGGTAAAATGCAACAGAGCCTATGTCTGTCTGTCTGTCTTCAAAGGTGGGCTCCGTCTATCATGCTACCCTGACCCAACTCATAGAAGAGGCTTCAAAAAAAAGAGGTCTGTCGTTCTGCAACACAATGGAGAGAAAACTACAAAGTGAATATATAATGTGCATGGTGTTCAATTCAGCTTTCTAATAATGGAAAAGCTGCTCAAGAAGGGACTGACCTTCTCTGTGAGGAAGAAACCTCACTATGAGGGATGGACCAACCTGATGTGCTCTTTGAATGTTACCCACTCACCCTCCCCTAATACTCTGCTGTGGTTTCCCACTGTACTTGGGATGACACTCGCAGTTCTCACCACAGCCTGTAAGACTCGGCACCATCCAGCCCCTATCTGTTCCACACCTTCACTCCAACTCCGGCGTGCAGAGCCGCGCAGGTCCACCTCGTCCTGGTCGGGCCACACATCATCCCAGGAAGGGCACACCGTCCCATCTCCCCTCAGTAGAAGCTTCTGCCCTCCATTCTTCACTTGACTTCAGGCAACTCTGTCCTTCAGAAAAGTCTTCCTGGGTCTCAGAATGTAATTCAGATCCACACTTTCCTCTTTGCTGTCACATCTTGCACTTTTCCTTTCTGTCACACGATCATGAGAACCTCTGAATACATAGCCATATAAAGATATGCTTACTGTCACTGGACAGTGAGTTCCAGGCATACCAGAACCATGTCTCTAGTTCACTAAGGTATCCCCAAACCACAGTACAGGGTCTCAGATACTGTAGAATTGTAAAAACTTGAATACTTTTTGTGGACTACTACAATGAACTTCAGGAATGTGCTTAAGGAAATGCCCTAAGGAGTGAGGTAATGAGATGACCCCTGAAGAAACTGCCAGTTAGAACCATGACCTGTGTCACTAGCTTGCCATATCACTTCCCACTACTCAGAAAGAGCGGGCATCATTTGGAAAATGAAAACTAGTCTGTACTCCCCTACCCAACCCTCAAAACTACTTTACCCTACTTGATGAGTTTTGTTATGTATGTCTTTGTTCTCATATGCATTTGTTTTACATCCATTCCTTCTTTATTCCAAATACCCATGAGAAAGCCAGTGCCACAGAGATCCAGGCCCTCAGAGACCATCAGGAAAATGAAAACCAATGTGAATTACCAACAGTATTGGCAACAAGACAGTCTCTGAACCAGACTTTGGCCCCAATCTGTTCAGAGTCACCCACACATTTCCACCCCAATGACTATGGTATCACCATCCCAAAATTTTGAGTTCAGGTGGGGCCCAACTCAGAAACCTGAACTTTAGGAAAACAAAGAATCTGTTGTTATGCAAATCTCTTTAGACACTGAAAAAGAGAGGAAATGAAAAGATAAGCAAACACAGACTGCATAATGCCACCTGGCTTCTAAAATAGTTCCCTCTCTAAAGTTTCAATAGGATGTCAGCTCACTGGAAACAAAGTCCCTAATCACAGAGAAAGTGTTTGACTCAAATTATTTCATTTTCTATTTTGGTAGCTCTTGCAATGGTGCCATTGTGCTTTCAGAGAAAAGAATAACAGGAGACCCTGAATGTTTTCCTTGTAGGGAGAGACATTTCCACTTCTTTTGCCAAATGGGCGATCAGGCCCTGTGCTTATTCAACCAGCACCAATAGTGTATCAGGCACAGTGCTAGGTCCTAGGGGATAAAGTATGGAGAAGAAACAGAAAGGCCCTGTTTCTGGAGCTGGCAGCCTCGTATGAACACAGTCCAGCTTAGACATCACTAACACATTTGCCTTGCTGTTGGAATACACGCAATATGGCACTTTGTGCTTCACAAAATCCTCTCACATATATCACCTTTTTTTTTTTTTCTCTCATCCAACAACCTTGTAAGAACAGCATGAATGTTAAGACTTCCTTCTTTTCTAAAATGAAAGGAAGGCTCAGAGCCCAGAAGAACTGGCCATAAGTCACATCAGTCATGTTCTTTCAATTATACCAATAGCAACAAAAAAAACAAATGTTTAATAGCATTTACAAATGCTAAGCTTTTTCACACAATACCATAGTGAATTCTTGCAACAAATTTATGATTCCCAATTTAAAAAACGAAAGAGGCTCAGAGGTTGAATAACTTTTTTAAGTCATTCAGGGAAAAAAAAGAGAGGGGGGGGGGATTGAAGTAGAGATTCAAATCTAAGCAATGTGACTACATCTGGCATTTAACCAGTGACTGACTGACAATACAGCATAAGTTGGTCATATCCCTTATTTTAATTGGAGCAACTATCATTACAGTCAATTTAAAAACAGAGTACTGAGGTGCACAGAGGTTTAGAGCCACATTCAAGGTCATACGTTTCAAAGTGCTAAAATTAAAGTATCATCTCAATTCCCAAGGTATGAATCCAACTCACTTTTCCACTCGACCAAAGGTTCTCACCCATGCACAACTGAAAGAGAAGGAGAGAGACCATCGGGTCTACACTGCTGCTTCATTTCATGGTGAATTGAGAAGTCCCCTCATACTGGACCTAGACTGTCAGCACTCTGGGTGCAAGCAAGAGCTGAAAGTAGAACATTTAGTCAGGAGGCTCTGGTCCACCAACACCTCAGAGGTACTGGAGTCCCTATTCTAAACTAAATTTGATTCTCACCAATGTGTCAAAGTTTGCCTATCTAAAGAGGTTGACAACTTCTGCCCTTTCAAAGAAAAATGTTAATAGAACAGCTCTCATTAGTAAGAGTGTAATTAACTGGAGCTACATTTGGGTAGAATTTAGGGTTAATTCAAGAGAGAATCAGCTTTCCAGGTGGCTCAGTGGTAAAGAATCTTCCTGCCAAGCAGGACATGTGGGTTTGATCCCAGGGCCCAAAGATCCCCTAGAGAAGGAACTGGCAACCCACTCCAATATTCTTGTCTGGAAAATCCCATGGACAGAGGAGACTGGTGGGTTACAGTTCATAGGGTCACAATGAGTCGGACATGACCGAACCACTAAACCACCAACACCACCAAGAGAGAATCAGGACATAAAACGCAGAGCAAGATTGACTCCAAATCATCCATCCATCTTAAAAAAAAAAATCACTGACTACTTTCTAAAAGACCAGAAATATGTTTAGTCCTCGGGAACAAAAATGAACATGAAAGAAATAGTCCCTGACCTCCAAAACCTTACCATCAAGTACCCCATGAATCATACAACTCAGTTTACACTTCTTTTTCTGCAGGTGCTAGAAAGCTGTTGAAGGTTTTCAGGAAGGAAATGATTGGATGGCAGCTATTCCTCCCACAGACTCAGAAACTCTGAGTTGAAACAACTTTAGAGGTTATAAACACCCTCCCCATTGGCATTCACAGCTGCACTTTGCACTAGTCACATATAGCCATTCAACACTTGATATGCAGCTAGTCCCAGATGAGATGCGTTCTAAGTGTAAAAAGCACACTGGATTTTGAAGATTTGTTATAAACAAAAAGGTAAGATCTCACTAAAACTTTTGAAAATAATGATTAACAATAGATATGGCAGCATTTTTGGTACACAGTGCTCCCTCACTATCTGTGGAGGGATACCAAAACCAGTGCAGAAAACCAAAATCTGCTCAGCCTCAAATACCCAGTTGGCTGTCCATATTGACAGATTCCACATCCATAGATTCAACCAACTGTGGCTGTACACAGCTCAAGATCTGAGGTTGGCTCAATATGTGGATGTTGAACACAGAGTTTCAGAGGACTGACTATATGGGGCTAAGTATATTACTAAAATTAATTTCATCTGTTTCATTTTTTTAATGTGGCCATGAGAATATGTCTAGAATATGTGGCCACTAGAAAAGATATAGCCATTTGAATGCAGTTTCAAAGAATAGCAAGGAGAGATAAGAAAGCCTTCCTCAGTGATCAGTGCAAAGAAATAGAGGAAAACAATAGAATGGGAAGACTAGAGATCTCTTCAAGAAAATTAGAGAGACAAAGGAAACATTTCATGCAAAGATGGGCGCAGTAAAGGACAGAAATGGTTTGGACCTAACAGAAGCAGATATTAAGAAGACGTAGCAAAAATATACAGAAGAACTGTACAAATAAGATCATCATGACCCAGATAACTGTGATGGTGTGATCACTCACCTAGAGCTAGATATCCTGGAATGTGAAGTCAAGTGGGCCTTAGAAAGCATCACTATGAACAAAGCTAGTGGAGGTGATGGAATTCCAATTGATCTATTTCAAATCCCAAAAGATGATGCTGTGAAAGTGCTGCACTCAATATGCCAGCAAATTTGGAAAACTCAGCAGTGGTCACAGGACTGGAAAAGGTCAGTTTTCATTCCAGTCCCAAAGCAGGGCAATGCCAAACAATGTGCAAACTACCACACAACTGTACTCATCTGACATGTTAGCAAAGTAATGCTCGAAGATCTCCAAGTCAGGCTTCAACAGTACATGAACTGTGAACTTCCAGATGTTCAAGCTGGATTTAGAAAAGGCAGAGGAACCAGAGATCAAATTGCCAATGTCTGCTGGATCATCAAAAAAGCAAGAGAATTCCAGAAAAACATCTACTTTTTTTATCAATTATTCCAAAGCCTTTGATTGTGTGGATCACAACAAACTGTGGAAAATTCTTCAAGAGGTGAAGACCACCTTACCTGCCTCCAGAAAAATCTGTATGCAGGTCAAGAAGCAACAGTTAGAACTGGACATGGAACAACAGACTGATTCCAAATAAGGAAAGGAGTACATCAAGGCTGTATATTGTCACCTGCTTATTTAACTTATATGCAGAGTACATCATGCAAAATGCCAGGCTGGATGAAGCACGAGCTGGAATCAAGACTGCTGGGAGAAATAACAATAACTTCAGATATGCAGATTACACCACACTTATGGCAGAAAGTGAAGAGGAACTGAAGAACCTCTTGATGAAAGTGAAAGAGGAGAGTGAAAAAGTTGGCTTAAAACTCAACATTCAGAAAACTAAGATCATGGCATCTGGTCCCATCACTTAATGGCAAATAGATGGGGAAACAATGGAAATAGTGACAGACTATTTTTCTGAGCTCCAAAATCACTGTAGATGGTGACTGTAGCCATGAAATTAAAAGATGCTTGCTCCTTGCAAGAAAAGCTATAACCAGCCTATACAGCATATTAAAAAGCAGACACATTACTTTGTCAACAAATGTCTATCTACTCAGAGCTATGGTTTTTCCAGTAGCCATGTATGGATGTAAGAGCTGGACCATAAAGAAAGCTGAGCACTGAAGAATTGATGCTTTTGAACTGTGGTGTTAAAGATTGCTGAGAGCTCATTGGACTGCAAGGAGATCCAACCAGTCCATCCTAAAGGAAATCAGCCCCAAACATTCATTGGAAGGATTGATGCTGAAGCTCCAACACTTTGGCCACCTGATGTGAAGAACCGACTCCTTGGAAAAGACCCTGATGCTGGGAAAGACTGGAGGTGGGAGTAGAAGGGGATGACAGAGGATGAGATGGTTGGTTGGCATCACCGACTCAATGAACATGAGTCTGAGCAAGCTCTGGGAGTTAGGATGGACAGGGAAGCCTGGCATGCTGAAGTTCATGGGGCCTCAAAGAATTGGACACGACTGACCAACTGAACTGAACTGAGAATATGTCAATTCACATATGTGGCTTGTACTGTGTGTCTTTTGGACAATGCTTCTCTGTAGAATTCCTGATAAATGTTCAACTAGGCTTTCTTGAAAACCTCTCTAGACTGAACATTCTCCTGTCCTTGAGAAAATCCATTCTGTGGCTTCAAGGCTGCATATTAGAAGTAATTCTTTTTGTTAAACCATAAAATGTCTTTTTGCATATTTTACACATTGAAAATCATGATGCTCTATGGCAGTGGTCCCAAACGATTTTAGCACCAGGCACTGGTTTCATGGAAAACAAATTTTCCACAGACTGGAGGGTATGGGGGTGTCGGGTGGGCATGATTTTAGGATGATTCAAGCTCATTACATTTCTTGTGCAGTTTGTTTCTATCGTTATTACATCAGATTCACCTCAGCTCATCAGGCATTAGATTGCAGAGGTTGGGGACCCCTGCTCTATGGCATTCTTCCAATAGTAACCCTGAACTATCTTTCATCTCCTCCCGCTTCCATTTTCCCCAGGTCATCCAGTCTTCCCTTGTTCCAAGCAAATACCTCGAATTAGTTTATTATTCCTTTCACAGTATGTTTTCTGGGTCTCTAATGTTCCCCATCACTTTTCTCTACACATTTTCTCAATTATCAGCATTCCTTCAAAAAAAAAACAAAACAACATAACTTTTCTGGTTGTCTCATTGGAGGTAACAGTATATGATGGTAAAATGACCCTTAGATTAGAAATTAGAGATAAGTTAATTCTCATCTCAGCCAACCTGTGCAACCTTCTATAAGTAATTTCACCTCGTGGGCAAAAGCTTATGAAAGTGAACTTAACAGGGAAACCAAACCAGAAGGAAAAGAAGAAAAAAAAAAATGATCCACATACAACCTAAACAATGAACCTTTATTTTTAATAGCTGAGCATTCATGTCTCCTGCTAATAGAACCCATCTCCTCCACTTTCAAAATGTGCCATTTTTCAGTTGTTGGAGGGAGGAAGAGTAGGTTCACCCTGTCCCTCAGCTTCAGGGAAGACTGAGGCCAGGATTGGAGAATCAGAGGCACAGATATTGGTTCAGTGACCAGCAAAGTACTCAGCTGAGGCAAATGCATTACACGGAGACAGCTTGCTGTAGGAGGATGCTAACAGGGGAAGCAGAACTCTAAGACTTTGGGGTGGAGGGAAGGACCCGATGATGCAATTCACATTATTGCAGCCCCTGCTTACAACTGTGCGTCAAGTAATGCACTTTCTGGCCTTTTTTTTTTTTATTTTTTAAAGAAAATAAAAGAAACTGAATTAATGTATTTCTTTTTTCCAGTAACATCAGTTTGAGTCTACAACCAAGAGACCTGTTGCACTGTTTTCAGAAATTAAAATGCTTCCAGATCCTTGACCTCATTTCCAGACTTCTGACTTGTCGTGTATGTACCTGGCTTCATGAATGAGCAGTGATGTTCTGTATATCAATACGGAAGGATATGGACTTCCCTGGCCACCCAGTGGTTAAAGCTCCATACTTCTTGTATATGGGGCACAGGTTTGATCCCTGGCAGGGAAACTAAGACACTATGTGCCACATAGGGAAAACAAAAAATAAACACAGAATGACAGACATGTTGAGATGGCAGAAGTCAAGGATGGTAGCACGCTGATTCTGAGTCTCTGTCCTTTTCTCTTAAGCAGTGTTATCTGTCAATCTTTCACCCATGTCATGGAAAAGCTTCATGGTCAATGCTTCATTTACTCAGCTTATCTTTTCATATTAAAATGATACTTGCTCTATAGTGTGGCAAGTAATTAAGTAACATCACAGCATGCTTTGTTTTATAAAATCGATGCGTGTGCAGAAACAAACTGACTCCCATTAGGATTCACAACCTGCTTGATTTTCACTTCTCATGGATCTTCAGTAGGCAACATCTTCCAACACTTCTAGTTCTCTCCTCTGCACCAATCACCCCCCACCCCCACCCCCCGCCCGGCCCCAGGTCCTAACACAGGTTTTATTGCAGCACTCGAGATCTAGAAAGGGCTTTAAGACATGGCTGCTTAATGCCATGACTTTATACTGTCAGTGTAAAAGGATTTCTAGAGAATGGAAAGTGACTTTCTCAACATACAGTACAGTTGGAAACACAGCCTAGACAAGAGTTCTGTGCTGTCAGAGTATGATATCATATAGCATCTGTATTCTAAGTGGAGTCACCTGTTTAGAGGCCTCTTTGGGTAAATCATTTCCCAATTTTCTTCTTTCACAAGATCATTTAACTGCATCTCAGTGTTTGTTTATAAAGTGGGCTTAACACTGTTTGGGTGCATAAGCTGTTAATAGGTGCATGCTGAGTGTGTGACCCCATGGACTGTAGCCCCCCGGACTCCTCTGTCCATGAAATTTCCCAGGCAAGAATACTGGAGTGGGTTGCCATTTCCTTCTCCAGGGGATACTCACATCCCAGGGATTGAACTCTTGTCTCCTGTGTCAGCAGATGGATTCTTTACCACTGCAGCACCTGGGAAACCCACTAGTAGGCCTAACCACTATTTATGTGCCAGGCATCTACTATATGCTTATGAATCCAATCTGGCTTAATCGTCATAAATATCTCTGAAGTTTGTACTCGAAGGTTTCTCTTTTTTTTAAAGAAAAGGAAGTTGGGATTTAGAGAGGTGATGGAGATAGCCTAAATCAGATATCTGATAAATATGATCAACAGGATTGAATTCAGTTTCTACCTCTGACTCTAGAGCCTGAATTTTTAACCTGAATATTCTATCTTCTCAGTAAGATTAAGCAAACTCTTTCATTAGAACATGTCTGGAAATAGACAAGGCTGTAAAATAGAGTGATCACTTTCTGAGCCCTCATTGACCTGTAAAACATTTTAATAAATCACCAGCTATGCTCAGGAATATCCCTGTTCAAGTCCTGTGACCCACTATTTAAATGTATAGTAAACAAAAGTCCATAATTCACTTACATTTTGCTATGTGTTCAATAGCTACAGAAGTTTCTACAGAAATTTTTAAGAGAGACAGAAATGTAAAACAGGAGACAGAAGAGCAGGAGCCTCTCTTATTCCCACTGCATCTTCAGCCCTCACATGTTTCAGATACACTTTCTATCTAGCTGAGTGTCTCCTTTACAACAGAGGATTGTACCTAAAAACCCTAGATTGGCTGTGTGGTAGTTATCTATTGCTGTGTAACAAATTATCCCAAAGCTTAGTGTCTTAAAACAACATTCATTTTTGTCAGAAAGTAACAAACTTATTTTAGAATTTATATGGAAATTCAAGGGACACAGATAGCCAAAATGATCTTAAAAAAAGAAGTTGGAGGATTCACAATTTCCAATTGCAAACCTTACTACAAAGCTAGAGTAATCAAGAAAGTCTGAAACTGATATAAGGATAGCCATATAGATCAATGGAATAGAACTGAGAGTCTAGACATAAATCTCCCAATTCACAGTCATTTGATTCTTAACAAGGATGCCAAAACAACTCAATGAGGGAAAGAACAGTCTTTCTAACAAATGGTTCTGGGGAAACTGGATATCCACATACAATAGACTGAAGTTGAATGCCAACTTCACACCATATATGAAAAGTAATTCCAAATGGATCAAAGACCTACTATTTTATAGCTACAACTATAAAATGCTTAGAAGAAATCATAGGTCTCAATCTTCATGGTCTTGAATTAAGCCATGGTTTCTTAGATATGATAGCAAAAGCAATGAAAGAAAAAACAGAGATAAACCTGACATTACCAAAACTGTAAACTTTTGTGCTTTAACAGGCACCATTAAGAAAGTAAAACACCACCACCTGAAAGTAAAACAACCCAATAAAGGCCTTATTTCCAGAATATACAAAGAACCATTACAACTTAAAAGTAAAGACCAAAAAGCGACCAAGGGTCTGGATAGACAATCCTCCAAAGAAGATATACAGTCAGTAAGCACTTGAAAAGATGCTTAACATCATTAGTCATCAGGAATATGGAAATGTAAACAACAGTGAGATACCAATTCATATCCACTAGAATGGCAATAATCAATTGGGCAGATAAGTGTTGGTAAGGATGTGGAGAAGCTCAAAATAGACACTGTGGAAACGTTTGGCAGCTCCTCAAAAAGTTAAACAGAGACCTAGCTGTTTCATACACACACACACACACACACACACACACACACACACGCACCCAAGAGAATAAAACATATGGAGCAATACCCATCTTGCTCAGAAGTCAAAAAAGCTGAAAGAAAAAGTAATTTTAGTTGCTAGAGGCTCACCTGCTATTCCAGGCCAACCTGCAACTGTGCCTCATGCCCTGCTGCAGCTCAGTCTAAAAAGGCAAGATAGTTATAGTTCTGATTTCCAAATCTCATTCAAAATGTCCTGTGGTCCATGCTAATCCATAACTACGTAAGAAAGGAAACTCCTGGAAGTTTAGTTTCAGTTTAGCTAGATTAGCATAACAAAATTAACTTCAATTATTATTAAAGAATTTTTGAGTCAGGAATGGTGTTCAGTACATAAATTGTATTTCTTCAGAGATATTACTTTGCCAACAAAGGTCCAAATAGTCAAAGATCCAGTTTTTCCAGCAGTCATGTATGGATGTGAAAGTTAGACCATAAAGAAAGCTGAACACCGAAGAAGTGATGCTTTTGAATTGTGGTCTTGGAGAAGACTCCTGAGAGTCCCTTGAACTGCAAGGACATCAAACCAGTTAATCCTGAAAGAAATCAATCCTGACTATTCATCTGGTGACTTTGGCCACCTGACGCAAAGAACTGACGCATTAGAAAAGACCCTGATGCTGGGAAAGATTGAAGGCAGGAGGAGAAGGGGATGACAGAGACCAAAATGGTTGGATGGTATCACTGACTCAACAGAGTTTGAGCATGCTCCAGGAGTTGGTGAAAGACAGGGAAGCCTGGCATGTTATAGTCCATGGGGTCTCAAAGAGTCTGACATGACTGAGTAACCGAACATCAACAAGAAATGGAAACTTGTACTAAATACCCTAAATTTATCTTAAATATCAGAAAGCTGCAAAGAGTATGTTCTTTAAAAAGGGTTTCTCAACCTCAGCACTACTGACATTTTATGTTTGGTAAATCTTTTTAACAGGGGGCTTTCCTATGCATTATAGAGTGTTCAGCAGCACCTCGGTATCTACAAATTAAATGGAGTTCTCACAAATCAAAAATATCTTCAGACAGTGTCAACTGTTTCCCTGGGGATCTAAAATTGCCTCCAGTTGAGAACTACTGCTTTGAAGGATACTAAATATTCCAAAACAAAGATGCTGTGTAAACTCAGGTCTAGCTGAAATTAGATTATATGTTATGCTGCTTATATATTTAATTCCCTGTGTGTGTTTAGTTGCTAATATTAATTCACTACATTGGAAGAGGCTCTCTCTGGTTGACCTTGAGTCAAAGCTTAATAGCAAGGCTCAGTTGGTCAAGGTTACTAATTAAAAATTATGGATGTGTTAGCTTTAGAAGATCCCATCTTTTATCTCAGCAAGGTGAAGGATACAGCAGCTCACAGATGGCTCAAGGCAAATCTATGCCTGTTTCAAGGAAGTTTGACAACTAGTTCCCTTGGTATAAAACACTACAGAGATGACACTCTTTCAAGAGTGAATCGTCTTTTTTTGATCATTTCAAATTCTCTTTCATTATTATAAGAAAATTACGTTTTTCTTAAGTAAAATGGTTGGATTCAATCTTGTACTCTTGAATGGCCCATCCTGTAGAAGTTTCAGCAATTTCAAAAGTGACTAGCTGTGCCAGATAACCTTATCAAGAGAGAAGATTCAAGTGGTTGCATCTTGCCCTCTGTCAAATCATACTCTAATTCAAGGGCAGAAAACTCAAGTATCTTCAGGAATCAAGTAGGCAAAGTTAAACACACAGTGGTTCTTAGCAACTATAGTAAACTGGAAAGCCTGTGCCCCGCCTAAAATGGTATACAACCTCTGCTTAGGGATGTCATTTACGAAAATGCAATTTTTTTAAATTTTATGAAGCCAGGAGTCAATATATGTATATGAAATTTGTTGGCAATTAATTCAATTGTGAAAAATCATTACAAAACAATATGACACAGGGAGAAGCATGTGTGTGTGTAGCTACATACCCTGGGTAAAAGTAGGGCTCAGTTGGTAGAGATGGTGTGTATGCATTTGTATGCATGCATATATGTATGTATACATGAGGCCTTCCCAGGTGGCACTAAAGAACCCATCTGCCAATGCAGGAGACTTAAGAGATGCAGGCTTGATCCCTGGGTCAGGAAGATCCCCTGGAGGAGGGCATGGCAACCCACTTCAGTATTCTTACCTGGAGAATCCCATGGACAGAGGAACCTGGCAGGCTACAGTCCATGGGGTCACAGAGTCAAACACAACTGAAGTGACAGCATGCACACATATATACATGTGCATATATACACATGTGAGTTTGCCTGTAGGCTGCATTCACCCATCAAGAGACTAGATTATCATTTTTATTCTCATCAGCCAACCGAAAGGCAAAACAACTTACTAATAAGGGAGGTGGAAAAACTAGTTATTTCAGAGGATTTTTCTCTTATTTAGTCCTAAGTGATTTCTCAATACCATCAATAACTCCTTGTTGTCCCACATTATCAAAATATCCACGGTAAGCTTAAAGTTATTCAGACCAGTAATAAAAACTTACTTCCACTCTCACGACAGAAAACTGAGGATCAGACAGTTAACATGACCTCAGGTCATGTAAAAGCCTCAGGTCACAAAGCCTAGAAGGAGTGAAGCCAAGGCTGAAACTCGTCTCCTGAAACACGCACCTAGCACCCTTCGGCTACTATGTAATATGTCTAAGACCTTGTGGAAATCATCTGCTTTAAGTTAACATAAATCTAGTAAGTATCTGTGTGCAATCTTCGTTTTTGAAAAAGACTATTTTATCCTTGTACGTCCCCAGGTGGAAATTTGACAAGTGTTGTGCTGAAAACAAATTATGCTGTAGTGTGTGCACATTAATTTCTTGGCTAATATTTCAGTTCACTACATTGTAAACCCCTTCATAGTCATCATGATCTGGAAGTACATGCTTTATTGCTTCTAAATATTTGAATTCCAATACGAAGCCCTGTCAATCTACCCAGACTCATAAGTTGGCTTAACCTGATTTTCTCTGCTTTGTGACAACATTGTTTAGTATGCGCTGGGCTGTATCTGACATAAGGAAATCTTATATTACATTTAATCAAATAGACTGAAAGCTGCTAAAATGCCTGCTCTTCCCAAATTTGCAAAGCATTGCATTTTTCCCCCCTTTTCTTTTTTGACTCTGGTGAGTCTGCTATCAAAGTATTTACAGAATTTATGTACATTGAGAAGCTTTCAAATGCATAAAACCCAGCATGGTGTGAATCTCGGTTTTTGAAGAAAAGATTAAAAGAGTTCCCTTTAGTCTCCTAAGGACCCTCTCACAGAAGAAATTCTTAGGTCTGTAAGTAACTTTGTTATCCAGTGGCCTATATTTACAGTGCGTGTTATCTTCAAATCAAAATATAAATTTTACATTTATCCCTACCCTGTACAGTAATTGTCCATGTCTTTTCTTACTTTATAACAGAAAGAAAGAAACATATTAAAAATAAAAAAAAACTGTTCTCAAAGCCTTGACTGCATGAATAATGGAGAGGGAAATCTCAGTATACCCTGTCTGTTCCAACTTTAAAATAGCTCTGAAGCTCACCCTTTTCTTCATCTCTAACCTTTTACTCCATCACCACCCCAACTCTCTATTGTAGCTTGAGCCAAAAACTTCCATCTTCTAGATTTCAATGGTCCCTCTCATTTATACTTTGTCATCTCCAATCCACTGCCCACACTACATTTGTGGCAGAAGCTGCTGCTCATCTTCCCAGTAAGAACCCTTGCATAGTAACAGAAATTCGGTTTTCTTACGAATAGCAGTACACTCAGCTTAAAAGGCTCTATTTCCTGATCTCTCTTGCAGTTAGCAGTAGCTAATTATTAATATTTGGAAGTCAATGAACCAAACTTGCAGGAAATGGAACCAAGACCAGTCAGACAGCTATCACCCCCTACCCTTTCTCCCTACTATGTGAATGATGGAAAGGATGCTGGAGTTCTAGCAGCCATTTCGTATATGTGAGGATGCAAACCAGGTCTAAAGATAGTAGAGCAAAAAAGCAGGAGCCTAGGTCCCTGATGCTTTTATCAAGTTTACATGTCAGTCTCAGAATGTGTTCTCTACATTTTTTTCCCTATGTAACTGGCCCCAATATGTTTATTGTCCCTAGAATTGACAATAATATCATTTATTCAAGCAAAAAATGTGATCATTAAAAAAGTAAATCAGACCAAGTTACGAATTCTCACCTTCAGATTCTCACCTTCTTTCAATGGCTTACACATCTCTGATTTCATATGAATCGCTAGCCAAACCACCTTCACACCACACCTTTGACTGCCTTTCAGTACCTCTCACTATACTGTACTTTTTAAAACTTTCCTCTTCACACTCACTGGCCTCATTGCCTTGACAGTGTGGTTAATTCTGTCCCCATTTTTCAGATATCACCTCAAATAGCAGTTCTTCTGAGGGGCACTCTCAACTTTCCCAACAGAAAGTAACTTCTCAACATCACTTTTATCTTGCTCATGCCCATCAGAGAGTGTATCGCAGTCGTTAATTATCTCATTTACTCACTTATTAGTTGTCTGTTTCCACAGAATAGAAGCCTTGCTTTTTATGGAAGCACATAACATTCACCTGATAGATTTATCATGACTTTAAGTGAATAAAGTTTCCACTTCTCCTATCTAAAAAGCTTACCTCAAGCCCCCTTGCTTTGGTCACATCTTAAACTCCTCCTATACTTATAAATTACATCCCCTAGTAAATATGTTCTTTTCGGACAGGGCCTTTGATCTAGCCTCCACTACCCACACTTTTTGAAATGTATATTTTATTCTGATTTGCATGTGCATTTCAAATTCACCTGGCTGTATCCTAACTCCTTGAAAATCTAAGGTGTCACCTTCTCCAGAAGACTTCCTGGTGTTCAACTCCCAAATCTGTGTTTGTTGTCTCTTCTTACAGAGGTATGATGATTATTAAATAAAGCATCATACTTTGGGAGCAAGTGTTCTGTCCTTAAAGTGAGATAATTTAGGTTTAGAGCCCAGATCTGCCACTGAGTGATTATGTGCCTGAGAACAGTTTCAGTTCAGTTCAGTTGCGTCCAACTCTGAGACCCCAAGGACTGCAGCACACCAGGCTTCCCTGTGCATTGCCAACTCCTGGAGTTTACTCAAACTCATGTCCATCAAATCGGTGATGCCATCCAACCATTTCATCCTCTGTCATCCCCTTCTGCCTTCAATCTTTCCCGGCATCAGGGTCTTTTCCAAGGACTCAGTTCTTCACATCAGGTAGCCAAAGTACTAGAGTTTCAGCTTCAGCATCAGTCCTTCCAATGAACACCCAGGACTGATCTCCTTTAGGATGGATTGGTTGGAACTCCTTGCAGTTCAAGGGGCTCTCAAGAGCCTTCTCAAACACCACAGTTCAAAGGCATCAATTCTTCAGTGCTCAGCTTTCTTTACAGTCCAACTCTCACATCCACACATGACTACTAGAAAAACCATTGCTTTGACTAGACAGACCTTTGTCAGCAAAGCAATGTCTCTGCTTTTTAATATTCTGTCCAGGTTGGTCATAACTTTTCCTCCAAGGAGCAAGGTTCTTTTAATTTCATGGCTGTAGTCACCATTTGCAGTGATTTTGGAGCCCAAAAACAAAGTCTGTCACTGTTTCCACTGTTACTCTGTTTATTTCCCATGAAGTGATGGGACCAGACACCATGATCTTAGTTTTCTGAATCTTGAGTTTTAAGCCAACTTTTTCACTCTCCTTTTTCACTTTCATCAAGAGGCTCTTTAGTTTTTCTTCACTTTCTGCCATAAGGGTGGTGTCATCTACATATCTGAGGTTATTTATATTTATCCTGGCAATCTTGATTCCAGCTTGTGCTTCATCCAGCCCAGCATTTCTCAAGATGTACCCTGCATGTAAGCTAAATAAGCAGTTTCAGTCATCATTAATTTAAAACCTAAGATGACTTCAGCTGTGGCAGTCTATGTAATTGACATCAGATAACATGTGCAACTGACCTTTTCCAGTCCTGTGGCCACTGCTGAGTTTTCCAAATTTGCTGGCATATTGAGTGCAGCACTTTTACAGCATCATCTTTCAGGATTTGAAATAGTTCAACTGGAATTCCATCACATCCACTAGCTTTGTTTATCGTGATGCTTTCTAAGGCCCACTTGACTTCAACATTCCAGGATGTCTGGCTCTAGGTGAGTGATCACACCATTGTGATTATCTGGGTCATGGAGATCTTTTTTGTATAGTTCTGTGTATTCTTGCCACCTCTTCCTAATATCTTCTGCTTCTGTTGGGTCCATACCACTTCTGTCCTTTATTGAGCCAATCTTTGCATGAAATGTTCCCTTGGTATCTCTAATTTTCTTTAAGAGATCTTTATTCTTTCCCATTCTGTTGTTTTCCTCTATTTCTTTGCATTGATCACTGAGGAAGGCTTTCTTATCTCTCCTTGCTATTCTTTGAAACTCTGCATTCAAATGGGAACATCTTTCCTTTTCTCCTTTGCTTTTCACTTCTCTTCGTTTCACAGCTATTTGTAAGGCCTCCTCAGACAACCATTTTGCCTTCTTGCATTTCTTTTCCATGGGGATGGTCTTGATCCCTGTCTCCTGGAAAACTCAGCAGTGGCCACAGGACTGGAAAAGGTCAGTTTTCATTCCAATCCCTAAGAAAGGCAATCCCAAAGAATGCTCAAACTACCACACAATTGCACTCATCTCACACGCTAGTAAGGTAATGCTCAAAAGTCCCCAAGGCAGGCTTCAGTAATACGTGAACCAAGAACTTTCAGATGTTCAAGATGGTTTTAGAAAAGGCAGAGGAACCAGAGATCAAATTGCCAATATTTGCTGGATCATCAAAAAAGCAAGAGAGTTCCAGAAAAACATCTATTTCTGCTTTATTGACTACACCAAAGCCTTCGACTGTGTGGATCACAATATACTGTGGAAAATTCTGAAGGAGATGGGAATACCAGACCACCTGACCTGCCTCTTGAGAAACCTGTATGCGGGTCAGGAAGCAGCAGTTAGAACGGGATATGGAACAACAGACTGGTTCCAAATAGAAAAAGGAGTACTTCAAGGCTGTATATTGTCACCCTGCTTATTTAACTTATATGCAGAGTACATCATGAGAAACGCTGGGCTGGAAGAAGCTCAAGCTGGAATCAAGATTGCCGGGAGAAATATCAATAACCTCAGATATGCAGATGACACCACCCTTATGGCAGAAAGTGAAGAAGAACTAAAGAGCCTCTTGATGAAAGTGAAAGAGGAGAGTGAAAAAGTTGGCTTAAAGCTTAACATTCAGAAAACTAAGATCATGGCATCTGGTCCCATCACTTCATGGGAAATAGATAGGGAGACAGTGGAAACAGTGTCAGACTTTATTTCTGGGGGCTCCAAAATCACTGCAAATGGTGACTGCAGCCATGAAATTAAAAGACGCTTACTCCTTGGAAAGAAAGCTATGACCAACCTAGACAGCATATTAAAAATGATAGACATTACTTTGCCAGAAAAGGTCTATCTGGTCAAGGCTATGGTTTTTCCAGTGGTCATGTATGGATGTGAGAGTCGGACTGTGAAGAAAGCTGAGCACCGAAAAATTGATGCTTTTGAACTATGGTGTTGGAGAAGACTCTTGATAGTCCCTTGAACTGCAAGGAGATCCAACCAGTCCATCCTGAAGAAGATAAATCCTGGGTGTTCATTGGAAGGACTGATCCTGAAGCTGAAACTCCAATACTTTGGCCACCTCCTACGAAGAGTTGACTTGTTGGAAAAGACCCTGATGCTGGGAGGGATTGGGGGCAGGAGGAGAAGGGGACGATAGAGGATGAGATGGCTGGATGGCATCACAGACTCGATGGGCATGAGTTTGAGTAAACTCTGGGAGTTTGTGATGGACAGGGAAGCCTGATGTGCTGCGATTCATGGGGTCGCAAAGAGTCGGAAACGACTGAGAGACTGAACTGAACATGTGCAACATACTTGACATTTTCAATAAATTTTCAGGTCAATTTTCAATCAAGGATGACTACATCATCATTAATAATTACCTAAGGTCGCTCAGCGATAAAGAATCTAGGTCAGGAAGATCCCCTAGTGGAGGAAATGGCAACCCACACCAGTATTCTTGCCTGGAAAATCCCATGACAGAGGAGCCTGGTGGGCTAAAATTCCTGGAGTCACAGTCAGACACAACTGACACTTAATCAACAACAGCACTCAACACCCTGTGTCAGCTACTATCACTTTAATAAATGTCATAAATATCATGTCTCTTCTTGATTCTTTTCCCACTAAATTGTGAGTTCAATAAAAGATTGGCTATGCTTCTTCCTAACTCATAGCACTGAGCCCCAAACCTTGACAAAGTAAGTGTTCAAGTGATCAGTGAAATCTACTAAGATGGTGATGAAATCAATTAATTAAAACATTATGAAGTGCAATTCTATACCTGACACCATGCTCAAAGCACAGCAGCTGACAGATTGGTGCTCATCTTCATAGATTTATAGTCTATTACAAGAAGATAATCCAATGAGTCTTTGCAACTGTGAGAAATGTCATGAAGGGGAAAGCAGAGGAGGCAGCCACGTGGACATACAACAGAAGGATGAAACTTTATCTAAAGGGGCAAAGATTCACTGTCTTCCGCAGCTTTGGCAGGTTTTCAGTGGGTGGTTTCGGTTTCTTTGTGAGATATGTCTAGTGTTTGCTCTTCTGTTTAAGGTTGTTCCCTTCAAACATCAGGTCTCCAAATACCCCTCAGACTTCACAAACTTAATAAACTTTGTTGTTCCCTAGATGATTAAATTTCCTCAGAGCAAGGGAACAGTAAAATGTGCAAGCAAATGCAAGCATCATTTAACTTGCTTTTGTTTAGAATTTAAGTCCATTATCCTGCCAGATCAGAGGAGAAAAAAAAAAGGAAAATTTAACATAAAAAAGGAACACTGACCAAAGAGTAGATGCTGCAGGAGTGGGGAAAAAATACAGAAAAGAAAAATAGGCATAGAGAAATGAACAAAACAAAGTGGAAATCCTGATGGGCTTCCCTGGTGGCTCAGATGGTAAAGTGATTGCCTGCAATGCAGGAGACCTGGGTTCGATCCCTGGGTTGGGAAGATCCCTTGGAGAAGGAAATGGCAACCCATTCCAGCACTCTTGCCTGGAAAATTCCATGGATGGAGGAGCCTTGTAGGCTACAGTCCATGGGGTTGCCAAGAGTCGGACATGGCTGAGCGACTTCACTTTCATTTTAACATACTAGGACAGTCTCATGACAAGCAGTTTTCATTCTCAATCTCTATAAACAAGTTATAGAAACAAGTAATTATAAATTTTTGCCAAGGAATAGATTTCAGGTTTTGGAGTTTTCCCCCAACCAAAGATTATGAACTCACACAACAAGCCCATTCATCTAGGCTCTGTTCTGAGTGATGAGCACAGACAATAGGATTATGGGTTGAAAATACATGCTTTGCTGTAAACCAGAATTGGCTTAGAATTCTGGTTGTTATACACAATGGCTGTGTGACTTGGATAAAATAACTTCTAAGTGTCATATCTCCTCTGAAAAACTGGGGTAACCTCTAGCTCCTAAGGCTGAACCCAAACCTGCAAGAAAAAAAAAGTCATAGAAACCTATAGCACAGGTTAAATTTCTTGGCAATGATGCGAAACAGTTTTCTCTGAAATCCAAGCTCTGGAGAACACAGCAGACCTTCACTTCCCAGCGCCCACAAGGCAGTGCCAGGTGAAGCAATTACCAGGTTGATTGCAGGGGCTGGAATATGCTGGAATGAGTCACTGATTAAGAGATTTATTTGGATTTTTGTTTGAGCTGTGTTTGATTAGCTTGTCCATGAAAGTGAGCAATTCCGTCTCCATGGACACATTCCACTGGACACAGAAGAGCTCTGTATCCCCAGCCGCAACTGCTGTTCAGGAAAGAGGCATGAGCTGGTATCATTAGCACATGTTCATTTGTTTTAATGGGGCATTAAGACTGATTTATACGGTGGCATTCGAGGTGAAAACTCATTCCAGAATGACACCTGTATAGGAACACTTAACATTAGCTTGCCAATGGGCCTTCCAAAAGGATGGAGACCAGTGTTCCCGATTCAGGGAATTTCCATTCACTTAGCCATCAGGAGGACTGGTCAGAAACAAATGAACCAACCAACGAAAAACAGGAGCAGCAGCCCGCAAAGAATCCTTTTGTGAGTTTCTTTTTGGAAACCAAGCTCATGTTAGTGCTGCAGAATTCCAAGGTCAGCAGAGAGCAAAGTTAATATTCATTTGCTCAAATTTCTGTGACTATCCCAAAGGTGACTGTAATTCCTTCTACTAGAAATGTTTCTCTTTCATTGGTAACACTAAAACTTTGAGGTACTGATATAATCATCATTGATTTTGCTATCATTCGTCATGACGGCCTTAAGAGAGCTCAGTTCCCTATTTCTTTACAATAGCAAAGTCAAGAAAAACAACACTGCAAATTATCATTCTTTTTATACAGTTTGCTCCTCAACATTAGTTCCTCTTCCAGGTCCTGTTTGCTGTTCTACCTCCAGTTCCCTAATGACTGTCCCTTTATCCTCATCATTAATTGCTGGTGGTTCTGTTGGCAAAGAGAAATGGAGGGGAACATTATAAAAGTCATTCCAGCTAATATCAGGCTCATTCAATTGAAAATATGGAGAAAAATAACTTCCTACAGAGGACTTTGAAACAATCAGGAGGAAGAACTTTTTCAATGCCTGTACTGGTGTTGATGTGAAGAGAGGTAAATATTTAGTGACTTAATACTTAGTGACTTATTTGTATGTTATTCCTTTAAAATCTCTAACTTGTTTGTTAACCTTAAGCTATGAAAATAAGATCTGAGTTTCAATATTCACCAATGAATCCCCAGTTTTGTTTTTCCATCAGTATTTGTCACGTAGGGTTTCCCAGGTGGCTCAGTAGTAAAGCATTTGTCTACCAATGCAGGAGATGTGAGTTGAATCCCTGGGTTAGGAAGATCCCCTGGAGTAGGAAATGGCAACCCACTCAAGTATTCTTGCCTGGAGAATTCCATGGACAGAGGAGCCTGGCGGGCTACAGTCCATGGGGTCACAAAAGAGCTAGACTTGACCTAGTGCCTAAAAAAAAAAGAAAAGTAAACCTCACATAAGGTGATTGATAAGTCCACCAAAGTAATAAATGAGAAGGGAGCGTAGTTTGCCAGGACTATTCTTATCTGTTCACTGTCAACCCTCCTTGTTAGGAGAGTAAAATTAACAGGCAAGTATGTTCCTATCTGTCTTTATTAAGACCTTCCTAGGCTCATGGGATGAATACCTAGCCTTGCAAGTGCATATCTAGACCTTGATGCAAGGATCCATCCACTACACAAACCAACAATATTCATAATAACACACAGTTTTCAAAAAGCAATTTTAGAATTTAAGAGCTGGAAAAGGAAGAGAGTGCTTAAAATAACAGTACTACTGAAGTCTCTACTTGCATTCTGACCCAACAGGATAAAAATTTTATTTTCAGCCCAGGTATGAAATTCAAACTAAATATTAAAAAAAATATGTATTTACAAAGGAATTCACATTTCAGTACAAGATTTTCTCCAGATTACTATTTATTATCAAGGCAAGAATATTTCAAGAAGTGGGACATGTTTCCTAAGTGAAACCACCTTGAGCTTGTTTGAAACTCCAGGGATGTACCAGTGTTTGTATTACCAGCACCTCATCCTTCCAAAAATAAATGCAATCAGGCCTCCAGATACTTCTAAACATATTGCACTTTTACTTTCCACCTGAACACAAAACATCTCCCAGGTGTTTGTGATCTTTATATTTTAAAAATAAGGTTTAAGGTTAAGGTGTATATCCATCCATCTCGCACATCTGATTTCACATCTTGTTAGTCTGAACTGAATCCATTTATTTTATCTTTCAGTCTAACACCATCAGTAATTTCACATGAGAATCAACTCTAATATGTTCATATCTCATCAAGGAAGATAATGGTCCTGCCAAAAAGATCTATTTCTTTAGGTGTGCTTCTGCAGTGAAGGAGAGCTTTGCACTTGCAAAGCAAGAGGCTAGAAAGATGTTTGATTTTCATAGCTGTAACTGATCCTGTCATATTCTCAGGAACAATAGCTGTCAATCAGGAGAACATTAGATTTAAATTATTTATTTTTTATCACTTCCTATGGCTTCCCTTTATGCCAAGCATCTAGGCTGATGAATTTATTATACTATAGCAGGTGGTTTCACCCATGCTGCAGAAAGAAAACAATTCAAGTAAGTAATCCCAGGGAACAAACTGTTCTATCATGAAACTTACATCTTCCAACCATCATTTTAAGCACTAAAGTCCTTTGAACTGTCAAAACAATGGGGCAGTATTCATGATTTCTCTCCTATTTATAGAAAATGTGTCATTTCATTATTTCTAAGAAAGAAACTGTGCATATCCAAGTAGGTTGAGGCAAAAAGGAAGATTTTCAGTAAGAGGCAGGCAACTGGCCATATCTAAATAGTGTGTTGGGGGGAGGGTTGCGGTAATAAAACCTAATTTCTCATTCTATCAACAGGACTGATGTCCAGATTCAAGTATCAGGTAGATTTTGATGAACTTTAGAACATGGGCTCCCAACACTACAGAGTCACAAGAGGGTAAAGCTATCATTGAAAAAAAAAAAATTAGGGAAAGGTAAAAATCATGGATCCCCTACAGGTATAAAAGTTAACATGTGTTAAAGATTTTATTCAACTCATGAAGGAACCAGCAGATGTTATAACCTATATCAGGGAAAAGTCACAGATGCATACACTTATATGAAGTAATCTTGAAATAAACTACAAAGTGGAGTTTTGTTTTGTACAACTAATTTTTGTTTGTCTGTCCCTCACAGAAGCAACAGGAATTGAAGTTAACTGAAACTCTTATGCCAGAAAGTTAAGAAGAACTAAACAGTCTCTTGATTAAAGTGAAAGAAAAGAGTGAAAAAATTGGCTTCAAGCTCAAGAAAACAAAGATCATGGCATCCAGTCCCATCACTTCATGGCAAATAGATGGAGAAACAGTGGAAGACTTTATTTTTTTGACTCCAAAATCATTGCAGATTGTGACTGAAGCCATGAAATTAAAAGACACTTGCTCCTTGGAAGAAAAGCTATGATCAACCTAGACAGCATATTAAAAAGCAGAGACATTACTTTGCCAACAAAGGTCCGTCTAGTCAAGGCTATGGTTTTTCCAGTAGTCATGTGTGGATGTGAGAGTTGGACTATAAAAAAAAGCTGAGCACTGAAGAATTGATGCTTTTGAAATGTGGTGTTGAAGAAGACTTGAGAATCTCTTGGACTGCAAGGAGATTCAACCTGTCCTTCCTAAAGGAAATCAGTCCTGAATATTCATTGGAAGGACTGATGTTGAAGCTGAAACTCCAGTACTTTGGCCACCTGATGCGAAGAGCTGACTCATTGGAAAAGACCCTGATGTTGGGAAAGATTGAAGGCAGGAGGAGAAGGGGATGACAGAGGATAAGATGGTTGGATGGCGTCACCGACTCGATGGACAAGAGTTTGAGGAAACTCTGGGAGTTAGTGATGGACAGGGAGGCCTGGTGTGCTGCAGTCCATGGGGCCAGAGAGTCAGATGTGACAGAACTGAACTGAAACTCTTCCAGACCAGACAGAATCCACATGCCTACAAGATATCTGCCATTTACAGAATTTTAAAATAGTTCCCATAGAATCAGAATATAAGAGAAGGCAGAAGGGTACCCTGTAAGTAATGTCTTCTTTCCCACAGAAGCACAAAGTGTTAACTAGGAAAAGGGAATAAACATAACAGGCTGCAAACATCCTCTCTGGGTAAAACAGGAAGCCTACCCAACTCATATTAACTACTTGCCTTGCATCTTGACTAGCTGTAGCCTCTGTTCCACATACACTTCAGTATTCCTCCTCAAACTAGCATGTGGCATTTTTCTACTTGTGCTGAAATAGACAAAGACAGGGAACAGACTCTCCATACACAAAACCCAGTGAAGCTGTTCAAAAAAGGCCTCCCCAAGATGTACTGGGTTGACCAAAAAGTTTATTTGGGTTTTTCCATAAGATGTTACAGAAAAACCCAAATGAACTTTTTGGTAATCCCAATACTACTCTGGCATGTGAATTTTTTTGAACTAATGGCAAGGGAGACCATGTGGGCTCCAGACAAACCGTGGCCCCTTCTTCAACCATTGAGAGAAATTTAAATTGGGTTATCTTCCCCAGAAAAAGAGTTATGACCAAAGGTAAAATTTAGATGTTGGCCCATCAGTATGGCACAACAAACTTCTCTTCTGCTGTGAATGGTGGTGACTTACTGAACTGTGTCAAACCCACAGATTTGAACTGTGTGGATCCATTTTTACAGGCATTCTTTCAATAGACACATACTACAGTACTGCATGATCTACAGTTATTCAAAAACTGTGTCCCAGGAATGGGGAACTACAAACATAGAGGAAAATCTGTAAAATGACATGCCAGTTTTCAACTGTTTGTTTGGGGATTGGTGCCCCAGTTCCCACATTTTGCAGGTTCAACTGTATATACTTCATTTTACATTTCTGTACCTGAATCTCTCATATTTTGGGGGATCCTCTCATGTAAGTGGGGTTCCCATGCATATGAAATTAAATTTGATTTTTTCCTATGAATCAGTCTCATGTCAACTTAATTCTTTGACCAGACACAAGAACCTAAAAGGACAGAAGGGTTTTCTTCCTCTGCAACCCAGGATTCTAACATCTGTGCATGTATAGATGACATTTAAATACTCAACTATTTCATTAATCTATATGAAGTGCCTGTACCAACATCCTCTCTTCTGGGTTATGGAATCTTAATGTTATATGATGAAGATGGAGGCAGAGACCATACTCCATATCTCAGGAGACTTTATTAACATGAATAGAAGAAAACATCTAGTTGCCAAGGCTTAAACCAAAGGACATCCATGAGGAATGCATACACAAGTCACTACCCAAAACACTTTTTTTAAAAAATTTCCTCCCAACTTCAATTTCCTTCCATCATCATCATAACCAATGTCTTATAATGATCAGAATAACAGCTATGGTTTTCCTTTTCTGGGCTATTAGTGACATCCCATGACTTAAAGAATCTTTAATTTAAACTTGAGAGTGGGAGATATTGCCAGCCACACTAGACCCTCCCAGTTTCTTGCCATATTCAAATCTGGCACTGTGCTTTAAAGACTCAAGTTATGAATATATTATACAGCAGGCAAAGGATGCTAGGTCTAAAGTGTAACAGATGAAGGAAATTAGATTTTTATCAGGCAGCCATAAGAAGGCATGAATTGAGAAAATAAAAAAGAATTAGCCAAGTGTTCAAAAGCAATTTCCTAAGGAGACAAAGAGAACAATGAAAGACAATTAGTGAAAGAAAAGACTTTCAGTCTATTCCTGACCAGAGGAAATAAATTCTGTTCTAAAACTGGGCTTCTGTATTAGTAATAGTAATATGAGGATTTAATAGTAACCAATCAAGCCCCAGATCAGTAGTTTTGAACTGGTAAAAGACCTTTTATTTTTTTTTTCATGTATGCTTCCATTTAAGGGCTTCCTTGATAACTCAGTTGGTAAAGAATTTGCCTGTAATACAGGAGATCCCAGTTTGATTCTTGGATTGGGAAGATCTGCTGGAGAAGGGATAGGCTACCCACTCCAGTATTCTTGGGCTTCCCTGGTGGCTCAGCTGATAAAGAATCTGCCTGCAATGTGGAAGACCTGGGTTCAATGCCTGGATTAGGAAGATCCCCTGGAGAAGAGAAAGGCTACTTAACTTCTGTATTCTGGCCTAGAGAATTCCATGGAGTGCATAAGCCATGGGGTTGCAAAGAGTCAGACACAACTGAGTGACCTTCACTTTCACTTTTCAGTTTATTTTAGCAAAAATCAATTTCAAATCAGACAACACCAAACCACAAGTGGTTAGGAGTGCTCCACCAACAGAGGCTCAGCGAAGAACATTTACAGAGAAAAGGAAGAAGGAAAGAAAGTCATTGATGGTTATAGCCTAAACCCTACTTTGCTGTTGGTGATCAGTGGCCCATAGCTTTCAATTTCATAACCTTATTTCCAGCCTTATTTACAGCTTATTAGGCCTCCACCTCCTTAGTCTCATTGTCTCCTTGTTTTATTTAACAAATTGGAGACAAACTGTCCCTATATCCTTGCCCCAATCACTTGTATATTTCTTAGCTCACATTCTGTACTTTGCCCTCTGATCATCAGCAAGTCTGTGAGACGTGAGGGTAGGGAGACAAGAATTAGACATTGTAACTGTCTTGACAAAGGATTAATACAGTAATGCCACAGATTTATAAATAAAATAAGACTCTGGATGATCCTATTCAAGTCTTACACATCTTCTAGAAATAACTTTGGAGAAAAATGGTAATTTGAAAAGATTGCTTGACTGGGAGCCATAAGACCAGGGCCAAACATGCCTCTAATTCAGGTGAGAATTTGAGCAGAGATAGGCCAGTTTCCAGAGAAGGCAATGGAACCCCACTCCAGTACTCTTGCCTGGAAAATCCCATGGATGGAGGAGCCTGGTAGGCTGCAGTCCATGGGGTCGAGAAGAGTCGGACATGACTGAGCGACTTCACTTTCACTTTTCACTTCTATGCATTGGAGAAGGAAATGGCAACCCACTCCAGTGTTCTTGCCTGGAGAATCCCAGAGGTGGGGTCGCACAGAGTAGGACATGACGAAGTGACTTAGCAGTAGCAGCAGGCCAGTCTCAGTTGCCACAGTTTCTGAAACAAAGTAAGGTTTTGGAGAACGATGGAAAGGATGATGACTACATCAGTGTTCTAAAGACCCTCATGGTCATGCATCTGTGCCTGTGGGGCTGAGGGCCAGGATGAAGGGAAAGTCCTGGGGCAGAGTTATTGACCTCAAGCCCACTTCCACATGAGCAGAACAGTTGTTACTCTTGACATGATCTGCAAACTTCTGCCTGATCTTCCTCCCAACAGCCACAATGCCTGTCCCTCTCCTCTTTATCTTCTGTTCTCTAGTCTCCCATGCTTCCTTCCACTTTCACCAGTGCTTATACCTACTTCAAGTCACTTTGCTGAATAGAACTCTGTGCTGAAAATTGAAACCAAGAAGGATCCTGGGCACAGAAGCCTTTCTCTGTCCCCCTTTCTTATTTGCAGGATAAAGATTTGAGCCTCCTACCAAAGAGAAGATTTAAACAGTTGCTAACCAGAGAAGTAAGGAAAAGGAGCAAAGAAGGAATAATATTGCAGCTATTAAGACAGAATCCTGATTCCTCTTCAAGAGATATACAAAACAGCATTTTTTAGTTCTTCTGTAGGAAGCAAGGCTCTCATCCAGATGGAGGGTGGTAATTTCAGGCTGAGCACAAGATTCCTGGAGCACCATCCTGTCACCTACCACCAATCAATGAGAAGAAAATCATATGTCCTGGAGGTCTCAGCCCACAATTTGCCTATATATACTTCTCCCCCAAATCATCGGGGAGTTTGGTTTTTTGAGCATGAGCCACCCATTTTCCTTGCTTGCCCCTAAAATAAACTTTCTCTGCTCCAAACTCTGACATTTCAGTTCATTTGATTTCACTGTGTTAGGCATATGAGCTTTTGTTAACAAAACAAACCTTAGAATAAACTTCTCACTCTTGGGTTTATGTTCCATCCCATTGCCATGGCCGGTAGTCCTTACATGATCTGGCATCTTCTTACTTCTTAATTCATCATGCACTGCTTTCCCTCTCATTTTTAAAACTTTATTCCATACTGTTCTAATTTCCATTTTACAAACATGACATGCCACTTCAACCTTGGGGTCTTCTGTCCTGCTTGTGTGTACAACTCTTTTTACCCCTTCTTCATCCAGCTAACAACTACTGATCCTTCATATGCCACCGCTAAAGCCTCTTTGGGGAAACCTCCTTACCATGCAGGAAGTCTACAGCTGCAAACAGCAGCATGCTATAATTTAAAAGGTTTAAACAAAAATAAATGTATTTCCTCACATAAAAATCCATCTGGGGATATAGTTCCAGGGCTAACTCAGGTGTTCAGTCAGCTCATCAGGTCCCTAGGTTCTCCCCACTTGTCTGCTTGCTCCTAGGTTCCTGAGATAGCTACAGGAGTCCCAGTCATCACAGGGAGACCCTTAGCTTCCAGAAAACAGAGAGGTCCCGCCCTCCATGTCTGTCTTTATCAGGATATAAAACATTTCCCAGAAGCACTTCCACAGCTTCCCAGCTCCAAGTGGCCAGCATTGGCTACATTTTTTTTTTTTTTCCTAATTGAAAAGGAAGTGGGCAAGCAAAGTTTATTTGTAGCTTCTAGGATGAGAGGCAGAGGCTGCTATGAAGAAGATATATGCATGCTAGATAGGCTTTCTTGCTGTAAGCACTTCCTATTCTTTGTTATACTTAACAGCAGTAATCACAAGATTACTGTTGGCTGTTTAATAACTGTTCATTTCCTATGATGTTGTTCAGTTGCTCAGCTGTGTCCGACTCTTTATGACCCCATGGACTGCAGCACACCAGGCTTCTCTGCCCTTCACCACCTTCTGGAGCTTGCTCAAACTCATGTCTATTGAGTTGGAGATGCCATCCAACCATCGCATCCTTCCAGTGTGACCTGAGGCAGCTACCTCACTTGGTTGAGAGTCATTTTTCTCAAATGAAATATGGTAACTAAAATGGTGACTTCTGTTCAGTGAGAGTGTGACTAAAATCTTAGGAAAAAGTTTAACCTTACTTATCTCAAATAATTGTTGCTATTAGCATTATAATCATTATTACTACTGATATTATAGAAAGATACTTTGCTTCATTTTTTTCCTTATGATGGAGTTTAGGGAAAGCTACACCAAATATGTCACTTTAGTATATCAATTATTTGCAATTAAAGTTACTTGAACAACTGCTACAAGAAGAACACATTGACTCTCCTTGGTCCTGGAGGGTGAAACCTAGCAGGATCCCATATGGCCTTCCCTCATATCCTCTAGCTAGATATCCCTCATATCCTCTGCTTCAGCTCCTCTCTGAAGTACCTAGACAACAGTATTTGATGAGCATTTCCTGAGTTGTTTAGCAGATGTAAAAAACCTCTCGCTCACCAACAAAGGGAAGATGTTAACTACTTGATGACCATGAGCACATAACCCCAGGGCTTCTGGAGCCTAAGGATTGATGCTGTTTACCCCTGTGGCACCACCCTGTTACCTCACCATCAGGCAGTCAGAGAACTGTGCACAAAATGATCACAGACCCTACAAACTCTCTCCCTCACCTGGCTTTTAAAAATGCTTTGCCAAAAGCCTTCAGTGAGTTTGGGGCCTTTAGAGCATGAGCCACCCTTCTCCTTGCTTGACCCTACAATAAACCTTTCTTTGCTCCAAACTCTGATGTTTCAGTTTGTTTGACCTTACTGTGCACCAGACACACAAACTTGTGTTAACAAAAGCAGGAAATAAATGCCCCATGTCAAAGGAGCCCTCCCTGTATCAGGACATCCTTATCACCAGAGAAGGCTCTATCAACAAACCTTGCTATTTCTTTACCACTTTACTTTCTAACTTACTACCCTTCACCCAAACCCCTCTGTCTTGTGAATTCTTTACAAATGTATTGTTTTGTTTTCCCCCAAACAGTAAAAAGGCTGCCTGCTTTGGTCATTTCTTTGAGTCTCATATTCCTATGAATGCCCATAGGAGTTAATATCTTTCTCCTCTGTTGTGTCCATTTAATTACTGCAACAGCCAAAAGAACCAAGAGTGGGAGAGATTATCCTCCTCCCTGAAACTTACCCATATGTTCATCACAGCAAAAAGGAAACAAAAAGCCCTAAGTTTCCTCCTCTAATATCAGAGGGGTATGTGAGAACAATAGGAGTGCAGAAGAACTATGAGACCCAGAAGAAAATAGAATTCTTCATCAGCCTAAGCTTAGAGGGAGAGGTCAAAGTCTAAAGGCTTCTGTGAATCTGCACAATGCAGCCTCATTCTGCTTTATGTTCGGATATTAGGCCTCCCCAGCGTGGGAATAAATTTTTTAAAAAAGAACCTTTTTAACACCTTCCAACTGAAAACCCTGTGAATCTTTTCAAAAAGGCATCTAGCTTTTTTCCCAGCATATTTATCACCATTGTTATCCTCGCCCTAGCCACTTAGGAAATTCAATTCAAGATGACAGAATCCATGGTATGGTTTTTGGGGTTTTTTTTTCTAAACAGTGATATTCTGAGAAAATGTAAATATCTGGAGAGAGAGCAGGTGCACATGGTCACTTGGGGGGGGGAGATGACAACGCATTATGGCTTCAAAATCACAGTCACGCCTCTCAGAATCACATTTTCACCTGCCACTGAGCCCTGCTTTCAGAGCGCCCTGTGGTCTCTGGAGTCCCCACTGTGGTTTCAGCCGCCCCTGTAAAAGCCATCTTTCCACTTTGAGAAGTGCTACCAGCCTGGGCAAACAAAAGCAAGAATAACTGAGTAAACAAAGCCAGGTGCAATTTGAATGCAAGTTTAAAAAAAGAACACCTTTCAAGGGAAAACGACTACAGATCTGATTTTGTAACAGTCAGGTTAGTTACTGTCTAACATTCTAATTAGTGAAGAGGAACTAAAAAGCCTCTTGATGAAAGTGAAGGAGGAGAGTGAAAAAGTTGGCCTAAAGCTCAACATTCAGAAAACTAAGATCATAGCATGTGGTTCCATCACTTCATGGGAAATAGATGGGGAAACAGTGGAAACAGTGTCAGACTTTATTTTGGGGGGCTCCAAAATCACTGCAGATGGTGATTGCAGCCATGAAATTAAAAGACACTTACTCCCTGGAAGGAAAGTTATGACCAACCTGGATAGCATATTTAAAAGCATAGACATTACTTTGCCAACAAAGGTCTGTCTAGTCAAGGCTATGGTTTTTCCAGTGGTCATGTATGGATGTGAGAGTTGGATGGTGAAGAAAGCTGAGCGCCAAAGAATTGATGCTTTTGAACTGTGGTGTTGAAGACTCTTGAGAGTCCCTTGGACTGCAAGAAGATCCAACCAGTCCATCCTAAAGGAGATCAGTCCTGGGTGTTCATTGGAAGGACTGATGCTGAAGCTGAAACTCCAATACTTTGGCCACCTCATGCAAAGAGTTGACTCATTGGAAAAGACCCTGATGCTGGGAGGGATTGGGGGCAGGAGGAGAAGGGGCCAACAGAGGATGAGATGGCTGGATGGCATCACCAACTTGATGGACATGGGTTTGGGTAGACTCCGGGAGTTGGTGATGGACAGGGAGGCCTAGTGTGCTATGACTCATGGGGTCGCAAAGAGTCGGACACGACTGAGCGACTGAACTGAACTGAACATCCTAATTAGCAGTGAACACTGGATTTTAAATGGGTAACAACGGAGGGGGGTTCCAGGAATTAATACATTTGCATTTTGTAATATTATTGAATTTCTCCTTTAGAATATTCTGACCAAATATGTATAGTCATGGTTTGGTGGTTCTTCCACAAAACTGGGTGAATACTTGTCATTTATAGTTGGGATGACAGACAGAAATAGTTGGACTCAATGATTTAACAAGTCAAAACATCAACTAACTATGTCTATATACCAAAAATTTTTGTAGGGGACAAATATAGAACTGTTTAAATTTAGGGACAATACTTAATTGAAAACTGAAAAAAAAAAAAAAAAACTGACTGTGAACAGAGACTTCACATAAAATGTTGAGAATCTGAGTGATTGATGGAAATAGTTGTCATTCATATCAGGCTAGTTTAACACTTGTCCTCATAGAGAAAACATAAATGTCTAGATGAATGTATTTCCCATGCTACCTATACACCACCTGATCTGAACTCACTATATGTAGAAGAGTTCTTTGTGTTTATTCATATCCAGGGTTTTGTTTAACTTTCTCAATAGTAGCTAAAATGGAGAATGTCTTTCATAGTGTCAGATATCGCTATTGGCTTATACTCAGAACTGGATTCATTATTTACACTCAGCTTGAAATTCTAATTATCTAAACCTCAAAGTAGCCAATATATCAGTCATGTAACTTGACATTTATATGAACATAAAACTGTAACAATTTCATGGATCTTTATGTCTGCCAAATTAAAGAATCCAAAATAACACTCAGGGTCAAAAATGATTGTTAACCAGAATTTTTTCTCTCCCCCAAAGTATAATGTGCCATTGAGTATATTTTGAAGAAATACTTAAACTATGGAGTATGGAAGCTCAAGAAGAAAATGTGTTATGAAGAGCAAAAGCAAAGCAAAACAAAACAGTAACAACAAAACATATGAAAACAATAAAAAAGAACAACTATTTGATGCATTTGCTATCTTGCAGAGTTTGTTATTAATAAATAGCACAGATGAAATCTTCACTCTATCACAGTCTGAGAATAATAAAACCAAAAGACATCCTTCTGTTGAGTTGAATAAAAGTAAACAAGCAAAAAACCCTTACCATTAAGGAAGGGAATAGACCTTATCACACTATCAACATCAATTTACCCCAAAACACTGCCCAAGCAATGACAGAAAGGGGGGAGAGTGAGATGAAAGAACAATTAAGTGACAGAGAAGACTGAGGATCCTAGCATGTATTTGGCAGAAGGTGGAAAAGCAAAATTTGAATAAAAGTAGTTGATTTTTTTTTCTCAAAATGAAAGAAAACTCACATTTTAGATTAAAAGAGAACTGCTACTGCCAAGGATAAATACAGTAAGTCTACATATAGAAACATTATCATCACCCTTAAGGAAGGAAAAAAAGGTCAAATTACCAGGGATCAAAGACCAACTATCCTCAAAGGAAGGACAAATAAACTGAAAGCCGATTTTTAATCACTGTCCATTCTGGGCGGAGCTAAAAAAGTGAAAATAAAGGCAACAACAAAAACCTCATCAACCAAGAAATGCTACCCATTCAATCATTCATAATCCATTAAACAATTATTTACAGGCATATGAGAACTAAGATAATTTACCCAAATCAACTATTAAGAGAAGAAAATTGAACTCAATTAGAAGGTGTAGAGGTTACCAAAGAACAGAAATCTTGATTTAAAATATTGGTAAATTTTGGGGTACCTATAGAAAAAGTTGTATAGTGTACTATACTTAAACTTTTAGTTTGAAATAACAGTGAATCACTACACAGTTTTAAGAAAGAAGACCAATTTAGGAAGGAACACTCAGAATGTTGGGTTACTATTTACATTAAAATATTGAAGGCTGACCAGGAAAATGTGGAAAGCAAGCTAGAATAATTGGGAAAATAAAGTGACTATTTCCACTGAATTATAATACAGATCAATTCATGCAAGAATCATTAATGGGGGATATGCTGCTGAAGATTAAGACATGAAAAGTTTTATATTTTGTAATAAAAAGCCTGACTTCAGTATTTGATGTTTAACTAGTGACAGGTTTTAAGTCTCATCCCTCTCTTTTCCCTCTCTGGTCCCCATCTGAGTAAAAGGATAAGGAGGCCACAGCACTCCTTTTATCGGCAGGAGTTTCAAATCCATCAAGCTCCTGCCCATCTATAGAAGTCTTACCCAGGCCCAAGCCCCTAACCATTGTAAAATGCCAATCTCCATTCCCTGCTCTCTCTCAAGGGCCTGTTTGGGAAGCTGACTCTCCTGCTGTCTACCCATGGAGTAAAAAAATAAAACATTTTCATTTGAGTAATATATCTTTTCATGCCCTCTTTCTATGTGTGTGGCATCATCACTGTCATCATTTCAATCAAATTTTGCACTGAGTCCATCCCATTTAATCAGGATTGAGTCTTGAATTCAAGATTATTCCTGTTAATCAGTTTTCAAGTACCAAGTTGTAAGGTAAAAACATACACTGTGGAGAAATAAGACAACACTTTGACTGTGTGATCAAAGTTGACATCACTGATTAGGGGCAGACATACCCGGTGAATCCCCAAGAATGACAGGCCACTGTGCAGTTTTCCAACTCAGAACACATAATTTAAAAACACCAGCCCAGGTGGGATGCATGAGACAAGTGCTCGGGCCTGGTGCACTGGGAAGACCCAGAGGAAACGGGTGGAGAGGGAGGTGGGAGGGGGGATCGGGATGGGGAATACGTGTAAATCTATTGCTGATTCATGTCAATGTATGACGAAACCCACTGAAAAAATAAATAAATAAAAACAAAACAAAAAAAAAACCTGAGGGAAGATAAATTAAAAACAAGAAAGATCCCATTAAAAAGGAGAGAGGAGAATGCAGATTTTATTCTTCAAATGTGTATCTTTAAAAAACAGGGAAGGCTAGAGAAATGTATCAAATTAAAGAACACATGACAACTAAATGCAGCACCTGACTCTAGACTGGATTCCATATTAAAAGGGAAAAATACTATAAATGACACTGGGTCAACTGATAAAAATGGAAGGTAGATAACATATTTAACTATTATATTAATATTATATTTACTAAAGTTGATGTGTGTACATGTGCTCAGCCATGTCTGACTCTTTGTGACCCCATGGACTATAGCCCACCAGGCTCCTCTGTCCATAGTATTCTCCAGGCAAGAATACTGGAGTGGGTTGCCGTTTCCTCTTCTAGGGGATCTTTCTGACCCCAGAATCGAACCCTCATCCCTTGTGTCTTCTGCATTGGTAGGTGGATTCTCTACCACTGTGTCACCTAGGATGCCCACTGAAGTTGATAACTGCCCTTTATTTAAGAAGGTATCCTACTCTTAGGAAATATATACTTAAGTATTTAGTTTAAAGGGCTATGATGTAACACTCTCAAATAGTTCAGAAAAAACCACATGTGTGTACACACATACAGACTATACTTATTAATGATAAAACACAAAATGAGTAAAATATTAACAATCCATGAATCTAGGTCAAGTGTATATAGATATTCTTTTTACTATTAAAACCACTTTTCCGGAAACTAAAAAATTATTTTGAAATTAAAGGTTGAAACATCTTGTATGTTCTTCCATATGCATAGTTTGAGAAATAGAAGAAAAACTTTAGTGACAGATTTTAATCTGCTTGTATAGTAAAAAATTGATGCCTCTTTTTTTTTTCCCCAGTAAGTGGCCTGAGGTGAACCCTAAAAGTGGTATACTATTCACACAACCCAGAAAGCCCCACAAAACCATGCATATAAAGAGGTTCAAATCATGTTTAAGAACACTCGTGAAACTGCCCAGGCCAAAAAGGGTATGCATCTCCGAAAAGCCACCAAGTATCTGAAGGATGTCACTTTAAAGAAGCAACGTGTGCCATTCCGTCGTTAGAATGGTGGAGTTGGTAGGTGTGCACAGGCCAAACAGTGGGGTGGATGCAGGGTCGGTGGCCCAAAAAGAGTGCTGAATTTTTACTACACATGCTCAAAAATGCAGAGAGTAATGCTGAACTTAAGGGCTTAGATGTAGATTCTCTGGTCATTGAGCACATCCAGGTGAACAAAGCCCCCAAGATGTGGCATAGGACTTACAGAGCTCACTGTCAGATTAACCCCTACATGAGCTCTCCTGCCACGTTGAGATGATCCTTACTGAAAAAGAACACATCATTCCTAAGCCGGAAGAGGAGGTTGCACAGAGGAAAAAGATATCCCAGAAGAAAATGAAGAAACAAAAACTTATGGCCCGGGAATAAATGCCACAAAAAACAAATGCAAATAAAAGTAAAAAAACAATAGATGCCTTACATATTTATAAAAAAATTTGATAACACACTGGGACATATATATCCCTTCACCTAATAAATAATAAATATACATGTTTTAAAACTCATGTAACATATAGAAATTGTGAAGGTTCTATACCACAAAGGACCAATGACAACAATTTATTGTATTAGAAAACAACAACAACAAGAACCTTAAAGATTTGGAAGCTTAAAATAATTCATGTGCTATAAAGAAAATCAAACTGGAAATACTCTTGTAAGAACTGGATATTCTTTTGTAACTGAATGAATCAAAATATCATATGTTACAACTGGAAGGAGCTAAAATGGTGCTTAGAATTATAGCCAAACTTACCTCATTTTTTTAAACTTTAAATAAGCATCTCCCTACAAAAGCTGAAACAGAACATAATAAACCAAATGAAAGAAGATGAAAGAATAAATAAGTAAACATCAAAGCATAATAGAAAACATGATGACAAACTTTCCTGTTGGTAGAATCTGCCTGCCAGTGCAGGGGACACAGCTTTGATCTTTGGTCCAGGAAGATTCCACAAGTTGTGGGGCCATTGCACCTCAACTACTGAGCTCACACAACACAACTAGTGAAGCCTCCTTGCCTAGAGCCCATGCTCCACAACAAGACACACCACCCCAGTGAGAAGCCCAGGCACTGCAACTAGAAAGTAATCCTCACTCGCCACAACTACAGAAAGTCTGCTAGGCAGCAATGAAGACTGAGCACAGCCAAAAATAATTTTTTTTTTTTGAAAGAAAACACAATTGTAATTTTAAAAAAAATGGTAAATAAAGTAAAAAAACATTATCTTATGAGCTAGACAAGCTCCAGCTAAGCTTATTGGAGGGAAAATACTGAGAAAAAGAAATGACATAACTGGAGATAGGATAGAGTTTCTATGTGTTATCTGAATGACAAAGCTATACACAAAAACATTTTGTCTATGAAACTAGTTCATTTGTACTGATATGGATGATCCTCGAGTCTGACATACAGAGTGAAGTAAGTCAGAAAGGCTTCCCGGGTAGCTCAGTTGGTAAAGAATCTGCCTGCCATGTGGGAGACCTGGGTTAGATCCCTGGGTTGCGAAGATCCCCTGGAAAAGGGAATGCGTTGCCCACTTCAGTATTCTGGCCTAGAGAATTCCATGGACTGTATAGTTCATGGGGTCACAAGAGTCAGACACAACTGAGTGACTTTCACATTCACTCATTCAAATCATAAAGAGAAAAACAAATACCGTATATTAACACGTATATATGAAATATTAAAAAAAAAAATACACAGTACAGATGAACCCACTTGCAGGGCAGAAATAGAGACACAGACAGAGAATGGAAATGTGGGCATAAAGGGGGAAGGCAAGGATGAGGCAAACTGGGAAAGCAGCATTGACTTATATACACTACAACGTGTAAAATAGCTAGTGGGGAGCTGCTTATAGCACAGGAAGCTTTGCACGGTGCTCTGTGATGACCTAGAGGAGTGGAATGTGGGGGTGGTGAGAGGAAGGCTCAAGAGAGAGGAGATATGTATACTTATGGCTGATTCACACTGCTGGACATCAGAAACAGCACGATAAAACTATATTCCAGTTTTTTAAAAAATGATAAATACAAAAGAAATAAAATGGCTGTTTTTTTAAACAAAAATACTAATTATTAAAACAACCCAGAACAGGAGAAAACAAAAATCAGCAATCACAAATATTCCACTCAATTCCACCTCAATATTTTTTTTAATCCACCATCAAGGACACTAACCAGCAAGGAATAGATACTTCTTTTATAATGTAATAGATGCAGAAAGTAGGGAAACAGGAGAAAAAATGAGCTAGTACAGTTTGACACCAAACCAAAGAAGTTTAGAAAAAAACTTAGACCATTTCCTTTGTCTACACAAGTGTAAAAAGACTGGGGATAGGGTGTGCTGGGATCTTTACATTACTCATGAACATTCTAACTCCTTAGAAGTTACATGGTCTTAATTGTTGACATACCAGATTCTCCTACTAGGCTGTTAACATCTCAAGAACAAGCACTATGAATTTTCCATTTCCCAATGGCAGAGAAGGTCTTAAATGGACATGGGCATAGAATAAGCTATAGAGGATTTTTTGTCCTGGTTTTTGTATCGTTTTCATTTATATCTGCAAATTCTGTCCCCAAAGAAATTGATGAGGTATATGTAGATCAAGACAGAACATAGGTGCACTTTTTCAAAAACAAATTCTACAGACAATTCCAATGTTCAGCTCTAATTAATAACTAATATCCTCAAGCATAATGCAAAGTTCACACATGAGATATGGTGAATATTTTATGGGCTATAAAATATGGTCAATAAGTGCTTGTTAAATAGAACTTAGTTTGCAACAGTCCACCCTCTATTTTTTCCCCTGACTTCTCACAGCCTCCTCAGAGAGGCTTACCAATAAAGTTTTAGTTTCCTTAGCCCAAATGTGCCTTTCCTCATACTGCTCTGAGCATTCAAGGCTCACTCTTTCTGCTTCCCTACCTCAGCAAAACCCATAAGCCATGTCAAATCCATTGGATTCCTGGATCATAGATGCCCCTGGAAGAACCAGTACTCAGAGATGACAAAACCCACAGCCTGAAGAATCAGTACTCAATGACAGCATGGCTCAGGCAAGAGGAACCACATGGGTACATCTGCTATCTTCCTGATGAGAGTTGCTCTCTTGGTGACTACAATATTAAGGTCTTCATGGCTAGCTTCCTAAGGGATCTGCCCTCTGGGAAGATTCATTTTAGCCAGACCTCTGTCTTTTTCTCCTTCCCAACAATGCAGTGGATGTTCCCAAATCTCCAGGAAGGTGTGCTGGGTGCTCGTGAGTGTGTCCACCCTACAGATCACCAAGCTTCAAGGGGTGTGTTAGCCAGTGTGCTGGAGTCCATTTAATTTCTCAATTAAAAGTCTGACCTCATTTATTCTCACAGGCTGATGATCAAATAACTCAAGGTTACTGAGATTCAAGTACCTTCACAAGTGACAGATTTAAATGGGAAAAAAGATACTGACTTAAGGTTTGAGCATTAGACTGTCCTTAGAATCCACCAGCAATGCAGGAGAGCCAGGTTCCATCCCTGGTTCAGGAAGAGCCCCTTGAGAAGGGAATGGCTACACACTTCAGTATTCTTGCCTGGAGAATCCCATAAACAGAGGAGCCTAGCAGGCTACAGTCTATGGGGTCACAAAGAGTCGGACCTGACTGAGTGACTAAGCATACAAACATGCACGCACTAACATGGACAAAATAAGGTGAAAAATTTAAGAACTGAAGTTTATTAACTGGCAGTTCTTTCTATACAATATCTTTGATCAGGTTTAGAAGCAAATTCACTATCATGACTAAGCGAAAGATTGGGAGCAAAGAACATCTTCATCTGAGGTTCAAAATCTGATATCTTTTCAGGACAAGACTAGTTGGAAGTGTCCATCCTCCCTACTTTCCTTCCTGCCTCCACACATTCAAATCTCGCACATCAGCTTGCTGATGTTAGAAATCCCTTTGAGTAGAAACAGAGAGAGATGAGGGCCAAGGGACCTCCTGCAAAACAGCCTATCCCATGAAAGAAAGATGTCAAGCAGAACCATCTTGACACAGTGAGTCAACCAGTGTGGAAGTCCAGACCTTGCACATACTATGACAGCTATTATAGATCCATACTTAATCTGACCCTACACACATCAAGATGGGGCGTGAAGGAGGGAAACAAGGGGGCAGGAAGAAATTTCTTGATTAACTCAGAGAGGAAAGAATGGTGTAGTTAGTTTACTGGAGTAAACTTGGATGAGCCAAGCAGCACTGCTTTGGGTACCACCTAATGGTGCAGTACTGAGGGCTGAGGGGCCTTCTGGTCACTTGACCACACATCATTGTATAACTACGACACCAGGGAGGCTCCATACACTGGTTAATACACCCCTTGAAGCTTGGTGCTCTGCAGAGTGGACACACTCACGAGCACCCATGCACGCCTTCCTGGAGATTTGAAAAAATCCACTGCACAGCTGGGAAGGAGGAAAAGAGAGGTGTGACTAAAATGAATCTTCCCAGAGGGCAGATCACTTAGAAATTTAATTTGTCAATTAAAACTTAGTTTGACCTCATTTATTCTCACAGGCTGATGATCAAAGAACTCAAGGTTACTGAGATATCAAGTACCTTCACTAGTGACAGATTTAAATGGGAAAAAAAGATACTGAGGATACTATACAGCAGCAGTCCCCAACCTTTTTGGCACCAGGAGCTGGTTTCATGGAAGACAAATTCCACACAGACTGGGGGAGAGAGGTGGAGGCGACAGTTTGGGGATGATTCAAGTGCATTACATTTAGTGTGCACTTTATTTCTGTTATTATTACATCTGCATCACCTCAGATCATCAGACATTAGATTTTGGAGGTCGGGGACCCCTGGGAACTAATTAATCTCTTTAATGAGTCCATCTGATAGACACTGCCACTGTGCAAAAAACATCATTGCAAGAAGACACTGCCCAGCAACTTTTTAAAGAAGTGTCCACATGTTCTACTCCAACTATTACTACCCAGGAGTACAAGAAAGTTATTGGGGAAAAATTCTAGGTGAGTCTGCTGCTGGTCCAGAAACATTTCTTTCATGTAAATATTATCTTCCAGTCACTTTGAAAGTGATTTCATCATTAGGTTAGGTGTCATTATTCTATGTCCCTCTCTAAAGTTGATTTCTTTTATGACTGAGTCCATTCTATGTTTGTTTCTGATCTTTCTTATTATGCTCATATTCATTTTATACACTGCAATTGATATTTTTCTGCTTATAATGGCTGAAGCCCATCAACAAGCATTAGCAGATGACCTCCAACAGAGCCACACGTGCTCCCCAATACCCAACTGTGTAAGTAGTCAATAGAGAGTCTATTCTAGAGTTGCTGATGATTGATTTTTGGGAGAACAGACGTATGCACAAGAGACGATAGGCAAACAGACCAAAATGGTTTACAATTAGATTTTGTATTGTTTGACTCAGTCTATTAGTGAGATAGATCAGAAAAGAAAGATCTATGTAGTTTGAGTCACTAAGAAAATTTTAGAAAAGGCTAAATGTGTATTGGCACTTGAAGGATGGGTAAAAATTATAAAGGAGGAAATAAAGAAATTGGAATTAAAACAATGTTTGATAACCAGTGGAAAAGGAACCTATTCCTGTGTTTGAGGAATTCCCTACTATGTAAAAAAGAATTGGCCAATACAGAAGCTGAAAATACCACATGATCTTATTTTCAGTTAGCCCTTTCAGTTTAGGCATGAACATATGACCTGGGTTTGTCATATCAAATGATCCCATCCCAGGCTCTTCATCAGAAGCTGGATGCTGAAGTAAGGACCATTTGTCACATAACCAGCTACAGAGGATAGTCTCTAAATCAATTTAAGACAAATTTGGGGCATTGTTTTTAACTTCATGACCTCAAAGCTTGGTTTTCTGGCTCTCCTGAATATTTTTTATAAGCTACTATCCATTCTTTTAATAGATATCATTTTCTTTTGAAACTAACCAGAGGTGGTTTCTATTGTTTTCTACTAACAACCCTAAATGAAGGCACATAACAGAACACTAGGTATAAGACAGAGACACATTAGCACAAGGAGGCAATAGCCTGGCTTGGGAAAAATGGCCGAAACGGGAGTACCATCTTTTCTTAAATCTGCCTGACAAGTTCACATGGGCTGATCAAATTAACCAGTGAACACCAGACACTTAAAAAATATATTGCCAGTTTGGATGAAGAAGTGATACCAATCTCTCGTTCTTCTCCCAAGTTGATCCCATTACATGATCATCGCATGATATGATCATTCTCTCTCTAGTTGGCCAGGCTGCTACTGCTGCTAAGTCACTTCAGTCATGTCCGACTCTGTGCGACCCCATAGACGGCAGCCCACCAGGCTCCCCATCCCTGGGATTCTCCAGGCAAGAATACTGGAGTGGGTTGCCATTGCCTTCTCCGTGGACAGGCTAGGAGATGATATAAAATCAATTACTTTTTCCATTTGGATCTTAATATCCCATCTCTGGATCCCATCAAGACAATCTTCTAGAGGAAAGTTGAAGGTGATGAATCTTAAAATATGCTATGTAAACATCCTGGAAAATAATCCACTGGGAAACTTACTTACAAATGCAGATTTCCCGGCCAGTCTTCTCAAGACTTTTTTCAATAGATTACTATGGAAGGCCCCAGGATCTTAATCTTAGTAAGTCACCTGGGTTGCCCCAGAACACTTTTATGTTAGGGAACCAGTGACCTATGGGCTCAAAGTGAGTTTAGCACATCATGATAAAGTACCACTTCATTTCCAGACAGGAACTAGATCTTATACAGGGTTTTCCTTCAAGTCCTGTCCAGCAGAAACAGGTTCTATTTCTCTGTAATTTGTTTCCTTACTGATCATGCACGAGAATTAGGATTTCTTTATTCTTATAATTTTATCAAAACTGAATCTAATTATTGCTTTACCCTCTTCATTTTAATTAGGGATTCCAAAATTAACGTTCATATAGAGACATTATGTCTTGGCAGAAATAGTTTGCCTTGTTAGAAATATTTTGAAATGGCCAACAACTATTGAAGCAGACAATTTAAACCAGAATGTATCCATCATGACTCATGTTTATCCTTTCCAAATCTGCTAAGGACATGATCCCCATTCACAAGGGATCCAAAGATAAGGGGAAATTAAGTTTGATGAAAAGGAACCAGGTTTATGGAAAAATGTAAACTAAGATCATCAGCACACTGAGTTTTTGTGGGTGTAAACAATACAGTGAAAACTACACTGTCACCTTCCCATCACATGTTTCTTAATCATGGTTTACTTTCTGGATTCTCAAGAGCCTTGTGTTTACTTTCTGGAATAGGAGGCTGTATTTGTTTGCCTTGATTGCTGTAACAAATTACCATAAGCTGGATAAGTTAAAGCAACAGAAATGTATTCTTTCACAGTTTTGGAAGCAGAAGTCTGAAGTCATGGTGCCAGCATCTCCAAATTCCCTCCAAAGGTGCTAGGACAGCACCCATTCTTGGCCTCTTCAAGCCTCTGGTAACTATTAGTATTCTTGACTTAGGGCGGTATAATATCAACGTCTGCTCCTCTGGTCATATCGTCTCCTCCACTGTGTTGGTCAAATCTCCCTCTGCTTCACAACCTGTAAGAACACTTACTGTTCTAAGGCCCACCTAGATAGTCCAGGATAAGATCCTTCTCTCAAAATCCTTAATTTAAACACAACTTATGGCATATAAGGTAATATTTACTCTTATAAATAATATTCACAGGATTCAAGAATTAGGACACTGATGCAACTTTTGAGGGCCACCATTCAGGGGTCTTTAGATTTAGGGGGAGACTATATTCCTTTAAATGCAAAATTATTTGTGCAGATGTTTTTTCATTTTTATTAGATTCCCAAAATGTTCTTGATTCAAAAAATTCCTTTTTCAATTACTGCTTTAATAAAAGATGCGGTTGAACAATACTTGGAGAATATATTCAGAAAGTCTAACTTCCTCAATTGCCAATACAAGATTTATTGAAAGCTTTCATTGCATCTCTCCCACACTTCCTTCTCTCTCCCCAAGAGCCCCTGGGCTACTCCAGGACAGCTTATATGGAATCCACCATTAGCTCCCAAACTAACAAAAAGGGCAATTTGCCTGTCACTGTGCTGCTTTACTCATGTCACTGCTTATCTCTGAGCCTCAGACACTCTCATCTCCAAAGATGTGAAACAGTCCTGAACAAAGCAATTTTCCAAGGTCTTTCCCGGTATCTCACAAGACTAAGAGATCATTACGAAGTGATACCTGTCCCCAGCCCACCATGACTACTTCATGACTTTTACTGGATCAATAAACACGCCTCTAGATTTCCTGCAATCATTCCTTCCCCATCTAGCTCCAACTCAGAGGAAAAATGAACCAGTTTTATTTTGTTCTAAGAAACTAGGATGGGATTTCTGTCAACAATTAACAGCTGTGAAACCCTTCTAATATTGGTAAGGGAGCTTCCAAGGCGAGATGATTATAAGAGCTCAACAGAGAGAGTAGAGAGGTTAAATCTACAGATAAAACACGGGAAAGATCAGTGTTACACAAATTCAAAGCATCAGGTGGTTCCTCTGGATGCCTCTCTCCTTTCAAGGCACCCCTCTTCATTTCAGTGTTCCCTGCCTTTGCATGCCACATCTTTTTGGGGTATCATGCCATGAGGCTTGTGGGATCTTTGTCCCCCAGCCAGGCATCAAACCCGGGCCCTCAGCAGTGAAAATGCGGAGTCCTAACCATGGGACTACCAATGAAGTCCCATGCCACACATTTTTTTCTACTCCCATTTTAGATGATCAAATTTAGTATCTTACTACAAACTCACCTATTGTTTCTAAAGATGAACTGCTATGTAAAGCATGCATATATGCCATACTTGTACAAATCATATTTAATTACCATAACTCACTTCTACTAAAATTTATATCCTAGTGTACAGCTCAATGTGCTAGTTTTTCTGTAATATCAATTAGAGGTAACTACTAAAATTTGAAAAATGCCCATGAATCCGTCCAAATCATATTGTATACCTGTGGTATTCATTCCATCTTTGGGAAATACTGCCTTCACTAATTCACTTACCCATTCCATATGTGCCTTCTCTGTACCATAGTCTGTTTCACATCCCAGTAGTAAGTCTCTTAATAACCCTTAGGGATTAAAAGGTATGACCCCGATTTAAAAGGAACCCACCAATCATGCAAGAGAGGATAGCAGCTTTTAAGGGTCATTTGAGACACATCTGCTATTACACAGCTGTGTATATCCCATCTCCTGGGAAAACTATTTTAAAAAAGGAAAAGATTCCACAAAATCAACTCATGACTCAGATTCCTTGTCAGTTTTTCAGCTTCCCCCCACTTAATGATGCCCTACCTAGCAATCAGTTTTGTAACTCAGTCAGACTCTTTACTGTGAATTGGGCAGTTCCAGAAAGCCTAAGTCTCCAGACTGAGCACACACTTGCAAAGAGACAGGTTATACCAAGGCAAATGCAACACAGGCTTTATTGAATGAGCTGGAGGTGTAGAATCAAAACAGAGCAACTTTCTACACTGGGATGGGGAATGAAAGCAACATATCATATAGATGAGAAGTCCTTGTGTTCTTACAGAAGACAAGGCTAGAGACAGGATGGACTATGGCAAGCAGTCCGTGGCCTACGTGTGTACAGATTAAGCACCTGGAAAAGAATTCAGGTCTGAAAAAGGAGTCATAGAAAGTTTCTATCACTGCCTAAAACATTATTGGACTTAGAGCCTTCTCTTTCACTCTTCCAGACTCATTGCTTTATCTACATAATTTTAAAAGATCATAAACGAGTCTTGATACATCATGGTTATCAAAAGTGTAGCACCTACAGTCAAATATAGTTGGGTTCAAATATTGGCTTCATCACTTTCTAACTACATCACCTGGAACAAATAATTTTCTATTTCAGTTGCCTCGAGCACAAAACCTATGATTGGGAGAATCAAAGAAGGTCATGCATGAACAAATGGTCCAGATCTGGTAACCAGAAAATATTCAGGAAATGCAGCCAAATTGTCACCACTCTATTAATCAGCCCAAGTCAGGAATCAAAGCTGAATAACAGAGAGGCTGCAGGTGACCTGGAACAGCAAAAAGTGGAAACTGAGTGGACACTTGTAGATAAATCCCAAATTTGAGTTGTAATTAGACGTTTCCTGTGGACCAAGTGCCAAATGTATCCAAGAGCATCCATCAATCTCTATAGCAGCCTTTAATAAAAGGATTCCCTGGGCCACACCTTTGGAGAGCAGATCTCATACAATAGGTCTGTAACCGAGCGGGACCCTGTGGGGCCTTCCCAGGACAGATACCCACCCACACCACCTGTCCCATGTCCTCCATCTGCCTTTTGTCTATAGAAAAATTTTAGTCAAACACTAAACTTAGAGAAGTGAAAAAATGCAGAAGGAAAGGGCAACAGTCAAGCAAGACAAAATAATAAGAGTTCAGTCATTAAACTCAAGAACCTTATCTACTCAAGGGCTATTGGTAATATTTTATGTCCTTAATGTTTTACAGATACTGAAACCCACACCAGGTGGAAGAAGTTAACTATATGCTGCCTCAAAGCATGTAGACCTCATAGGGGCTGAAGCTAGAAGGTTGTTGATGCCGACTGATTACCTCACCACCAACCAATCGGATGAACATCTACAAGCTGATTACACACCCCACATACCCCCCTTCACCCTACCTTTAAAAACTTTTCCCTGAAAGCTTTTGAGAATTTTGGGTCTTTTAAGCACCAGCTGCCCTGGACTCCTTGCTTGGTGCCCTGCAGTAAACACTGCACTTTGTTTCACCACAACCCAGAGTCAGTAGATTGGCTTTACTGTTTGCAGGTGAGCAAACTCAAGTTTAGTTTCATGACAGGTCTAAATGGAATTGCTGAGACTTATTTTTAATTTTGAGCATATAAGGAGTTAAGGATAAATACAAAGGACATACAAAAACATTTCTGTCTGTATATCTACAGATGAAGCAACTCATTCCAGGATTTTTTGAAAAGGAATTAAAATCTCATAGACTCTTTTGCCATCCTGTTTGCTCGATAGGCTATTCCAATGGCCATCAAAAGAGGACCCGCCCCCTATCTAGGACAGGCCTTCTCACCTAATCTCACCTGGTCTCCCAATTATATCCTTCCCTGTGCCTCAACAGAAAGCCACGCACATCACAGCCCAATCACATGCTACCTTCAGGTTTAGAGACTTGGAAGCAGCTTACTTTGTGGTCATACACTCTCTCCCTACTGGCTAATTCTCCACAAGGGTCCATACACTTCAACGTGGCTTTCCCTCATGGCCCCACACGCTGGGAAGCTGATTCCTGGCAATGGACTCATCAGAGGGGAGCCAATCCCAGAGCACCGCTCTCCTACAAATGGTCTGCAGCATTCAGACTGGCTTTTTAGTAGTTCAGACGCACCTCCCTCACACTCTAACGCAATTCCTCCCTGGAGAAACCCTGACAAAGATGTAAAATCGGAAGAACACATCAATGAATTGGACCTGGTGACACAGCAGAGAGTCAGAATAGATCAAATCTCCTTTCTGTCAGTCTGCAAGCTTAATTACAGAACCTCCGCTGCTCATTACCCATCTTTCTTTGCAGACTGTGTAAGCAGAGGGAGCAGGGAAGACTTAACAAATGCAGAGGTTATGGGGCTCTGAGAGTACACCCTTGGGACTCTATGAAGTATGTTTTAAGCAGTGGTGAAAAGAAAATCAGCCTGTAAAGTTATTTGGATGAAAGGCATGGTAAAAACGCAGCTCATTATCATTATCATTAAGCAACTGTTCGGGTGAGATGAGCACAACTCGGCCTCCCCATCCTCCCCTTCCTAGAGTGGAGAAAAGGACTGAACTGGTCCCTGTCCAGTGACAGGAGAAAATGCGGCACAGGAGGAAATTTTGACATCTGATATTTGAGCCCAGGGTCCTTAATAGACAATGTACCTTATTCTCCATTTACGGATGCTTTGAAATTCTCAGGCCAGATTCTGACCCAAGTCCTTGCCTCCCTGAGGAAATGATACACCGTAAAATCTAATAATTAGAAGAGACTCACCCTGGTGTTGACACTGAAGGTGGAAGCACGCTGTGGGCACTGAGGGAGAAGCTGGTCAGACAAGCAGGCTCCAAGGCCTAAGGAGCAGACTGGACAAAAGCACAACGCAGGATCCAGCTTCAGTTAAGTAGAAGCACAGTTATGCTGATGGACATCACCTGGCTAAAGGGGGCTGGGTCATGCCATATCACCATGGAGACGCCTAACACCTCTAATAAGGGCCACATGGTTACCTTTTGACTGCTACATGCTGAAAGTAGCAGCTCTCCAAGAAACGGGGGATAAAGCAGGGATTCTCAAATTAGCATGCACCAGAATCACCTGGAGAAGTTATAAAATACAGATTTCAGGGTCTCGAGTTTCTGACTCAGTAGGCCTAAGAATATGCTTTCCTTGTAAGACTGCAGGGGATACTGATGCTGCTAGTCCAGGGAAGACACTGGCAGAGGGTAAGAGGCCAGAGCTGAAAAGGGAAAAAGGATTGGACCTATATCCCTGGCACAACTTGGTAACCTTAAGTCCATCACTTCCCCTTTCTGGCCTTAGCTGAGACATCTGAATGAGATCATGCTTTTCAGAGAATGTGTCTTTTCATCAACGACTGAATCAGATGCCTGGGCCCAAGCCCATTTATATCAGAATTCTAGGACTGGTGCCTAAGATTATGTATTTTCACCATCATACCAGCTGATTTTTATAATCATTAAAGTTGGAACATGGCTAAACTCCAAAACTTCTATTGTATCTGTTAGCTCAAAGAGGCCATAAACTCTGTTGATAGAAGGAAAAAAAAAGTCATTTTCTGCTCCTGAAGAGACAATAATCATCATCTCCATGGATAAGTAAACCTTGGGGATTCAAATCCAGACAGATTATTTTGAAAGAATAAACCAAATACTGGCTGCCTATTAAGATCCGCTGCATTGCTTATAAAAGAAACACATGCACCAACTACCAGTATTAAATCCACATTTTTGGAATCAGAGTGGAGGAGAAAGAGGTAGGAAGATTCAAGGAGGAAATCAATAGATTTTCAATCCCCTTTCTCATTTTCCTCTTTTTCTCATAATGTTTATCACCTATATTAGGGCTGTCCAGCAAAACAGAACCAACAGGATATACTGAGAGAGAGGAGAGAAAGAGAGGAGAGAGGAGAGAAAAGTTTTGTTTGAAGGGACTGACTCAGAAAATTATAGAGGCAGACAACACCAAAATCTGCAGGCTGCAGGCCTGAGTTCCCGGGAAGAACTGGTGTTGCAGTTTAAGGTCAAAGGCTTTCTGTTGATATTGGGTTGGCTAAAATGTTCGTTCGGGTTCTTGCATATTATTGTGTGGAAATACCCAAACAAACTTTTTGACCAACCCAATATAGTTCTTTTTCTTTTGAGCAAGGTCAATCTTTGCTCTATTAAGGCCTTCAATTTACTGGATATGGACAATCCACACTATGCAGGGTAATCTGCTTTACTCAAAGTCCACCCATTTTAACGTTCATCTCATCTTAAAAAGAAAAAAATAAAAGACAAGCCTCATAGGAACATCCAGAATAATGTTTGACTAAATATCTGGACACTGTGGCCCAGTCAAGTTAGTGTATAAAACTAATCATCACATCACCCTCTAACCCACTACATAGCATACTTATCATGTTTCTTCCCTGTCATATACTGAGAGCATGCAAGTCAGATCCACCAGGGCAGTGTTTGCCTGCTTCATTCACTAACACATCTCCAGAGTCAGGAACACTATCTGATGCACTGCAGAAATGTTATAACTATCTACTGAATAGATCTTTATCACATTATCGCCCCCCTCACCTTCATCCAATGTCATATGGTTATTTTGGTAAAAGCAGAACTTCAACCCCCATTCATTATTCCTCACATGCCATGTTCTTTCCATTTCTATTATGAATCATCCATCTTCAGAAATACCTGTAAGTCTCAGGATTTTCTCAAATACAGTGGATGTATTTAGTCATTGAATGGGTCTGTGTACTTTAGAACTCAAGGAAGACCCTTGGGCTATGCTATGGGTATTCCCTCTCTTCTGCCAGAGAAGATGTGAGGGCTTTTCTTCCACATGCCGAAGGAGCATCCCAGCTCTCGTTACCAACAGAAATCTGGGTGCTAGGCAGCCCAGAACATAAAAAATGGTGCTAATTGGAAATTATTTACGGCTTTAATATTCCTTTTATATCTTGGCTGTCTGAGTTATGGAATTCCTACTGACAAGATTCACAGTGACAGGCTGTGGCTCCTGCGGTTTCTTTCCCTTCTTCTTTCCTCATCTCAGATTCATGGCCCTGAACTTGCCAGTTATTTATGGATAATTCCTGGGCAGGGCCTTCAGTGGAGGAGGAATAGTGCTCACTTCCAAAGGGCTATAGATATTCATAACCTGTGCAGGAAGATGTTTCAATAACTGACTGTCCAATCCTGTCAAAATGAAACAGAGTGAAAATTGATTCAGCCTTTTGGAAGCCAATCGGTAATAACATGGATCAAGAAATTTAACAGTGACCTTTTTCTTTGACCCAGTAATTTCACTATGGAGAATCTATTTAAATGTCAGGAAAGATTTATACTCAAAATGTCTATCATGATATTTGTTCAAACAACAAACATTGGTGACAGTTTAAATGTTCAATATAATGTTTTTTCTTGAATTGCAGGTACTCAGTAGAATAAAAACAGGCATCCTAAATATCATTTACAACATGTAAATAAAACTCTTCATTATGTTGAGTGAAAACTCAGTACATAATGCTTCTCTGTAAAATGTTATTCAACATTAAAATGAAGAAAAAATAAACTCGTCCAAAAAAAAAATGGAGAGAGGGTAAAAAAGACAGTATAACATTATTTTTATTTGGTTAAACTATGAGTGATTGTCCCTCTTTAAAAATGTCTCAGGTTTTATGTACAATGCATGTATACAAGTTTTTGACTGGCATGCTAAGTAAGGATGCAGTCTATTTGTTAATTTTCAGGAGATACATATTTTATTAGTGCTCCCTCATAGCTCAGTGAGTGAAAAATCTATCTGCAATGCAGGAGTCACAGGAGATACAGGTTTGATCCCTGGGTTGGGAAGATCTCCTAAAGGAGGAAATGGCAACACATTCCAGTATTCTTGCCTGAATAATCCCATGGACAGAGGAGCCTGGCGGGCAACAGTCCATGGGCTCACAAAAGAGTTAGACATGACTGAGCAACTAAACACACAAACCTCTTTTACCATAGTCAAGACCAAAATGGATATTTTCTCTCCTTTTCAGCATCTCCCAATCTCTCTGTCTGAAGCTGGATGCTTTCTCTCTTTCCTTGCCCATTCTTCCACTAAAGAGCCCTTCAGTACATGGACAATGTCATTTATTGTCGAAGCCTGGGTACTGATGAAAGGGAAGCAAGTACTATTAATAGCAATACAGAGACAAAAGGTATAAACCAGGAATGTCCAGGGTAAGCAAGAATGTGGGGTCACCTTTCCCAGAGAGTCTCCACCAGGCAACGACTGGAGTGGAATCTCATCCACAAACATCCAACAGCTGCATATGAAGGCTTTGGTCTCCTGCTCTTCGTGTGACCGCTAAAACCCCAGGCTGAGGTGCCTAGTTTCCCTGGAGGCAGCCACTCTTTCAGGCTTAAATCTTTGTTTTAGTAGACTGGATTCCCTTGATCTTTGTTTTTGGATCCTGTAAAATGTCCTCAATCTAATCACAGGGACCACAGCCTTGTCTAACTCAATGAAACTATGAGTCATGCCATGTAGAGCCACCCAAGACAGACTGGTCATGGTGGAGAGTTCTGACAAAATGAGGTCAACTGGAGAAGGGAGCAGCAAACCACTTCAGTATTCCTGCCTTGAGAACCCCATGAACAGTATAAAATGGCAAAAAGATAGGACACTGAAAGATGAACTCCTCAGGTCGGTAGGTGCCCAATAACATACTGGAGATCAGTGGAGAAAATAACTCCAGAGAGAATGAAAAGACAGAGCCAAAGCAAAAACAACACTCAGTTGTGGACGTGACTGGTGATGGAAGCAAGGTCCAATTCTGTAAAGAGCAATACTGCATAAGAACCTGAAGTGTTAGGTCCATGAATCAAGGCAAATTGGAAGTGATCAAACAGGAGGTGGCAAGAGTGAATGTCGACAATTTAGGAGTCAGTGAACTAAAATGGACTGGAATGGGTGAATTTAACTCAGATGACCATTCTATCTGCTACTGTGGGCAACAATCCCTTAGAAGAAATGGAGTGGCCATCATAGTCACCAAAAGAGTCCAAAATGCAGTACTTTGATGCAGTCTGAAAAATAACAAAATGATCCCTGTTCATTTCCAAGACAAATCAGTCAATATCACAATTGTCACAATATCACAATATCACAATCCAAGTCTACGCCCCAACCAGTAATGCTGAAGAAGCAGAAGTTGAACAGTTCTATGAAGACCTACAAGACCCTTGACAATTAATACCCAAAAAAGATGTCCTTTTCATTATAGGGGACTGGAATGCAAAAGTAGGAAGTCAAGAAACACCTAGAGTAACAGGCAAATTTGGCCTTGGAGTACGGAATGAAGCAGGGCAAAGGCTAATAGTTTTGCCAAGAGGATGCACTGGTCATAGCAAACACCCTCCTCCAACAACACAAGAGAAGACTCTACACATGGACATCACCAGATGGTCAACACTGAAATTAGATCCATTATATTCTTTGCAGCCAAAGATGGAGAAATTCTATACAGTCAGCAAAAACAAGACGAGGAGCTGACTGTGGCTCAGATCGTGAACTCCTTATTGCCAAATTCAGACTTAAATTGAAGAAAGTAGGGAAAACCATTAGACCACTCAGGTATGACTTAAATCAAATCCCTAATGATTATACAGTGAAAGTGAGAAATAGATTTAAGGGACTAGATCTGATAGACAGAGTGCCTGATGAACTATGGACGGAGGTTCATGACATTGTAAAGGAGACAGGGAGCAAGACCATCCCTAAGAAAAAGAAATGCAAAAAAGCAAAATGGCTGTCTGAGGAGGGCTTACAAATAGCTGTGAAAAAAAGAGAAGCAAAAAGCAAAGGAGAAAAGGAAAGATATTCCCATTTGAATGCAGAGTTCCAAAGAATAGCAAGGAGAGATAATAAAGCCTTCCTCAGTGATCAGTGCAAAGAAAGAGGAAAACAATAGAATGGGAAAGACTAGAGATCTCTTCAAGAAAATCAGAGATAACAAGGGAGCATTTCATGCACAGATGGGCGCAATAAAGGACAGAAATGGTATGGACCTAACAGAAGCAGAAGATATTAAGAAGAGGTGGCAAGAATACACAGAAGAACTGTACAAAAAAGATCTTCATGGCCTAGATAATCATGATGGTATGATCACTCACGTAGAACCAGACATACTGGAATGCAAAGTCAAGTTGGCCTTAGGAAGCATCACTATGAACAAAGCTAATGGAAGTGATGGAATTTCAAATCCTAAAAGATGTTTCTATGAAAGTGCTGCACTCAATATACCAGCAAATTTGGAAAACACAGCAGTGGCCACAGGACTGCAAGAGTTCAATTTTTATTCCAATCCCTAAGAAAGGCAATGCCAAAGAATGCTCAAACTACTGCAAAATTGCACTCATCTCACATGCTAGTAAAGTAATGCTCAAAAGTCCCCAAGGCAGGCTTCAACAATATGTGAACCGTGAACTTCCAGATGTTCAAGCTGGTTTTAGAAAAGGCAGAGGAGCCGGAAAACAAATTGCCAATATCCCCCAGATCATTGAAAAAGCAAGAGTTCCACAAAAACATCTACTTCTGCTTTATTGACTATGCCAAAGCCTTTGACTATGTGTATCACAATAAACTGTGGAAAATTCTGAAGGAGATGGGAATACCAGACCACCTGACCTGCCTCTTGAGAAACCTGTATGCAGGTCAGGAAGCAACAGTTAGAACTGGACATGGAACAACAGACTGGTTCCAAATAGGAAAAGGAGTACGTCAAGGCTGTATATTGTCACCATGCTTATTTAACTTATATGCAGAGTACATCATGAGAAGCGCTGGGCTGGATGAAGCACAAGCTGGAATCAAGATTGCTGGGAGAAATATTGATAACCTCAGATATGCAGATGACACCACCCTTATGGCAGAAAGTGAAGAGGAACTTAAAAGCCTCTTGATGAAAGTGAAAGAGGAGAGTGAAAAAGTTGGCTTAAAGCTCAACATTCGAAAAAAAAAAGATCATGGCATCTGGTCCCATCATTTCATGGCAAATAGAGAAACAGTGGAAACAGTTGCAGACTTTATTTTGGGGGGCTTCAAAATCACTGCAGATGGTGATTGCAGCCATGAAATAAAAAGGCACTTACTTCTTGGAAGGAAAGTTATGACCAACCTAGACAGCATATTAAAAAGCAGAGACATTACTTTGCCAACAAAGGTCTGTCTAGTCAAGGCTATGGTCTTTCCAGTAGTCATGTATGGATATGAGATTTGGATTATAAAGAAAGTTGAGCACCAAAGAATTGATGCTTTTGAACTGTGGTGTTGGAGAAGACTCTTGAGAGTCCCTTGGACTACAAGGAGATCCAACCAATCCATCCTAAAGGAAATCAGTCCTGAATATTCACTGGAAGGACTGATGTTGAAGCTGAAACTTCACAACTTTGGCCACCTGATGGGAATAAATGACTCATTTGAAAAGACCGTGATGCTGGGAAAGATTGAGGGCCAGCAGAGAAGAGAACGACAGAGGATGAGATGGTTGGATGGCATCACTGACTCAATGGACATGAGTTTGGGTAAACTCTGGGAGTTGGAAATGGACAGGGAGGCCTGACATGCTGCAGTCCAAGGGGTCGCAAAGAGTCAGACAAAACTGAGCAACTGAACTGAACTGAACATGTCCTCAAGTTCTAACAAGGTCAGCTGTGTATTTAAATAACTTCCTGCATTTTATCCAGGACCCTTGGTGGATAGTAGATATTTCTCCCCCACTCCAAGCCAGCTTTCAGTCCATGGATTGCCAGAATTTTGCAGAGGTCAATTAGTGATTATTATATATCTCCCGGGAAGCTTTTGGAAAATACATTTCCAAGAGTCTCTCCAAAGATTCAGCAGGTGATTCATGGACCTAACGTGAGATACTTACATCATATTGGACAGTCCATGGGGCAGAAAACAGTGCTGAATTCACAATGTCAGGCACCCTGGTTCAAAATACATGCTCAGTAATTATTTATAAAATAAATGCATAGGTAAATGAATGAATAGTCATTTACAAAAATACCTGATGATTTATTGTGTTTTACAACAATATTCTATTTACTTTCTAGTTCAAAAATTATGTAGTTCAATTACTTAACCTCAAAATAGCTTAAATAATTATATTACATTATTACTTGCATATAGTCATTAGAGGATTAAGTACCTAAATACTTTCTGTTTGTTTTTTTTTTTCTTTTTTGGATAGCTTCCCTAAATCATAATGTTTTATTTGATATATATGTGTATATATACACACAGACACACACACATATAGATATACATACATACACATACATATACATATCCTCTGGAGGAAGAAATGGCAACCCACTCCAATATTCTTACCTGGATAATTCCATGAACAGAGGATCCTGGCAGGCTATAGTCCACTGGGTTGCAAAGAGTCAGACACGACTGAGTGACATGTGCGTGTGTATGCGTGTATGTATGTATATATATGTGTGTGTGTGTTTATGTTTCTTGAACTTCCATTGAAGAATGGCTTAGCAGATTTCAAGTACAATAGTTGGAATTAAATAACGCCTGATAATTTTCTATCTAACTATAAGATGCTTTTTGATTAGTTCATTTTATAGAATGTGGCTGTTCCAGAAAAAAAAAAAGTCAATTTATAAAAGATCTAATGAAGAAAGAAGATAAAACTGTCCTTGGTTCTCCAAAGACTGAAACACACGTTCTACTAGCAAACTAAGCACATCACTTTAAGAAAAATATTTATTCAACTTTCCTAAAGATATTTTATTCTGGGGAAAAAGCTATAGGCTGAGATAATGCATTTGACAATAAAGTCCTTCATAAATGCCACTGAAAGGAAGGGTTAAATCAAGACAAACCTCAGGTGTCTCAACTCTGTGTCAGATATTTATACTCATGACTTTTTCTCACCACATTTCTTTAACTAATAGTCTATGCCTGTTTCCCAAGGTCCATGTCATATGAATCTTTTCTTCAATCCCTCCCCAGTTTGGTTGGCCTTTAAACAACAATAAAAACCCCTTCCCACCCACAGTTCTCCTTGCCATTCACTTAAATTTTTGACTTTTATTATAAGATAATCTTATTATATTTTGCAAATGAAACTAAACTCAAAAACCAAGATTTTCATTTATGTGCAAATAAAAACACATAAATCAATCCACTATATTTTGTTTTAAATTTATTCCAAAAAATCCATTATTGACAGTGTGCAATCATAATTCCAGAAGTGTCTTAAACACAAATGGGAACAAGGAAGCTCCTTTCTCCAATGGAATCTACTCTCTACTATCTACCTACTTGGAGGGAGGATGGATAAAATGGGAGGGAATAGAGACAAGATAGAAAACTAGGGAATTAACAAGTGTAATTTACAAATGCAGCAGTCTAGTCTGACAGAAACAAATGGTATATGTATTTTGGGGTAATAGAGAGACTGTTTCCTTAAGGTATGAGTAGAGGAAACCCACAAGGAATAGTGCGGTGCCCTGAAGTTAGACAGCATATTAAAAAGCAGAGAGATCACTTTGCTGACAAAAGTTCAGTCCATATAATCAGAGCTATGGTTTTTTCAGTAGCCATCTACAGATATGAGAGTTGGACCATAAAGAAGGCTGAGTGCTGGAGAACTGATGCTTTCACACTGTGGTGTTGGAGCAGACTCTTGAAAGTCCCTTGGACAGCAAGGAGATCAAACCACTCAATCCGAAAGGAAATCAACCCTGAATATTCACTGGAAGCTGAATATTCATGCTGAAGCTGAATCTCCAGTAACTTTGGCCACGTGATGCAAAGAGCTGACTCACTGGAAAAGACCTTGATGTTGGGAAAGATTGAGGGCAGGAGAAGGGGGCAACAGAGGATGACGTGGTTGGATGACACCACTGACTCAAGGGACATGAGTTTGAGCAAACTCTGGGAGACAGTGAAGGACAGGGAAGCCTGGTGTGCTGCAGTCCATTGGGTCACAAGGAGTTGGACACAACTTAATGACAGAACAACTGAAGTTAGAAGAGCTGGGAGCTCTTTTGATGTCTGAGTCTGAAAAGCCAGTGGAAAGGGTAATTACCAAAGAGAGAGCTGTGTAGAGGCAGCTGCTTGGGGAGAGACAGGAACAACCTACAGCAGCCCACCATTTTCCTCCCTCGCCACTCATCTCCTGCCTAGTAAAACTGAACCAGAAGCTGCAGGGCAAAGATCCTGTTGCAGTATAGCCTGAAGATCAGCCTTCTCTGACACACAGGAGGAGGGGGAAGGGTCAATACAGATCAGAAGTGGGGCAAACCAAAGTTACCCAGCACAGTAGGGCAGGGTTCTATGAGAGCTCTCATAATGGTGCTAAAACACCCAATTGGAGGGCCAGAGGAGGAGACGCTCCCTGGAGAAGGCAGCACATCTCAGTGTAGATTTGAAAGGTGGGAACCAGTTACTCAGCAAGAACATCACAAGGTGTCCCATGGGGAAGTCTCTACATGTGAGGGAACACGGCCAGTGACACCATGCATAAAAGAAGGGCACCACGCATAGAAAAGAAAAAAAGAAATGAGCAGGAAATGAAAGGTGAAAAGGTGTGACAGGAGACATGTGTGTCCATGGGAAGCTATCAGACTCCTTTGTGCAAGAAAATGACACGTATGACTTTATCTGGTGCTATGATATTGAGAGGAAACTGAAACTCAGATGGAAAAACCTCTGGATGTCACAGACCAAAAAAGTCATGAGATTGTGTTCAGGCTTAAGAAATATTCCATCCCCTAGTGAGGTCTTTTCTAATTTCTGTACTAACCCATCATGTATAGAAAAAGGTACTGAGTTCTAAGAGAACAGGTACATCTTTAACTCCCAGCTTCTTAAAGGATAACTCACTATACAGCCCTACAGCCTCCCTGGGGCCTTGCAGTTCTAAAGGGCTAGGCTCCTGTAAGTTGATGACTCCTGAATGTTATAGAGGGCTGTAGGAAAAAAGGAATACCATGAAGTCCAACACAAACCATAAGGGTGGGCAATCTCTACCCTAGTTTGTGAGTTTGTATTCTGTTCCTGAAATAGCTATTGAAGTTTTCCACCAGATGAGAAAGTTCTGGTGTTTTCAATTCATTGTCATTAAAGTTACATTTCCCTGGTTCAAAAGCAGTTCTTGGGGAGGACAAGAATGGAAAACCTCAATTCTAAAAGTCCATCCAGCAGGGGCTGCCCACTCTCCCTGGAGAACTGAATTTTCCCCCTTTGTCTCTTTGCTAATCTGCGAAAGTAAAATGTCACTCTGTAATCTTTAAGTGCAGAGCCATTGAATAACATCAGGACACCCTATTTGGAAATACATACTAATGTGGTGAGATGTGAACTGAAGCGGGAGTCAGAAGACCTGGGCTCCATCGGGTGATAAATTCTCTCTGCCAGGACACTTCCCCAGTCACCTTGGGAAAGTCACTTCATTTCTCTGGGCCTCCTCTGCCCATATATCATGTCAATAAGGTTATTTGTTCACCCATTCATTCAACAATACATACTGAATATTCTATGACTGTCACAAGGGTATGTGAATATAGCAATGGCCAAGGCAGATGAAAGGGTCTGCTCTCACAAAGTGTATGTTAGTGAGGGGAGAAGGCAATGATCAAAGCAGAGCAAAATAAAAACACGGTATGTTAGACGGTGGTGAGTGCTATGCAGTAAGATATAGCAAGGGTGTGTGGGATGCAATAGACAGTTGATATGAAGTTCTCAATGAGGGGATGATATTGGCATGACGATTTGAAGGAGATAAAAGGCTGAATCATATGGATATTTGAGTGAAGACTGTTCTAAATAAAGGCAATCAGTTCAGTTCAGTCACTCAGTCATGTCTGACTCTTTGCGACCCCATGAACTGCAGCACACCAGGCCTCCCTGTCCATCACCAACTCCTGAAGTCCACCCAAACCCATGTCCGTTGAGTCAGTGATGCCACCCAGCCATCTCATCTTCTGCTGTCCTCTTCTCCTCCTGCCCTCAATCTTTCCCAGCATCAGGGTCTTTTCAAATGAGTCAGCTCTTCGCATCAGGTGGCCAAAGTATTGGAGTTTCAGCTTCAGCATCAGTCCTTCCAATGAACACCCAGGACTGATCTCCTTTAGGATGGACTGGTTGGATCTCCTTGCAGTCCAAGGGACTCTCAAGAGTCTTCTCCAACTTCACAGTTCAGAAGCATCAATTATTTGGCACTCAGCTTTCTTTATAGCCACTGCAAAAGTCCTGAGACAGGAATGTGTCAGGCATGGTTGAAAAGCAGCCAGTGCAGCTAGAACAAAGGAAGTGGGGTAGGGATGGATTGGGGAGAAAAAAGCAAGAATAAGAAATGAAGCCAAAGAAAGAATAGGGAGTGAATACAGCACCGTCTCGGGTCAGAGTAAGAAGTTGGGTTTAACTCAGAGAGTAATCAACAGATAACATCTACTGACTTGTGTATTACTCTTGTCTTTTCCTGAAACAAAGACGACTGGAATGAACATCTACTGCTCCTACTCTGCCCAAGAAAGAAGGTAGAATTATGCTCCCAGACCTTGGCATCCCAACATTGTCCCTTGGGCAAAGTTTTACAAATGGGAATGACCTCTACCATTTACCAGGAAACTGGCCAGGCCCCATTTTCCACTGCATACCCAGGCAAGCTGGTTAAGTGGGTCTCCCCGTGGTGTGCAAGCTGGCCATTCTCCAGCTGCACAGCGGTCCATTTTGCCCTTGCAGCTAGCCTCAAGGTCTGCTCTGTGGACCCAGTTCTGCCAAAGACTTGGTTTGGTTTGGGAAAGGAAAAGATCCTAGTCAATCTCATGTCTAGAGTTCATTCCCTTGGTCCATCCTCTGAGACTGCCCCACCCTTGGTGGGATATTGGGTTGCTTCCATGGATGTTAAAAACTGTCAACATTTATTACACAAACTAATGCCCCTTGTGTATATTCTTCCTTGGTTCAGAATTAAATTCCAACATTTGTTCCATCTTTAAGTTCTCTGGTCTTCATTACAAAGGATCTACAGTTTACAAATGTTAGAGGAGAGGACTACTGTGTATATGGCTTGAAAATCCAAAACCAAATAAATACATATTAAAGTTCAGCCAAGAGTTGTGGTTTTGTGCTGATATGAAACCAGCTTAAGTTATGAAATGAAGAAACCAAAATTCTAGTCTCAGATCAGCAACTAATCCACTGTAAATCATTTCAGATGGTCACTTAATTTCTCTGTATTTTATTTCTCTCATCTGTAAAAATGGAGAAAGTTACTACTCATTTACCCTACTCACGTCACCAATATTCTCAGATTGATGAATATAAGTGAACATGATTTGGAAGAAAAAATACTTATACAGTGTTCACAAACACAGTATTACTATTTTACTATTGTAAATATTGAGTAATATTTTCCACTTGCCCTTGGGTTTATGGAATGTAGCTTGACCAACATAGCATCAAAGTCAAATCTTATCAAAACTCAAACTCCATCTCTCTGAGAAATTCTCCCTCAGCCACCCAACAATTGTGTTAATGATGGTAATGATAATAAGAAAGGGAATAATAACCTAAAAATCATGTAAAAGATGGATCCTGGATTTGAGGTTTAATACAGCTTGAAGAAAAGACTCATACATCATTAGAAAACAACATAAAATGAACTGCAATCCATCTAAATCATACAGTATAAAAATAAATGCTCTGGGAGTTTAAAGAGGAAAAGAACAAAGCAGACTGGAATTGCACTGGGGGAGAGCAGGAAGAGCTGTATCTCTTGCTCGTATTCCTCCTTGAGAAACAGAGGCAACCTACTAATGAAAATGCTCCCCGTCAGTCAGTACAGAGTGGCCTCAGTGGAAAGTTTCAGGAGTTGAAAGAAGGCGGTTTTAGACAAAGTGAAAGAATCCATTGTCAATCCACCACCAAGACTATTTTATCAAAGGAACAAAGGTAAGAGAAGGAGTATTCTCCAAAGAAGAATGAAATCCATTTCCAACCCATGTTTCTTCAATACTGCCAAGTACTGTTGGGTGAAATTTGTTCTTTTTCCTCCAATACTTACTCCCTTATCTTTTAAAATGTATTTTCTTGTTTTACATGGAACACATACTCACTGTAGAGAAATCAGAATATATACAAACACAAAGATAAAAATTAAATATTATTCCATCAATGAGAAATTCCTATTAGCCCTTAATATATATGTTCCAGACTCTTTAGATATATGTGTACCTAAGCTGGTTCCATTTCATTTTTCAAAAATGTGTGGTGTTTGTAACCTATTTTCTATTTAAAAGATACTCAATTCCCCCTACTAATTAAAGGGATTTCCACAATACCATATTTATAGTTTGCATACTACTTTGTATAAATGAACTAAAATGTATTTAACTGGTATTAAATTGATAAACATCTACATCCTTGTCAATTTTTCACTCTAACAGAAAAGTGGGGTAATGAACATCCCTGTAGCTAAACCCTTTAATACAATTGTGTTTAGTTCATTAAGATAAAATTCTAAAATAGATTCATTATTATAACCAGAATGAATTACTCAATACTATTCAAGTACAAGAGATAACACATGGCTTTATTTTCTTAGAATCTAAACAACCCAGCCCTGAGTCACCAGTGGCTTTAATAGTCATCATCCTCCCTGTTACTCTACCACTCTCCTGAGTTACATAGCTCCCTGGGCCTCGTGTATTCCAGAAAAGCAGGAACAAAGGCTGTGTAGTCCTCAGTGCTCTACTAATGCTGTCGTCATGCCTCCACTGTTGTAGTCAGCAACTAGGGTTTCCCACCTGCTTAGGGTACAGCCACTTTGGGGGTCCCACTCAAGCCAGTTGACATGAAAGTATGTGACTGGAGGTCAATGACACTTTAAAGTACACCTGTGGCAAAAGTCATGGAGTCCACAGTTCCTTTACTTCTCCAACCTGGAGGGCCACTCCCTCCCTGAAGACTAAAATGACCCTGGAGGCTGCTTGTGTTCCCTTGTACCTTTGGTGCACTTTCCTTATACCACACGTTACCTGGCAGTTCAACAGTAATTTTAAATGAAGGCAACTTGAACTGTGATTGAGCTATCAATCTCCCCAATTTTGCAAACAAGTTCCAGCTGCCAAGGTCAAGGGGATAAGTACCCAACTCTGGTAAGCATCCATTTCAGGTATTCCCCCATTGGAAAGTGGTACCACCTCAAGGGCACTGCATTGAGAGATTAGGATTTCTGCCTAAGAAGTCCACAAAAATCATAAGTCCCCTTTGGAGAAATGTCTGTTTAGTTTTTTGGCCCATTTTTTGATTGGGTCATTTATTTTTCTGGAATTGAGCTGCAGGAGTTGCTTGTACATTTTTGAGATTAATCATTTGTCTGTTGCTTCGTTTGCTATTATTTTCTCCCATTCTGAAGGCTGTCTTTTCACCTTGCTTATAGTTTCCCTTGTTGTGCAAAAGCTTTTAAGTTTAATTAGGTCCAATTTGTTTATTTTTGCTTTTATTTCCAATATTCTGGGAGGTGGGTCATAGAGGATCCTGCTGTGATTTATGTCGGAGAGTGTTTTGCCTATGTTCTCCTCTAGGAGTTTTATAGTTTCTGGTCTTATATTTAGATCTTTAATCCATCTTGAGTTTATTTTTGTGTATGGTGTTAGAAAGTGTTCTAGTTTCATTCTTTTACAAGTGGTTGACCAGTTTTCCCAGCACCACTTGTTAAAAAGGTTGTCTTTTTTCCATTGTATATCCTTGCCCCCTTTGTAGAAGATAAGTTGTCCATAGGTAAGTGTATTTATCTCTGGGCTTTCTATTCAGATGGCTAACAAACACATGAACAGATGCTCAACATCACTCATCATCAGAGAAATGCAAATCAAAACCACAATGAGGTACCATTACGTGCCAGTCAGGATGGCTGCTATCCAAAAGTCTACAAGCAATAAATGCTGGAGAGGGTGTGGAGAAAAGGGAACCCTCTTACACTGTTGGTGGGAATGCAGACTAGTACAGCCACTATGGAGAACAGTGTGGAGGTTCCTTAAAAAACTGGAAATAGAACTGCCATATGACCCAGCAATCCCACTCCTGGGCATACACACCGAGGAAACCAGATCTGAAAGAGACACATGCACCCCAATGTTCATCACAGCACTGTTTATAATAGCCAGGACATGGAAGCAGCCTAGATGCCCATCAGCAGATGAATGGATAAGGAAGCTGTGGTACATATACACAATGGAATATTACTCAGCCGTTAAAAAGAATACATTTTAATCAGTCCTAATGAGATGGATGAAACTTGAGCCCATTATACAGAGTGAAGTAAGCCAGAAAGATAAACACCAACACAGTATATTAACACATATATATGGAATTTAAAAAGATGGTAATGATAACCCTATATGCAAAACAGAAAAGAGACACAGATGTATAGAACAGACTTTTGGACTCTGTGGGAGAAGGTGAGGGTGGGATGCTCTGAGAGAATAGCATTGAAACAAGAATACTATCAAGTGTGAAACAGATCGCCAGCCCAGGTTGGATGCATGAGACAAGTGCTCAAGGTTGGTGCACTGGGAAGACCCAGTGAGATGGGATGGAGAGGGAGGCGGGAGGGGGGATTGGGATGGGGAACACATGAAAATCCTTGGCTGATTCACGTCAATGTATGGCAAAAACCACTATAATATTGTAAAGTAATTAACCTCCAACTAATAAAAATAAATGAAAAAAAAATCATAAGTCCCCTGTCAGAACCCCAAGGAGTACAATCAACCCTATCTTTGGAAGAGGGCCACCTCTGTTTTGCTCTTGAAACATGAATTTGCTCCTCTCTCCAGATAATAAAGCTTCAAAGATCTCCTCGGACCTTTAAAAGCTTCAAAATCAGTTGTTTCTTTGGTGTTTGCCTTATTAGTGTCAGGCACAACTTATCTACCTCCACCTTTGCTACCATTTCCATCATTTCAAATCACCTGCAAAAGACTACTTAACTGTATCCTTCAAATAAAGGAAAAATTGCCAACTACTATCTCCAAAATTTCACCATGCATACATTTTAGGAATTTAATGCATTCTTATCCTCAGTTTTCTATTCATTGACATCTTCCCTAATGAAATGAAGATTTCATTACATTGACACCTCACCATAGAAGCTTTGATCTCTGTAAACTACAAATGTTTTCAAGCAGGGGTGATTTTACTCCCCAAGGGCCAGATAGCAACGTCTGGAAGCACTTTTGGTTGTTATAAACTGGGAACAGGCACTGCTGGCATCAAGTGGGTAGAGGCTAGGGATGCTGCTAAACATTTTGTGATGCCCAGGGCAACCCCCACCACAAATAATTGTCTGTGGTGACAACGTTGAAAAACCCTGCTCTTAATTTATTTGGCAGTTAATGTATGCAATCAATATTTGTTTGTTTTGCAAGGTCCTGGGGGTAAGAGACCTGTCTGAGAAAATTTTCTGCCATCTTCCCCAAAGCTTCTATCTCCAGATCTTAGATGTGTCTGGCTTTCAGAGATTGTCAATTGCCTGGCAATCTCACCACAAAATCCCCAGATGATGAAGGGGATGTCTTGGAACAAGCTGTGTCTTCCTGGATCCCTCTCTCTAGGCATCCCAACTCTGGCTGCATTATATAATTCATCTAGAGAGATTTCAGAAAGTATCTTAGCCTGGGCCTCCCCCCAGAGCAACTTGGAATGAACTTGGGCATGAATATCTTTAAAACCTTCCCAGTGGCTGTAATGTGCAGCCAGGCTTGAGAATCCCTCTTCGTGCTGTCTTTCAGAGTCTGCCCCTCTGTCCTCATCTCCCATCTCTCAACACACACTTAAACCTCCTCATGCTAACGTTAGTCACAAAATAAAAGAGCTACAAGCCTTACTCCCCTCGGATGGATTTGCTTTAAAAATAAGGATCAAAGTCTTAAGCTACCCCCTCAGGCTCTGATGCTCTGATGGAGCGTGGTTAAGACCCCATCCAGGGAGTCCAGGAGGCACTGTGGAGCTGGAAGCCATTTCTATCTCTTTGAAACTGCATCCTTTCTTCTCTGGCTGAAACTGACTCTTTACTTAGGTGGCATCACATTCCATTTGTTAGGGCTCAGGCCTGTCCAACAGCTTGCTTAACTAACCTCTCTAGGTTTTGAAGCCACCAAGGACTGGATTCAAACAGAGTGCTTCTCCATTTCCATGTGGTATGGTATAAAGATTAAGTTATACCACAAGACTGATAAAGAAAAACATTCAGGACTATGCCTTGTCAGTAATGCGACTCTCTCTCACCTATATCTCCTTTACCCTTTGTTGCCTTTTGTCTCACACTTTCTTGCATTTTCCATCCATTTATCCAACTCATATTCCCTGAGCACCTACTTTAGAGGTACATGCACTACTCTAGAGGCAAGACGACAAAGTTACTGGTCTCAGAGCTCTTATATGTTAGGGGGGCTGAAAGCACACAGGAAGCAAAGGGTAAGTAGTGTCATATCAGGTCATGATTAATGCTGTAAAGACAACAAACCAAAGTTAAGGGCCAGAGGATGACATTGTAGGGGGAGTGCTTTGGCTGGTGTGGTCAAGGGTGGTCTCAGTGATGAGGCATCGTTTGCACTGAGAACTGAACGAGAATGAGCCTCAGGTGCACAGGTCTGGAAAGAGGACATTTCAGACAACAGAAACAGCAAGATCAAAGGCCCTGGGGTAGGGCCAAGCCTGGAGTTTTCAAGGAACAGAAGATAGATGTGGATGGGTAGGACACAGTAGACTTGGGATGAGGGTAAGTATTGGTGAAGGAGGAAACAGGACATGCTCTATCTTGAAAGCAGGACACCATCTTGGGCCAGACTGTGGACTTTGAGCTATATGCCCAGTATTTATGGAAACGACATACCAACAGGAAAATCAGGCCCCCGAAAGGAAGAGCCCCAGGGCTCTCCATTGCTAAAAGAATACCCTAATTATCTGTGTAACCGAACAGAATCATACATTCTATTATGCTTATTAGGGTATGACCACAGGCCTATTAATAATTGTCCACTGTTAACTATCTAGGCTTAAGGCATATGAATCACGGGTTGACTTTGATTGTCAGGGAATTTGGGGAGGTGGGTTTGTGCACATACACTTAGGGTATGTAAGGTTTTCACAAAAACTGGCCGGGGTCTTTGGCTAAGAGGAGACTGTGCCTTGGGCCCGCCGGTGTATTAAACTGCACTCCACTATCTGCATTATCCTTCTGAGTGAGTTTGTTTCCTGGAATGCATGGCTACAACATTGGGACTTCAGAGGCTAATGGGGGTCAGAAGGTAAAGGATTTTGTAGGCCACATGGGAGTTTGTATTTTACCGTACACATAAGGAGGCCAATGTAAGCAGGGAGTGATGCCATCTTATTTACATGACAGAAGATCTCTTGGACTACACCTGGATAAGGAAGTGCTGGGGTTAAAAGAGTGCCTCCGGAGTGGCCAGGAAACTGCTACAATAGACCCAGCATGGATGATGGTGGTTTTCAAAGCACAGTTCCCTCTCTGAAAGCAATGAAGTTTCAGGGGACTTTCCTTGGGTCCAGTGGCTAAGACTCTACACTACCAACGCAGGGGGCTTGGGTTCAATTCCTGGTCAGAGAATTAGATCCCACAAGCTGCAACTAAGAGCTGGCACAGCCAAATACATATATCAAAGTTCAGGTTCAAAGCCTGAATAAAGACATATTTATCTGGATAGTTATCTGATCAGTGGGAACAAACGTACAGATTCTGAGGTCTCCGAATTCAACCACAAATCTAGTTGTACGGGAGAAGTGGCAGGTGGAGGTGCTGAGGATGCAAGAGGTGATCTCTGTTAGATATTGATGGGACAGGGTAACTGAACTTCAACATGAAAATTTAATCAGAGACTCTTCAAGTGAGAAGTCACCCGAGAAATTGTGCCCGACACTTCTACCACATAGCTGGGAAAACTGAGTCTCAGAAAGAGATTGACTCCCAAGGTCACACTATGAGCTGGTTATAGAAGCCACTTCTCACAACTGACACCTGAGGCTCCTTTTTAGTGTGACCACCTTTTGGCATCACATTAACTGTTTCAATATAAACCTGTGCTCAGCCAGAGGAAGACTGCACCCCTGGACGTTCCCTCCTTCCCCTGCCTTCTCCCCTTCTCCACAGTCCTTGAATCAAGCTGCTTTCTGCTTAGCCCCTTGTTATTCAGGGATGGGAACACCTCCTGTCTCCTTCCGGGTGGCTGTCTGTGTGTTCAGGTGTTCTTTTCGGAAACCTAATCCCTGCCTGGTACAGATGTAGATTGCATCCTCTCTCCACCCACCTGCTTTTCCTTCCCTGACTCACTGCTTCTGGCCTGCTGGGAGCTGAGCGGGGGCGAAGGCGCTGCCTCTGCCGCAAACTCACCAGCTTCCTGTTTGCCGGAGCTTCCAAACAGACCCCAGCTTTCCGCCAGGGGAGTTAATCTTTCATCAGCGTGGTGCCCACAGACAGCTGTGTATGGGAAGGCACAGAGAAAGCAATCACGGAGAGAGATGAAGTAGTCAAGATTACTGATCAAAATAATTCCTCTCCAGTCCCCACAGCTGTGCCTCCCTTGGACAAAGGAATTCTTGAATGTCCACAGAGATAAAGAGACTCCCTTCATATGTACATTTGACAGTTTTCAGCACTCGTCCACAGGATCTGTGATTTTCTGAAATCTATACCCTCACCCTCCCACCCTCAATTCAGTCACTCCTCCCTGGTTCTGTGGCATCTCTTTTCCTTGTACATATTTCTCATACTATTTTGAAACACTCTACTTGTCTTGCTTCCTCATTGGAATGTATTTCTAGTTGGTAGAACCTGTGCCTTCTTTATCTCAGTGTCAACAGCCCTTAGCAGAGTGCCTGGCACATAAGAGGAAGCAAATGATGTGTGCTGACTTCTAAGAATTGGCGTTAGAAACTAGGTCTTGGCCCTCAAAGTACAATCCAGGGGTCTAGTTTCAGTATCACCTCGAAGTTTGTTGAAATGAAGACTCTCAGTCCTCACATCAGATCTACTGTTTCAGAATCTGCATTTTTAAAAACTATCCAAGGCATTCATAAACACATTGCAGCTTGAAAAGTAGTCCATCTAAAACAGCTCCATCTTTCAGAAGGGAAAATTGAGACTCAGAAAGAGGAATGCATGTGTCCAAGTTCATACAGCTTATGGGTTATAGATGGCAAAGCTGTTGGCAAGATCTAGTTCTTGCGTAGGTGTCTAACGCTCTTGTCACTTCTTCACCTGCCTCTCTGTTTACAATCCTGAGTCTGACTCATCTCCATCAGGAATTGGTACAGACTTAAAAAGGAGAGAGCAAAAAAAAAAAAAAAAGAAAAGAAAAGCAGGGGGAGATCTCATGGGCCATAGAATAGAGTCCTATACTATGTAATCTGAAGAGCCCCTCAAGGCCCTTAGCTTAAATCTTTCATCTCTACCTCAAGCAGGGTCTGAAATTTCACCATTAGAAATCAAACAAATATTTGGTTCTTAAAGGTCAATTATTAGCTTAGTGGGGCTTACCTGATCCCTAGCTAAGAGACAGGGGTTGCTGTTTCTAAGAGCACACGTTTAGAAATTGGATGGACCAAGGCATCATTGAGTGACTTTGGGCAATATGGCAGTCACTAGTCTGTTCACTAACATTCTACACTCTTCCTGGATTAGATTATGAGATTGGACTTCCCATCCCCCTTGGAAGGAAATGTGGCTTTGTGATTTGCCATGTCCACTGAGAGATGAGAAGTAACACATGCCATTTCTGGGTGGAATGCGTCAGAAGCAGCACACCATTCATCATGCTCCCTCTGACCCTCTGCCTCACGGGCAGATCATCATTGGGAACATCCATTCTACTGGCCTGAGTGCCAGGCTGAACACATGTCAGATGGAGCTACCAGACAACCCAGGATGGAAAGGAACATGAGAAAGGCAAAGAAACACATATTTGTTATTTTAAAACTCTGAAATTCAAGGTTCTTTACTTTACCATGCTTTTTATTTCTTATCCTGACTCATACTGACAGAATACTTAATTTTTCTCAGTTTCAATTTCCTAAACTCTAAGGAGATAATACTACCTACCTATACACCTGGGACAGAGTATATAAAATGCTCCCCAGAGAGTCTAGTTCATAGAGGGAGCTCAGTAACTCCACCATCTTCCTTTCATTGGCTGGAAATTTAGTCCTACAAAAAAGTATAGAAACGATTAGGGGAATGGAGAAAGAACACCCGGGAAGGCTATTAGAATGTGGGTAGTAAGGAGCTCAGAATGTTATAGGAAGAGCCTTGCAGTGTATTTATGTAGGTGAAAGAATATTAAAACTGAATATCACTGACTGTCCTTAAGGAGATTCAAAGTTACCAAGAGGCACCATGTAATTCACTGGAAGGTAAATGAGGGAAAGATGGGTAGACAGGAGGATGGTGGTACCTGCATTATACATACAGCATATAATAGATACAGCTACCTACTCCCTCCCCTTAACCCAATTCTTCCCATCCTTCATTACTCGGATCCAGTATCACCTGCTCTATGATTTCCAGATTCTCAATTTTTTAGTTGAAATATGTGCTTTCTCTGCATTTCCACGATGCTCAATCTGGATGGTCTATGTCAGCCATCAGACAACATATGGACTACTATAGAAGATGCCCTCATCTCATTCAACTCTGTATGCTCCTAAACATCAGGGAGAGTACACGCTCTGAGGGTAATCATTCTGTTTATCAACATAGGCCTACCCAGGAGCACTTTAAATGCCTTAATTTTCCAGTAACCCTTTAAAGCACATACATTTATCATTTCCACTTTTACACATGAGGGCATGAAGACTGGGAGAAGTTAAGCAAATGGCTGTACAGGTTTATGCAAACCGTCTTACAATACAGCTCACACACAAACCCATTCTGTCTGACTCCATGTTATTGTTCAGTCACTCAGGCATGTCTGACTCTTTATAGCCCCCCTGTACTGCAGCACGCCAGGCTTCCTGTCCTTCACCATCTCCCAGAGCTTGCTCAAGCTCGTCTCCATTGGATCAGTGATGATATCCAACCATCTCATCCTCTGACTCCATAGGCACCCACTGTTTTTAACAACCTAAATCAGTGTTTGTTGAATGCAAGAAAGAAAGATGATAATTATCAGCTATCTTTAATACATGGGTTGAAACCAACTTCTCCTTCCCTGCCTGCCATGCTGGGTGTCTGTACACGCATGTCTGAGGCTCTAGGGAAAGTACTAAGGCACAAGAGAGCAAAGAAAGAGGTCCATTGGATAGATGTGCCACATCTTCTACATATGAACCTATTTGCAACGCAGAAATAGAGACACAGATGTAGAGAACAAATTACAGACACAAAAGGGGGTAAAGAGGGGTGGAATAAATTGGGAGATTAGGATTGATACATATAAATGCTTATGTATAAAATAGATAACTAATGAGAGCCTGCCGTGGAGCACAGGGAATTCTACTCAGTGCTCTGTGGTGATCTAAACGGGAAGGAAACCCTAAAAGAAGGGATATATGTATATTATAGCTGATTCACTTTGCTGTAGAGCAGAAAGAATACAATATTGTAAAGTAACTATCCTCCAATAATTTTTTTAAAAGTCCTAAAAATGTACTCATGATAACCTCTGCTTTTTTCTGTTGTCCTAAAATGTATGCCTGTTTCCTTACCTCCTAAGTATTTTTCTACAAAGCATGAAGGTTTGTAAAGATCTAAAGGGAATGGCAACAAAGTTATAGGAGAGAGATGTAAAGCAAAATATGACTTCAGCTAAAGAGATCTCATTAAAAGACTATAAAAGCTGATGGATTATAAAGCAAATAGGGAGATTTCCATGGGGTGGTTCCAAATTTTCATCTCACTCCCAAACCCTTGGTTAGATCTAATTTTGATCAGATTTCCTCAGTACAGTATCTTCCCACTGGCTTCTCAGTTGACTATGATGGCTATATTGACTTTGCCCAGAGCAAGCTGGTCTTAACATGATTCCAAAGTCCAGCTTGCTGGACCTCCACCAAGTCCACCTCCATCTTTCAGAAAACCAATTATCAATTTCACAGAGCTCACTGGTAACTATGCTCTGGAGAGAAAGCTGATCTCCAGACTCCCCATCCAGTGCTCTTTCTATAAGTAGCTTCTGGCGACCGAGATCTATCCTCAGAGACATGTGCTCACTGATTATCCATGGGATTCAGAAACAATTCTAACTACAGGGAACAGCTGTTGGCAAATTCTTTCATCAGAATCCTCACGATAGTTCTATTATGAATGATCATAATGTATCAGCTAGAATCAGATCCTGAGCCTCCCCCAAAACTGTCATCCCCCCAAATATTGATTGAGGCTGGGCTCCTACTAAGAAATGCAAGTGAAATTTGAGTACTTCATTGCTTCCTGGCAGGTGGTAAAGACTGTAATAAATTAAAATGAGCTCAGTCCCAACAGATGATTTCAGACACCAATATAAATGTAAATAGGTTTCTCGTGTCTAAATGCGCTAAATGTTATCCCTGTTAATGGACATTGGCTCGAGCTCAGTAGAGATCCAGATGTAGCTCTAGATATGTGTTCAGGCATAGATAACAAAGTATGGGATACTAGTCTGAGTTTCATCTGTGGTTTATTCATTCCATGCTTAATACCAAATACATAAAATACTGTGCTAAGTGTTGGGTACTTAGAAAAACATAAACTGAAGGCTAATCCTACATTCAAAAAGCACCAAGTCTGTTTAGAAATTAGATTAAAAAATATACAGAGATAACAAAAGGGAGTGGTGGAAAGCTTTTTACAAATTTATCTACCTTTTGTTCTTTTGAATTGAACATGAGTGTGCACCTTTAGGCTACAAACTGGTGAGATGAAACTGCTCAGTGAGATAGATGGGGAATGCTGTGGGGTTCCTAGGGACAGTTCAATTTCAGGAACAAATGACAATAAAATCTGAATCATAGTTATGTCTATGTTCACACCTCTAGCCCTAAGATCTCAAATATAACACTTAGATATATAAATACACCATGAGTTCATCTATCATTCTGTACAGAATTCCTAGTCTCATCCAATCAAATGATCCTTACCTTCCAATGCTCTGATCAGATCTCTCAGCCTCTGCACAGGCTCTAGAACATGACCTTTGGGCTGCCAACACGATAAAATCTGCATCCCTGAATCTGGCATTCCAGGCTTTCCATACTAGATCCTATCCTCCTTTATCTTCTATCATCTCCTGGCTTCTGTTCCTTAACCCTGTTTCTTTATAGCTGGCCTGCCCTGTCCTACTGCAGTGTTTTTCTCAGGCTCTATTCCCTGCCTGATCCCTCTTACTCCAAGATGTCTGCTGAAGCCTGAGCCTTCTTCTAGATCACATACCCTACCTTTACCAAAAGGCTTTCCATTGCCTCCAATGCTTTCTAACAATGCAATCGCAGGCAACTTGCTTATCCTCACTTTTTGTTTTGTTGTCTAGTTGCTAACTCATGTCCAACTCTTTGGTGACACCATGGACTGTAGCCCGCCAGGCTCCTCTGTCCATGGGATTTCTCAGGCAAGAATACTGGAGCAGGTTGCCATTTCCTTCTCCAGGGGATCTTCCTAACCCAGGGATCAAACCTGCATCTCCTACATTGGCAGACGGATTCTTTACCACTGCACCACCTGGGAAGGCCCATCCTGTTTTCTCACAGAAAAATGGATGACAGCAGCCAGTCCACATTGATGTGGTGATGACTGAATGAGACAGGATATCTGAAGCACTTAATAAATTATTAATACATGTTTCACAATGAGCATTTAAAGCAGTTTTAAGGGTAGTGACCATATTACTATTATTTATCTGTTATCTCACTGAGTTTGATTCCTCTGATACACCCTCTGCATACCCAGTGGGCCTTGGGTTACAACTACAATCATTCACTCAGTTGTGAGAAAGCTCACAATGCACAGAGCCCATGTCATATTCATTTCTTCTCCCAGCATTGCCCTGTGCCAGGCATGCTGCTTCTGCTAAGTTGCTTCAGTCGTGTCCGGCTCTGTGCGACCCCACAGACAGCAGCCCACCAGGCTCCTCCATCCACAGGATTCTCTAGGCAAGAATACTGGAGTGGGCTGCCATTTCCTTCTCCATGTCTGGCACAGCCCTGCTCTGAGCACAGACTTGACAAACTATTGTTAAACATTACTGAACATGCATATTATTTGTATCATAAAAGCTACTACTTATATTCAAGAAGAGACCAACAGCAGAATTAGTCTGAAGGATAATGTTTCACAGCCCAAAATTGAGTCAGGCAGAAGAAAACGTATTTTCATCAATGCAGAAGAATTTAATTTACAAGGATAATTAAGAAAAATACAACCATGGGATAATGTGTGTGTGTGTGTGTGTATTTATTGCTTCTTTCTATTTTAGTGGTTTGCTTTCTTTAGAATCTCTATCTTGTGCCAAAGGCTAGTCAGGACAGGGGTATAATTTTACCTGAGAGGAAGAAGAAGGGTAACACTTAGGAGAGAGAGAATCAAAAGTTCTTATTCTCTGCTGCTGAGAATATAATTTAGTGCCCCCTATAATCAGTGATATATATTAGGAGCCTCAAATAAGGACATGGAAATGACCTAGATGTCCATCTGCAGATGAATGGGTAAGGAAGTTGTGGTACATATACGCATCAATATATTATTCAGCTATAAAAAAAAAAAGAACACATTTGAGTCAGTTCTAATGAGATGGATGAAGCTGGAGCCTATTATACAGAGTGAAGTAAGTCAGAAAAAGAAACACCAATACAGTATATTAACACATATATATGGAATTCAGAAAGATGGTAAAGATGATCCTACATGCAAGGCAGCAAAAGAGACACAGATGTAAAGAACAGACTTTTGGACTCTGTGGGAGAAGGCAAGGGTGGGATGATTTGAGAGAAGACCACTGAAACATGTATATTACCATATGTAAAACAGGTGATCAGTGCAAGTTTGATTCAAAAAGTAGGGCATTCAAAGCCAGTGCACTGGGGCAAACCAGAGGGACGGCATGGGGACGGAGGTGGGAGGGGGGCTCAGAATGGGGGACACATGTGCACCCGTGGGTTATTCATGTCGATGTATGGCAAAAACCACCCCAACACTGTAACGTAATTAACCTCCAGTTAAAATAAATTAATTAATTTTAAAAAATAGGGAGTTTGGGATTAAAATATATGCACCACCATGTATAAAATAAACAAGGATTCTACCATATAGTACAAGAAACTATGGCTGATTCATATCAATGTATGACAAAACCCACTGAAATGTTGTGAAGTAATTAGCCTCCAACTAATAAAAAAATTAAAATAAAAAAAAAGAAACTATATACAATGTCTTATAATGACCTGAAATAGAAAAGAGTCTGAAAAAGAAAAGGATATATATAAATACATACATATACATATATATATATGTATCATTGAGTCACTTTGCTGTATATCTGACACTAACACAACATTGCAAATTAACTATACTTTAATTTTTTTTAATTTATTTAAAAAAGGACAAGGACAAGAAATTAGGCAGCTGAAAGTAATTTTGTCCAAGTCTCTCAAAAGAAGATGAAAAAGTGCCAGCTGACAGAATTATTGATTTTAAAATCATCTGTGAAAAGAATACAGTCATGTATGTTGATATGCATAATGTATAGTCATAGCTTTATATTTTACAATGTATTTCTTTGTGTGATACCACATCACATGAAAAATGCTAGAAAGATATTCATTAATTTTCAATAATGAGTTTGGAAGGGTATAACTTAAAAATACTGATTCTGTGGGGTTCTGGGGAGCACTCCAGGGGGAAAAATCAGACCACTTCAAGAGAAACTAGAAAAAAGGATTCAGTGAAAGATCAAGTGACTCTTACTCCCAAGCAGTATTCCAAACACAGTAAGATACCATGGACAGAAAAAACAAGCCATGATTTTAAGTAAGAGTCTTATGTCTAGGCATGGGAATAGATGCCCAAATTGCAGGTTTTTTTGCCACTGAGTTGCTTTTAACAAGGGCAACTGCCTAGGAAGAGGTCTGGCAGGAATGGCTTCACTTAATGATGGTTAAAGATCTCCTGGACAACAGCGTGGAGAGAAGCTGGCATCTATACATTTATGAGCAGAGATATGTGAGCCCTCACTGTCTGATCTCCTGGTCCCCTACAATGGAGGTGAAATCAAAAGATGAAGGGTTGGGGATCTAGAGATAAATATTGCCTATTTCACCATTTCCCTACTGCTAACTGGAAGAAATAACGAAAGATGGAGCTTGGTAGCAATATATCCCAGTGCAAAGAGAGTCATGCTTTGTTCCCGCTAATGGAGGCCACATTCAGGTCATAAGTCTCTGAAAAACTCTGGTTTTCATTTTGACTTTTCAATTGCTCTCCACTGGAAGTGGATGCCTCACAGCTTGCATGCTTGGTGGTCCAAGGAGGCCTATGCTTACCATCTGTTCCAAGGAAGATTTCATCCTTAAGGGTAAGTTTAGACTGAATGGCACTGAGAGAGTTCTCTTCACTCAACAATCTTCTAATTTGCACCTATCCAGGAATTTAGTATCAATGAGGATTTTTTTCTAAGTAGTTTTCCTGCACAAGAATCTTTCTATGGGCTCCCCACATTGCTAGGGCAGTGAAAACAGAGGTGCCCCAGCTTTCTTATTAAAGGAACATTGTGCACACAATTAAACTCAACAGATGAGAAGTACAAGACCACAGTTAGGAGTGCTGGCCTGGTGCCCAGGCTTCCTAAGAAAGCTGCATTGTAAAGAGTTTATTAGAGGAGACTAGGAATCTCTTAGGAACAGTCATTTGTAATAGACCCCCCCCCCTTTTTTTCTGGCCTTTTGAGCAAATTCCAGTGTTCATGATAGTTACAGTCTAAGGCTTGGCTTCCTCTCCTCAGTGATCATGTAGAGTAAGTGAAAGTTTCCAACTTCAGGCTAAAATTTTCATTCTTCCAGACATGCTCACAACAAAATGTCAAAATATATCGTATGTGAGAAATCACTATGAACTCCTAGAGGCTCAGAGAGTGGAAACAGCATAGATATTTAGAGTCAGGCCCACACAGGTTCAGATCCTAGCCTCCCCACTTCCTTTTCTATCAGATCTTGGCCAAGTTTTTTTTCTATATATCAACCTCCTCATCTGTAAAATTAGGATAATGATATTTACTCTTCAGGATTATTGCAAAGATTAAGCACATTTAAGGTCCTGACTGCAGTTCCTGAAATGTAATACACAGGGTTGTTTCCGCCCCCCGCCCCCCCCCCCCCCCGCCCTTGCTTTGCTGTTCTCAAAAATATTACCATGTATGTGGGGAGACAAACATTAGTCTCTTGGAAATTTCAACTAAAGGGAAGACCAGAGAGAAGCTGCAAAGAAGTGCTGCTGACTTCTAGTGCCCAACAATAGAAGATACTTCCTCAGAATAGTCATCATGATTAGTTGAGCAGGTGCTACTTCACCTTTCATATCTTTCTTGGCCCTTCTCATTTTAGCTCATACCAGCTCACCTTCCAAACATGAGTCTGTCTGTGGCTTCCACGAGCCACTAGAACCCACTCTGTTCACATGCCTGGCCAGCCAGAGATGCAGGGGCAGCCTTCAGGAGCAGTCCTTAAGTAACTATTGATGAGAACTGGTCGATAACAGAAGTTCTCAGATTTCAGTGCAAAACACCAGGTCTTTTTACAAGTGGTGAGGCTTCGATTGGTTCATGCACTGCAGGGCCTATCCCAGAGTTTCTGATTCAGTAGGTTTGGGATGGGATTGAGAACCTGCATTTCTAAAAGCTGCCAAATGATGGAGATTCTGCTGGTCCAGACATCACACTCTGAGAACCACTAGGATGTATATATCCTGCTGCTGTCATGCCTCAGGTGGGATAACTTGGAGGCATGTGGTCTGCACTGGCCGCATTAGTGTTTGGGCTGCTATAATAAGCTTCCACAGATTGGGTGGCTTAATAACAGAAATATATTTTCTCACAGTTCTGGAGCCTAGAAGTCCAAGATTAGGGTTTAAGCCTGTGCCTCTCTCCACATCCCTCAGATGGTTACCTCCTCACTATGTCCTCAAGCGGCCTTTGCCCTGTACACATGTTTCCCTAGTACCTTTTGTTCTCCTTGCAAGAAGACCAGTCTAATTGAATTAGGGTCCTGCCCTTAGGACCTCATTTAACCTTAATTACCATTTTAAAGGTCCTATCTCCAAATGTAGTCACATGGGAGGTGGAGGCTTCCACATAGATTTAGGGGGACACAAGTCAGTCCATAACACAGACTTTCAGAACTCTGTAGGGGGGTAAGCCCCAGATATTGAGAACACACCCTTTGTCGGTCTTCTCTTATATCTCAGTTCCTCACTCCTTTACTGGTGTTTCCTGGAATCATGTTCCAGATCAACTATTAGTGTTCCAGTCCTTATTTCAGGACCTAAGTCTATGACAGCCTGAATTCAGAGAGTGTTCTTATATCAAGTGTCAACCTAGATGTCCAAAGACAGATGAATGGATAAAGAAGTTGTTGTACATATATACAGTGGAATATTACTCAGCCATAAAAAGGAACACATTTGAGTCAGTTCTAATGAAGTGGATGAACCTAGAACCTATATACAGAGCAAAGTTAGTCAGAAAGAGAAAAACAAATTTTATATATTAATGTATATATATGGAATCTAGAAAGAGTATTGATGGTCCTGTTTGCAGGGAAGCAGTGGAGACACAGACTTAGAGAACAGACTTGTGGACACAGTGAGAGGAGAAAAGAGAGAGACAAATTGAAAGAGTAACGTTGAAACATATCCATTACCATATATAAAATAGACAAGTCAGTGGGAATTTGCTGTATGCCACAGGGAGCTCAAACCTGGTGCTCTTTGAAAACCTAGAGGGCTGGAATGGGGTGGGAGGTGGGAGGGAGGTTCAAGAGAGAGGGGACATATGTATACCTATGGCTGATTCATGTTGATGTATGGCAGAAACCAATACAATACTGTAAAGCAATTATCCTCCAATTAAAAATAAATAATTTTATTAAAAAATAAAATAAAAAACACACCAGGGACTTCCCTGGTGGTCCAGTGGTTAAGGCTTTGCCCTCCAATGCAGGGGGTACAGGTTCACTCCCGGGTCAGGGAGCTAAGATCCCACATGCCTTGCTGCCAAAAAACAAAAACACAGAACTGAAGCAATATTTTAACAAATTCAATAAAGACTTTAAAAATGGTCCACATAAAAAAATCTAAAATAAATGAATAAATAAAATAAAAAGCATACAGTGCTTAAATCAACATAGTTAAATTAAGGTACAGAGGTTGTCTTTTTTCCATTGTATATCCTTGCCTCCTTTGTCAAAGATAAGGTGTCCATAGGTTCGTGGATTTATCTCTGGGCTTTCTATTCTGTTCCATTGATCTATATTTCTGTCTTTGTGCCAGTACCATACTGTCTTGATGACTGTGGCTTTGTAGTAGAGTCTGAAGTCAGGCAGGTTGATTCCTCCAGTTCCATTCTTCTTTCTCAAGATTACTTTGGCTATTCGAGGTTTTTTGTATTTCCATACAAATTGTGAAATTCTTTCGTCTAGTTCTGTGAAAAATACCGTTGGTAGCTTGATAGGGATTGCATTGAATCTATAGATTGCTTTGGGTAGAATAGCCATTTTGACAATATTGATTCTTCCAATCCATGAACACGGTATGTTTCTCCATCTGTTTGTGTCCTCTTTGATTTCTTTCATCAGTGTTTTATAGTTTTCTATGTATAGGTCTTTTGTTTCTTTAGGTAGATATACTCCTAAGTATTTTATTCTTTTTGTTGCAATGGTGAATGGTATTGTTTCCTTAATTTCTCTTTCTGTTTTTTCATTGTTAGTATATAGGAATGCAAGGGATTTCTGTGTGTTAATTTTATATCCTGCAACTTTACTATATTCATTGATTAGTTCTAGTAATTTTCTGGTAGAGTCTTTAGGGTTTTCTATGTAGAGGATCATGTCATCTGCAAACAGTGAGAGTTTCACTTCTTCTTTTCCTATCTGGATTCCTTTTACTTCTTTTTCTGCTCTGATTGCTGTGGCCAGAACTTCCAACACTATGTTGAACAGTAGTGGTGACAGTGGGCACCCTTGTCTTGACAACCTCTTTAACAAGTGGTGCTGGGAAAACTGGTCAACCACTTGTAAAAGAATGAAACTAGAACACTTTCTAACACCATACACAAAAATAAACTCAAAATGGATTAAAGATCTAAATGTAAGACCAGAAACTATAAAACTCCTAGAGGAGAACATAGGCAAAACACTCTCTGACATAAATCACAGCAAGATCCTCTATGACCCACCTCCCAGAATATTGGAAATAAAAGCAAAACTAAACAAATGGGATCTAATGAAACTTAAAAGCTTTTGCACTACAAAGGAAACTATAAGTAAGGTGAAAAGACAGCCGTCAGATTGGGAGAAAATAATAGCAAATGAAGAAACAGACAAAGGATTAATCTCAAAAATATACAAGCAACTCCTGAAGCTCAATTCCAGAAAAATAAATGACCCAATCAAAAAATGGGCCAAAGAACTAAACAGACATTTCTCCAAAGAAGACATACAGATGGCTAACAAACACATGAAAAGGTGCTCAACATCACTCATTATTAGAGAAATGCAAATCAAAACCACAATGAGGTACCATTACACGCCAGTCAGGATGGCTGCTATCCAAAAGACTACAAGCAATAAATGCTGGAGAGGGTGTGGAGAAAAGGGAACCCTCTTACACTGTTGGTGGGAATGCAAACTAGTACAGCCACTATGGAAAACAGTGTGGAGATTCCTTAAAAAACTGGAAATAGAACTGCCATATGACCCAGCAATCCCACTTTTGGGCATACACACTGAGGAAACCAGATCTGAAAGAGACACGTGCACCCCAATGTTCATTGCAGCACTGTTTATAATAGCCAGGACATGGAAGCAACCTAGATGCCCATCAGCAGATGAATGGATAAGGAAGCTGTGGTACATATACACCATGGAATATTACTCAGCTGTCAAAAAGAATTCATTTGAATCAGTCCTAATGAGATGGATGAAACTGGAGCCCATTATACAGAGTGAAGTAAGCCAGAAAGATAAAGAACATTACAGCATACTAACACATATATATGGAATTTAGAAAGATGGTAATGATAACCCTATATGCAAAACAGAAAAAGAGACACAGAAATACAGAACAGACTTTTGAACTCTGTGGGAGAATGTGAGGGTGGGATGTTTCAAAAGAACAGCATGTATACTATCTATGGTGAAACAGATCACCAGCCCAGGTGGGATGCATGAGACAAGTGCTCGGGCCTGGTGCACTGGGAAGACCCAGAGGAGTCGGGTGAAGAGGGAGGTGGGAGGGGGGATCGGGATGGGGAATAAGTGTAAATCTATGGCTGATTCATATCAATGTACGACAAAACCCACTGAAATGTTGTGAAGTAATTAGCCTCCAACTAATAAAAAAATTTAAAAAAATAAAAAAATAAAGCATGAAAAAAAAAAAATTAAGGTACAGAATTAAAAGTCAAGAGACAAATTATAATTCCAGCTTTGGAGCTAACTCACTCGGAGAAGGCAATGGCACCCCACTCCAGTACCCTTGCCTGGAAAATCCCATGGATGGAGGAACCTGGTGGGCTGCAGTCCATGGGATCACAAAGAGTCGGACATGACTGAGCGATTTCACTGTCACTTTTCACTTTCATGCACTGGAGAAGGAAATGGCAACCCACTCCAGTGTTCTTGCCTGGAGAATCCCAGGGACAGGGGAGCCTGGTGGGTTGCCATCTATGGGGTTGCACAGAGTCAGACACGACTGAGGCAACTAAGCAGCAGCAGCAGCAGCTAACTCACTTATAATGTGCTAACAATCTTAAAATGTTGAGTAATCAACTCTCTTTAAGCTTCAGTCTCATTATACAGTAAATGTATGTACCAAACTCAGCCATGACTGACTTCTTCAGGCAGTGTGAAGATGTGTATCACTTACATTTCTTTGACTACAAGTAATAGAAGGTTATTCCAGATAGCTTAAGCAATAGGAAGGACTTTATTAGAAGGTTATGAGACAACCCACAGAATTGGAAACTGATGGGAACAAGCATTTTCCGTGTCAGCAGACACTCTTTGACCCCGTGCCCATGGAAGGATGCCAGTGTAGCAGGGGTCATACGAAAGTAAAGCCAGGACCATGAACCCTACAGGGGAATTTATCTAAATATGTAAATAAATCAAATATGTTTCCAGTACAGTCTGTTGAGTATATATACTGTTGAGTTAGATACTGTCTAATTTGATAAGTACCTTCATCAATCAGGCTTGGAGGATTCTCACTTATGAAGTATGCGCCTCAGATTTGATGGAGTTTCCTTTCAAGCAAGCTGCTGACATTTGGGTTCACTTAGTGGGGAAAATCAAAGAAAACCAGGGGAAATGGAAATGCTCTATCCAAATAATTGCTGTTGAATATCATTCACAATCTTGGCACATCCCTGGACCCGTATTTTTGAAGGCAAGTAAGATATTAGTTAGCTTTTAATGATAAATGATTATCTGATCTTCAGGGTGCAATCTGTCACAACATTAATTTTATATCTATTACAAGCCTAATGAATGACCTCTAAATTGGTCCTCATCCTGAAGTGATGTATTTAATATCTGTAGTCCTGGGAGAGACAGTCTGATTGGAAAAAGCTTGAGTCACATGACATCCTTTGTCTGTATAAGGCCAGCCAAAGGAAAAACCTGAAGAAATAAAACTCTTAGTAATACTGATAGCTACAGTAAAAAGTCAGGGCAACTCAATTTGCAGTCTCACTGAGATCACATGCGTGCATGCTCCATGGCTCAGTCGTGTCAGACTCTTGAGACCCTATAGACTGTAGCCCGCCAGGTCCTCTCTCTCCAGGCAGGCATACTGGAATGGATTCCCACTTCCTACTCCAGGGGATCTACAGGAAAAGAAACCTCTCACACCCATCACACATGTGCCTTTCTGTCAGGAAGAGGGAGTGAGTGATTAGTGGATGGCTCAATATTACCAGTCTCCATTACAGAAAAAAAAAAAAAAAAAGAAAAAAAACTTAAATACTACTGCTTTTTAAAGTATACAGTCGTATACCAAAACAGAAGATAGTGTCCTCCTCCTATTATATAGAATTATTATTAGGATCTGGAGAGTTTTGGCAAAGAAGTCTGAGCAAGGAGTCTGAAAAAGATATAAACTGGGGGCCTGATTCACCTCCTACATAATGAGTTCATCCAAAGAAATGCTGCCACAGGCTCTAATCCTGTGAAAATTTTATGAAGGAGTATAGGCAATATCCATCGTTTTTGGTGGGTATATCTAGAGAACTTGACTTGGTGACTATGGTATTTAACTTTGCTAGCAGTGGAGTGTGCTGTATTCTATCACTGGTTTAGTCACAAACTTGTCGTATGATCTGGGCATCTCCCATATTCTCCAAAACCTCCACTTCCCTATCTCTAAAAAGAGGATTGGATTAGGTCTTTGCAGCTTCAATCTCATGTTTCACAACTAAAAGCTAACTGAACAATAAGAGGCTCTACTCTAGAGTCAGAGAATCAGTAGGCTGTAATAGGTTCCCACGGAGTTGAGGCCCTGCCTGGGGAGCCCAGGAGATCCAAAGGGAAGAGAGAGAGACAATGGCAGGTCACCACCACTGTTAAGAAATACCATGGACTCCCATGGATAATACCTGGCTTTAAGAATCAAGTTCTGCTTCTACCACCAAAGCCCATTCAATATTTCTAACAAGTTGTAATTGCCCAAGTGGAAGCCTATACCATTGGTAGGACTATAGCACTTTAGATTAAAAACTAAAATGGACAAAGAACCACAGTGGGAGGTAAACCTCCAGCTCTATATTCACCACCTCTTAAAAATAATAATCATGCCAGTGTCTTCATTTGTCAGGAAGCCTCAGAAACAATTTTTTTGTCTGTAAAAGTATGTGTGGGTGAGAGAGGTGGGTGATTATTTATCAGATGTTAGCCTTTGTAAACACTCTATTGATGATGTGTCTGAGACTTGGGTTTCCATGATACTGAATCAGATAAAGGTAATAATGACAATGTCAGCTTGTGAAGACCTGCAGCCTGAGAGTGACAGCATTTAAAAATTCTTTCTCAAGAGCTAAATATGGTTACAGCCTGATATGATTCAGGCTAGGCAAATCATGGACCTCAAGAGGAAATCCAGACTACTGGAGAAATTCTGTCTCAGAACAGCATCCAAGTAGCAGAATACAGGACTCAGGGTGATAGAGGAGGACAGACATGAGCAGGTTACTTCATTCATTCATCTGCATTAGGGCAGGATCACTCAGAAACCATTCCATGAATATGATTTTTAAACATAAGTTCCAGACTTTTATATCTGACCAAGATGGAATAAGAGACCCAATTGGTTCTCCTGTATTAAACTACTAGATACAAACAAAATATATAAAACGATGGTTTCAAGACCCTGGACATCAGGCAATGAGACAAAAAATAAACAAAGTGAATCCCATGATTGTCCCAGGTTACTGTATTGGGACTGTTTTCAGGCTCTGGGCAGAAAGAGAGACCTGAGATCTATCTCAAAGCCCCTGAGTTGAGGAAACAGCTGAGAATCTGGAGAAACCAAAGTAACTAGAACCCATAGAAAGTACCAGAAAGGAGAAAGCACTCAAAGAGGCTTAGGGAGTATCTCCCTCAGGTATTCAACAGAATATTAATGAGGGGGTGAATGTGTGTGCATGCATGTGTGTGTAAACTACTCAAGGTCAGAGAAAAAACAAAAAAACAAAAAACACACCTCTGATGGGATTAGAGGGAGGAGTAATTGACTCTCATGGAGAAGGAAATGGCAACTCACTCCAGTGTTCTTGCCTGGAGAATCCCAGGGACAGTGGAGCCTGGTGGGCTGATGTCTATGGGGTCGCACAGAGTCGGACACAACTGAAGCAACTTAGCAGCAACTGACTCTCAAACCAGGCTGAAAATATAACTGGTTCCCACAAGCTGGAAATGAAAATTCATGGGAGAGTCATGGGGCACTGGGCTAAATATTAAGGAAGGACTTGCCTCATTAGCGAGGAAAAATTAATTCTAGATGAAGTACTGCTCTGTCCCTAATGAATCATAAAATCAAGAGCCTAAAAAATTCAAACTGCTTTCAAATAACTAAACCACATACCATATTAAATCTCAAGAAATATGCATTACCCAACAAATTATGTATCCAATCAAGGATTACCAGAGATCCAAAGAAGCAAGAAAACATAACTCATTATAAGAAGAGTAATCAATCGGAATCAATCAAAACAAATAAAAAAGTATTACAAAAATTAGAATTAGTAAACAATGACGTAAAGACAGGTGTTACAATTGTATTATGTATGATCAGATGTAAGCAGAAATGCTGAAGATACAAAAAGGACCTGAAAAAACTTCTAAGGAAGAAAAATGCAATATCTCAGATGAAAAAATATACTGAATGGAATTAATAGCAGCTTAGCCATTTCAAAAGAAAAGATTAGTAAATTTGAATTCATAGCATAATAAAGTTTCAAATGAAACATATGGGGAAAAACAATTAAAAAGAAGAAATGAATACTAGTGAACTATCAGTCCAGTTCAGTTCAGTCGCTCAGTTGTGTCTGACTCTTTGCGACCCCATGGACTTCAGCACACCAGGCCTCCCTGTCCATCACCAACTCCCAGAGTTTACTTAAACTCAGGTCCATTGAGTCAGTGATGCCATCCAACCATCTCATCCTCTGTTGTACCCTTCTCCTCCCACCTTCAATCTTTCCCAGCATCAGGGTCTTTTCCAATGAGTCAGCTCTTCACATCAGGTGGTCAAAGTATTGGAGTTTCAGCTGCAACATCAGTCCTTCCAATGAATATTCAGGACCGATTTCCTTTAGGATGGACTAATTGGATCTCCTTGCAGTCCAAGGGACTCTCAAGAGTCTTCTCTAACACTACAGTTCAAAAGCATCAATTCTTCAGCGCTCAGCTTTCTTTATAGTCCAACTCTCACATCCATATATGACTACTGGAAAAACCATAGCCTTGATTAGACGGACCTTTGTTGACAAAGTAATGTCTCTGCTTTTTAATATGCTGTCTAGTTTGGTCATAACTTTTCTTCCAAGGAGTAAGTGTCTTTTAATTTCATGACTGCAGTCACCATCTACAGTGATTCTGGAGCCCAAAAAAGTAAAGTCTGACACTGTTTCCACTGTTTCCCCATCTACAGTGAATTATGTGAACCTCAAATTGCTTAATATATACATAATTGGAACATACAAGAAAATATGGGCAGAAGAAGAAAAAAATATCTGAAGAAATAATGGCTGAAAAAATTTCCAAATTTGATGAATAACTGTAAAACCAAATATCCAAGAAGTTCAGTGAAACTCAAGTACAAGAAACATGAAGAATACTAAAACAATGCACGTCATAACCAAATTGCTCAAAACTAGATAAAGAGAAAATCTGAAAAGCAGCTGCAGAAAGGAAAAACACTGTACACAAAGGAAAACAAAGTTAACGGCAGACATCTCGTTGGAAACAATGCAAGCAAGAAAACAATGAAACACCTTTAATGTATGGGTATAAAAAATTCCATCAACTTATAATTTTATTCCTTGTGAAATATCTTTCAAAACCAAAATGAAATAAGGAATGCATCAGCAGCAGACTCACACTAAAAGAAATGTTAAAGAGAGTCCTTCAGGCACAAAGAAAACAGAACCAGATGTAAATATAGATCTACACAAAGTACAGAGGAGAACAGAAATGGCAAATACATAGGTAAACATATAAGATTTCTTATTTAAATCTCTTTAAAATACAAAGTTATGCATAAATAAAAGTAATAACAAGCATTTATGGTATAATACTTATAAAAGTGAAATTCATGATCAGAAATTAGAGAAAGGATAAAAAGAAGTATATACCACTATTAGGATTTTAAATTATATGTGAACTGATATATATCACAGGAAAGTAGATTATGATAAAATGTAAGCTAAAAAGCTTAAAGCAGCCAGTAAATAATAAAACAGAGTTACAGATAATAAGTCAACAAGAAAGGTTAAATGAAATCATATATATTCAATTTACAAGAGGGAAGGAAAAGACAAAGTAAATAGGGCATTAGAAAATAGCAATATGATAGATTTAAACCTAATTATATCAATAACCACATTAAATATAGACTATTTTAAAAAAACCCAATTAAACATAATAGATTGTCAAACTGAATAAAAATGTAAGATTCAAAAGTATGCTATATACACAGGAAACACACTCTAAAGGCAAAGGCACAAATAGATGAAAAGTATAAAGGTAAAATTGTACATACCATAATAGCTAGTCAAAAGAAAACTTGATTAATATCAGACAAAGTACAATCCAGAGTAATAGACAGTTTCAAAGACAAAGTAATTTCGTGATGATAAACAGGCCAATTTATCAAAAATGCATAGCAATCTTAAAAGCTTTTTGACAGTAAAAGTTTCAAAATTCACTCAGCAAAACTTGAGAACTAAAAGGATAACAGATGAATTTATAATTACAGTTGGAGATTGTGATAACCCCTCTCAATAACTGATACATCAAGAGGTCAGAAAAATCATTCATGATATAAGCCTTTATAAAACTCTCAAACTACTACTACTTGATCTAAGTGGCATGTTTGGTACATTCCACTCAACATCAACTGAGTACACATTCTTTTCAAGTCTACACAAGTTTTGAACAAGGTAAACGGTATTTTAAGACTTAAAATAAGACTCAATAAATTTTTTAAAATTAAAATTTTTCAAGCTATACAAAGTATGTTTTTTTGACTAAATGGTACTTTAAAATGTACCTTTCCATTGACCTGTGGGTAGTGGAACATTATAATAGATACTGTGTTATTTTGCCCATATCCCCCTTGTAATATGGAGGCATTCATTTTTCCAGATGCCAGTAGGGCTGCCTGATGGAATCACACTATTTCTTTCCCCAGGAATTGCCCTCAGCCAAAGGGAGCTGCTTCATCTAAGTGTACATCCCCTCCCCAAAGGCTATCTAATGTCCAGTAACTAGCAAATACAAGGGTCATCTCAGTTTCAAACATTCCTATGGAACTGGCTGAGGTCTCTGTTTTAAGTGTACCATGTTCCTCCATGTTCCTCATTACCTTATAGGTGCTATTCTCAAGAATTCTTGCAGTAAACCATCTGAATGCAAATCTCTCTGAGTCTGTTTCCCAGGAACGGGACCTAAGACAAATGTTTACTGCAGCATCATTTATATTTCACTAAATTGAAAGCAACCTAAGTGCCCATCAATAGTTAACTAGTTAGGTTAAATAAAATACTGTGCCACTATTAGGAGATAACAATGGTAGACCTCTTGAAATTTAAATAAAGAAGAAAAATTAGTAGGTAAGGAAGACAAAACAGGGCAAAAACATGTAAACAATGACCACAGTGATAACAATGGAGGCCAGCCTCTTACCTCACATGAGAGGGCTGAGACCAGAAATGCCAGAGCCAGGTAGAAAGGAGTGAGTCTAGTTCACTGATCAAGGTTCTAAGCTATTAAAACAATAGAAGGAAAGATGTTGATGTGAAGAGTGGAAAGAGTGCTGAATTTGGGGGCATGTGACAGAATTCATGGGAAAATTGGAAGTGGCAGCCTGGAAAGACGAATCTGGTCCAGGTATAGACGTACAGAAGGATGGAACTGGGAAATAGGAACTGAGTCAATATTTGAGTGCAAGAGGGAGTTAGCTGGAAGTGATGCTATGACTAGGAAATCCTCTGTGGACAGAGTGAAGGATGGAGCCTGAACAGGCGCTCCATCAGGGGTCAGGGGTGGGGCTCTGGCCAAGCAACTTCAAAGCTAAAGGAGGACTAGAACTGGGACTGAGAATAAGGAAAGCTGGCACTTAAGAGAAGACAAAAGGGGAGACTGATGGCAGGTGTAAGTAGATCAGATTGAACAGTGAAGATTAAAAGAAAGAAGTTACAGATTGCTGAGAGATGGGTGGAGGCTGAGGAGAGTGTGTTTCCCTCACCTTACAAACCAATAGACCCAGAGAGAGCCAGTGATTGTGTAAAGTGATGCCTAGACTCCTTTTACCTTTATATTGACCTTTAAATAAGCTTTCCCAAAGCAAAATGTTCTCAACAGCAAGAGTTGGGGGTAGGCTTCTGTCATTACCTGTAATAGACTGCATTTTCCAAAGGTATCCGTACAAATATCTCCCATCCACATGATCATCTTGCAAGATGATCTTGACATTCCACCTTTAGGAATTCCTCCTTGAATTTCGGCAGGGCTTGTGACTACAGAGGAAGTGATGCTACAATATTTCTGAAGCTGGCCTATGAAGTGTATTGCAGCTTGGGTCTTGCTCACCCTTTGGAAACATGTATCTTGGGAACTCTAAGACAACAGGTAAGATGTCTGACTTTCATGAGGCTTCCAGGCTGGAAAGATAACATGGTGAGACTACTCAGTGATAAAGGGATAAAAGGGACTCAAGTATTCCAGCCCTCTGTTTCTTGTCTCATTCTAGCCCTGTCAACAGACAAGAGAGTGAGCAAGCCTTTAGTTGCTTCCACCTCTCATATTTTGAGCTTCCAGCTGATTCCAAGTGGGGCAGAGATTAGCAACTTTCACTGAGCCCTGCTCATATTGTTGAATTGTGAGAAAAATAAGTGTTGCTTTAAGTTATTAAGTTTTGTGCTGGTTAATTAGGTAACTGGAACACTATTCCATTTGCCACTTGTTTGGCAAAATAGCTATAGACAAACTCAGTGATCTTTTGGGGGTGATTGTGATGATCAGGATGATGGGATGGTCATTCTGGGACACTCTACTCACCACTGAGACTATGAGATTAACCGGGTTAAGAGGTTAGCACATTTAACCATAAGTGCTTTTGAGATTTGGTTCAAACAAGTGATTCTACTCTGGCCCTATTACTCAAAAATTAAACAGAGGAAGAAGTAATCCTGGTGGGCAGTGTGGGAATAAAGGTTATTTGATCTGCTCCTGGACGCAATGGTACAGTTTTTAAATGTGTGCTATTTTAAAAATCAATAAGTTGTTCTAAATAAGGCAAAGGCCGAGAAGATTAAGATTTTGGTATATACTCAGAGTGTTGGGAAACCATGACTTTTCTTCTTGTGCAATAATGTGACTAACAGTGAATTCATTTGCTGACACAAAAGGTCATTTACAAAGCAACTGAAAACACTTTTAAGCTAAACCTAAAACTAGTAAAAAGATATGTTACTTGACATTGCATTAATTAAAAATTTCTGGAGATCATAACTTCTTATATGCCCTCAATTCAATTTTCAAGCTAGTAACCAGCACCCATTCTCACAATTAATGTGAGTAACAAGATGAATTTCATAGCATTAGAAATAGCCCTAATAAGGACTTGTTAGGTATTATTATTATCATATTCAGGAGCAAAATAAATTAAACTCAGTCTAATGGGACTTTTGTTACAAACTTCAACAGGTGTATCCTAATACACTGAGGATAATTTGGAATGAAAGTGACATTGGGCCACACCCATGGTTCAGCAGGTAAAGAACCTGGCCGAAATGCAGGAGACATAGGAGATGCGGCTTGGATCCCTGGATTGTGAAGATACCCTGGAGGAGGAAATGGCAACCAACTCCAGTATTCTCACCTGAAAAGTCCCATGGATAGAGGATGCTGGTGGGTGACAGTCCACAGGGTCACAGAGTCAGACACAACTGAGCAACAAAGCACAGCACAGAATATCAAATTTCTGCAAGCCATATTTGCAAGAATTATGGATCTTTTAGCTTGGAGCTAAGCAATGGATCATGGGAACACTTTATCTGAAAGATTTCTATGTGAAAATGAGAGCAAATGTGATCTGTGATGTCCTGAGTGTACTGCCAGGACAAAAAGGGGTGGTACAAGAAACTTTATTTCAGATTAATACTAAGAGCAATAGTAATAATGAATTCTCTAAAGAAACAGTTCAGTTCAGTCGCTCAGTCGTGTCCGACTCTTTGCGACCCCATGAATCACAGCACGCCAGGCCTCCTTGTCCATCACCAACTCCCGGAGTTTACTCAAACTCATGTCCATCGAGTTGGTGATGCCTTCTAGCCATCTCATCCTCTGTTGTCCCCTTCTCCTCCTGCCCCCAATCCCTCCCAGCATCAGGGTCTTTTCCAATGAGTCAACTCTTCGCATGAGGTGACTAAAGTATTGGACTTTCAGCTGCAGCATCAGTCTTTCCAATGAACACCCAGGACTGATCTCCTTTAGGATGGACTGGTTGGATCTCCTTGCAGTCCAAGGGACTCTCCAGAGTCTTCTCCAACACCACAGTTCAAAAGCATCAATTCTTTGGCACTCAGCTTTCTTCACAGTCCAACTCTCACATCCATACATGACCACTGGAAAAACCATAGCCTTGACTAGACAGACCTTTGTTGGCAAAGTAATGTCTCTGCTTTTTAATATGCTATCTAGGTTGGTCATAACTTTCCTTCCAAGGAGTAAACGTCTTTTAATTTCATGGCTGCAGCCACCATCTGCAGTCATTTTGGAGCCCAAAAAAATAAAGTCTGACACTGTTTCCACTGTTTCCCTATCTATTCCCCATGAAGTGATGGGACCAGATGCCATGATCTTAGTTTTCTGAAAGCTGAACTTTAAGCCAACTTTTTTACTCTTCTCATTCACTTTCATCAAGAGGCTTTTTAGTTCCTCTTCACTTTCTGCCATAAGGGTGGTGTCATCTGCATATCTGAGGTTATTGATATTTCTTGCAGCAATCTTGATTCCAGCTTGTGCTTCTTTCAGCCCAGCGTTTCTCATGATGTACTCTGCATATAAGTTAAATAAGCAGGGTGACAATATATAGACTTGACGTACTCTTTTTCCTATTTGGAACCAGTCTGCTGTTTCATGTCCAGTTCTAACTGTTGCTTCATGACCTGCATATACGTTTCTCAAGAGGTGAGTTAGATGGTCTGGTATCCCCACTTCTTTCAGAATTTTCCGCAGTTTATTGTGATCCACACAGTCAAAGGCTTTGGCATAGTCAATAAAGCAGAAATAGATGCTTTTCTGGAACTCTCTTGCTTTTTTGATGATCTAGTGGATATTGGCAATTTGATCTCCGGTTCTGCTGCATTTTCTAAAACCAGCTTGAACATCTGGAAGTTCATGTTTCACGTATTGCTGAAGCTTGGCTTGGAGAATTTTGAGCATTACTTTACTAGCGTGTGAGATGAGTGCAATGTGCAGTAGTTTGAGCATTCTCTGGGATTGCCTTTCTTGGGGATTGGAATGAAAACTGACCTTTTCCAGTCCTGTGGCCACTGCTGAGTTTTCCAAATTTGCTGGCATATTGAGTGCAGCACTTTGACAGTGCTTTGACAGCATCATCTTTCAGGATTTGAAATAGCTCAACTAGAACTCCATCACCTCCACTAGCTTTGTCCGTCGTGATACTTCCTAAGGCCCACCTGACTTCACATTCCAGGATGTCTGGCTCTAGGTGAGTCGTCACACCATCATGATTATCTGGGTCATGAAGATCTTTTTTGTACAGTTACTCTGTGTATTCTTGCCATCTCTTCTTAATATCTTCTGCTTCTGTTAGGTCCATAACAATTCTGTCCTTTATCGAACCCATCTTTGCATGAAATGTTCCCCTGGTATCTCTAATTTTCTTGATGAGATCTCTAGTCTTTCCCATTCTATTGTTTTCCTCTATTTCTTTGCACTAATCACTGAGGAAGGCTTTCTTATCTCTCCTTGCTATTCTTTGGAACTCTGCATTCAAATAGGAATATCTTTCCTTTTCTCCTTTGCTTTTCACTTCTCTTCTTTTCACAGCTATTTGTAAGGCCTCCTCAGACAACCATTTTGGCTTTTTGCATTTCTTTTCCATGGGGATGGTCTTGATGCCTGTCTCCTGTACAATGTCACGAACCTCCGTCCATAGTTCATCAGGCACTCTGTCTATCAGATCTAGTCCCTTAAATCTATTTCTCACTTCCACTATATAGTCATAAGGGATTTGATTTAGGTCATACCTGAATGGTCTAGTGGTTTTCCCTACTTTCTTCAATTTAAGTCTTAATTTGGCAATAAGGAGTTCACGATCTGAGCCACAGTCAGCTCCTGGTCTTTTTTTTTGCTGGCTGTATAGAGCTTCTACATCTTTGGCTGTAAAGAATATAATCCTTCTGAGTTCGTTGTTGACCATCTGGTGACGTCCATGTGTAGAGTCTTCTCTTGTGTTGTTGGAAGAGGGTGTATGCTATGACCAGTTGTGTTCTCTTGGCAAAACTCTATTAGCCTTTGCCCTGCTTCATTCCATACTCCAAGGCCAAATTTGCCTGTTACTCCAGTTGTTTCTTGACTTCTTACTTTTGCATTCCAGTCCTCTATAATGAAAAGGACGTCTTTTTTGGTTATTAGTTCTAAAAGGTCTTGTAGGTCTTTATAGAACCGTTCAACTTCAGCTTCTTCAGCATTACTGGTTGGGGCATAGGCTTGGATTACTGTGATATTGAATGGTTTGCCTTGGAAACGAACAGAGATCATTCTGTCATTTTTGAGATTGGATCCAAGTACTGCATTTTGGACTCTTTTGTTGACCATGATGGCTACTCCATTTCTTCTAAGGGATTCCTTCCCAAAGTAGTATATATAATGGCCATCTGAGTTAAATTCACTCATTACATCTACTCAATTAAGAAACATACTCTGTATTTCTAGTGTGTTCAAGCAAAAGCTAAACACTGGCATATCAGAATCAAGAAGAAACTGGGACTTCTCTGGTTGTCCAGTGGTTGAGAATTTGCCTGCAATGCAGGGGCCACAGGTTTTATCCCTGGTCCAGGAAGTAGGATTCCACATGCTGCAGGGCAACCTAGCCCCTGGGCCACAACTACTGAGGCCACGCTCTAGAGCCTGTGCTCCACAACAGGAGAAACCACAACAATGAGAAGACGGCACACCTCAACTAGTAGAGTAGCAGAAAGCCCATGCACAGCAATGGGGAGTCAGTATAGCCAAAAAAGAAATCAAGAAGAAATTAAATGAAAACTGAGTCTTCAGTAGAAGTGAAGTTCAAGGGCAGAGACCATGAGCAATCACCCTGTCTTGCCCAAAGTCTTAACTGTAGTGTTCCACACCATGACGGGCCCATATCAGGCTCTCAGCAAATATGCTTTGCATCAATGAATAAATGCATGATGCAGAGTTGCGCTCAGTGACCCATTCTAAACAGCAATACTTCCATTCTGTCCTCAACTTTATAAAACCTGAGGACAAGGCTCTTCGAGCAATTGATTCAACTTTCTCAACCATATGCTGATGTGATACACACAAGCTGATGAAGCAGAAGCTTTTCTTTGGATTCCAACTTGAGACATTTTTTGCTTGTATTTTAAAGCACCAATCTAGCCATCCAAAATGCCTTTGTTCCAATAGAATAATAATCAAATTATAGTTCAACAGCTGTGTGCAATGCATATTTAAAAAGAACATTTTTTTGTGAATTATTCCCATTTCCATTTTTCCATGCAGCTCAGTGTTTCTATATTGATGCTATTAAAACTATAGTTGAGAAGAGTTGAAAAGAAGAAGGAAGGAGCACAGTGAATACCCATTGATCTCTCAGAGGATGCTGATTAGACATGAGAATATTTCTCTTTAGTGCTAAAAGGGTTTCCTAATTCTAGACTGAGAGACAGCAATATTTTATTGCAAAGGTCTAAATAGTAGATAGATCTACATGGCACTAGTAGTCAATCTTAAAGGAGGTCAACCCAGAATACTCATTGGAATAACGGATGCTGAAGCTGAAGCTCCAATACTTTGGCCATATGATGGGAAGCGCTGACTCATTGGAAAAGATTCTGATGCTAGGAAAGGTTGAAAACAATAGGCGAAGGGAACAGCAGAGGGTGAGATGGTTAAATAGCATCACCGACTCAATGGACATCTTCAGTCCATGGGGTCACAAAGAGTTGGACATGACTTAGCAACTGAACCAACTGAACACCACAGTAAATAATTAGGCTGTATAATTTCTGGTGAAAGTCCTTACTTTAGAACAAAGGAGCCATGCTGCTAAGTTGATTCAGTCGTGTCCGACTCTGTGCGACCCCATAGACGGCAGCCCACCAGGCTTCCCTGTCCCTGGGATTCTCCAGGCAAGAACACTGGAGTGGGTTGCCATTTCCCTCTCCAATGCATGAAAGTGAAAAGTGAAAGTGAAGTCACTCAGTCATGTCTGCCTCTTCGAGACCCCATGGACTACAGCCTACCAGGCTCCTCTGTCCATGGGATTTTCCAGGCAAGAGTACTGGAGTGGGGTGCCATTGCCTTCTCCAAAAGTAGCCATAGACAATGCTTATATGATGAAACATGGCTGTATTCCAATAAAATTTTATTTACAAAACAGGTGGCAGACAGAATTTGGCTTGTGGGCGAGAGTTTGGTGATCCTTGTTCTAGATGATGTGTTTTGCTCGTTTGCTGCTGTGGGTTTTATATAGGGCCATGAAATATATTGTCTCCTTGGAGCCTCAACTGGCAGTTTGACATAGCAGGTGTTCTGAACCCAATTTTAGAAATGCAAGTGTTAAGGTGCAGAAAGCTGAAGCCACTTGAACTGGATCATAAAACAGTCATTTTTTGTGTGTGTCAGAACTAGAACTTTGGTCCCTAAACACCTATTCTGCCAGCTGGTAAACCAAAATATCCTGTATATCTTTGTATCTCCTCATGTGGAAGTATTTGGTCACATATATAACATGATTCAAAGGATAGAAATATACCTCCCACACTGGTGTGAACTGGTGCTGATTTTCACAACAGAAATTTATTTCTCTGACTAAGAATATAGTCTACTTTAAAATTTCCTTTAGACAGTGTATTTTTCAGGGCAACGTCAGAGAAGGAGACCCACACTCAAAGTGGCTTAAGCAAAATAAAAAGAATGGGAATTGACTGGTTAACATAATTAGAAAGTTTAGGGATGCACTGGCATCAGACATGGCTGGGTCCAGGGTACAGTCTTACTTTCCAGCTCTGCTTGTTCTGGTGTCCTCCAGGTCAGTATCGCCTTCACCACAAGGTCTCTCCATGTAGTGTCCTACAATATTTCCAAGTTTAGACCCTCAGAGCTCTATGCTAGTGGAAAAAGAAGTCTCTCTTCCTCAGCAGTATCAGCTTGGGCTTAGGCTTCTCTCTCATTGACCTAAGTTGGGTCACATGTCCATCACTAAGAAATCAACCAGTCCAATCAATCCTAGTGAAAGTCATGTGCCCAATTGGCTTATGCATGACTCACTGGCCCCTGCAGAGATAGAATCAGCCTCATTCCAATCATACAGGCTGAAAGTGTGGGTGGTTTGGCTCCAGAAAGGAAAGTTGGATTTTCTATTGCCAGAGGAAGGAGGAATGGATTTTGGCAGCGAATAGAACAGATGTTCACTATGGAAGGACAAAACATAAACTCTGTATTAATCAGTATCCATTTATTGGGAAATAATCTCAGCAGAAATTAGTCATTCAATTATTTTGCATGCCTTGAAATAAATTAATTTTGAGGAGTGAGTTGGCAAAACTAGTCTAGCACTTGGGCATAGAAACAAATCATGATGGTTAGATTCATATCTTCCATGGCTCTGTGCATAAAAACTTGTGCTATTTTGGTTATCAAGTTGAGATTCCTACAGAATGCTACCCCAAGTTTATGCACAACCCACTTTTCTCTTACCCTTCTATACTACAAAAGATAGAAAAGCTAAAATTTTTTATTTCCTGCTGTTACTTGCATATAAGAATGGCCCTGTCACACAGAGGTAAACAATGAGATTGGGAAAATGTTTCTGGGAAGGGATCTATTTTCTGCACCTAAAGACAGAGACCTGCTAGAAATAGGCCTTTAATTTCTTCTTCCTGGAAAGTGGAAATGAGGCCCAGAGATACAGCAACCATCTTATAACCATGAGATGACAAAGGATCACAAAACTACTATAGCAGCCCTGGATTGCCTACCTCCTAACTGCTTATAGCACTCTTATTTCTTAAAGCCAATAAAGTGGGGTTTTCTATTTTCTTGTAGCTGAATATACTCCTGCCTGATTTAATTCTCAAACTGATTTAATGCTGCTTAGGGATGCTGATAGACTGGGACCAGAGTCCCAAAACAGCAGTTCCTACATTCTAGAAATTAACAGATCATTCATAATTTTGGACATTTTGGCTTATTGTCTTAGAAGGATATTACTAGCACGTTTTGATTATCTCCTTCTACAAAGTTTAGAGAGACCCCTGGGAACTCTAACAGCCATATGGACCAAGACCTGAAACGAGGTAAACTGATTCTCTGGTTATATTTACACGGCATTTACTCAGACATTTTCCTCGGCAAGTAACACTATAAAATTGCAATACTCTATCCCCAAACAATCTGTTGACTCCCTCCCCCTGCAAATTTTACCTAAGAAATACTTGGAAAATGCTAAGAAGCATAAGAGATAAACATTTTAATCTTCCTTAAGTTTCCGAAAATATGGAAAGATTTGAGTCCAGAGAACAAAAAAGAAATAAAAATTACAAGACAATACAGATAAAGATTTGAATAGGGAAATTCTACCACAATTTCTTTAGTAGGTTTAGAGGACAACAGAACATCTCTCTCTAAATTGAAAGCAAACAAAAAAAAGTATAAGTTTTCACTTTAATTATAAATTACCGTTTATCACAAGGGAAGAAAAAGACCAAAATGTGCTACTTCTTCCTGGGGCAATAGTCCACCAAATGGCTTTTCAGTTCATTTCATTAATTTTCACTCCCACCAACAGTGTAAAACACAACTCATTTCCCTATGTGTATCATCACGAACAATTTAACATATAATGTTACTGAATATTTTCAAACACTCTCACTTCTCGCACTCAGAAGGCAGTCTGTAAAAAAATGAACATTAAAGGGTCAATGACGAAAATATTACTTTATGACTGTAATAATTATTTTAGTGAATATTCTATCTTATCAACACCTCCACCTCCCAAATAATTATTAAGAATCTAAGTGCAACTCTTGCATATTCAGTGCAGCATTATTCACAACAGCCAAGATATGAAAATAATCTAAATGTCAATGAATGAACAAGTAAAGAAGTACACATATACACATACATACACACATGCACAATGAGGAAACTCTGCCATTTGTAATAACATAGAATAACCTGGCGACATTACACTAAGTGAAAGCAGTCAGACACAGGAAGACAAACAGTGCATGATCTCACTTATACATCAATCTAAAATAATAAAACTCATAGAAATAGAGTAGAATAGTGATTTCCAGGAGCTGGAGGAAAGGGGAAATGAGTGATGTTGGCCAAAGAGTACACAGTTTCAGTCATGCAAGATAAATAAATACTGGGGAATCTAGTGTACAGCATGGTGACCATTGTTAACAATACTGTATCATCATATGATTGAAATTTGCTAAGAGAATAGATCTGAAATGTTCTCACCATTTTTTTTTTTTTTTTAGTTTAAAAGGAATCTAGATAACCACCAAGGACATTCTGTATGTACTGTGCTAAGTCGCATCAGTTGTGTCTGACTCTCTGCAACCTCATGGACTGTAGCCCACCAGGCAACTCTGTCCATGGGATTCTCCAGGCAGGAATACTGGAGTTAGTTGCCATGCCCTCGTCCAGGGATCAAACCTCAGTCTCTTTTGTCTCCTGCACTGGCAGGCGGGTTCTTTACCACTAGCCCCATCCGGGAAGCCTGACAAGGACATATGGCATAGCACAGGAAATGCTCCTCAATATTCTGTGATAACCTGTATGAGAAAAGAATCTTCAAAAGAATGAATATATGTATATATATGCACATATAACTGAATCACTTTGCTGTACATGTGAAACTAATACAACACTGTAAATCAAATATAAGTCAATAAAATTAAAATGAGAAAGGAATCTAAGTGTAAGGTGCTAGGAGAGATGGTGAGTCAGATGTGCTCCTGAGGCTCTACTAATTCACTTTCCTTTTGCCCATCACCATGTATCTGGTCAAATTGTATCATGTTTTTAGCATCAGTTTTTCCAGCCATAAAGTGAGAAGAAATGTTGAAGTTACCACTATCTTTCTCATGGTTCATATGCTGTAATTCTTGATTATATACTCTTTAAATAAGTTAAGTGTTAAGTAAATGTGTGTGTGTGAGAGAGAGAAGATCAAGTTGCTGCATATATAACAAAGTAGAGATTAAAAGTGTTTCCTTGGTCTCAGGCCAGCTACTTTACTAGAGAGTCTATCAGGAAATTTAGTCTCTTAAGCCTCTTTTCCATCATCTCTAATATTGGGATAATAGAACCTACTTCATAGGGTAGGTTTTAGGATTAAACAAGATAATTCACAGAAAGCACTTCAGAACATAATCAGTGTTCAACAAATTAACTATTATATTGTTACATAACTGACAAATATGAAATAACATCAGTTACGGAGGACAGTTTATAGCTACCTCCTAAACCGTACCATTGATTATGTGTGCTGTCAAAAGTGAGAAGACCCAAAGATCATACTTGCCTTAGTTTATTTCAAGGAGTAACTGCTCACTAAGCATATTTTTGAATGAGTGAGCGAATGAATGTTTTTCAGGATAATCTGCCTAAAGGTGTGCTTCACATAATTATATTCTCCTGGGTGTCATCTGAAAGGAGCATTTGAGGCAAAGACCTGCAAATAAGATATTTTTTGAGGCACATGGGAGTGAAGAGGGAAAGAGGAAAAACCACTCAGAGGAAGAAGGGTTACCAACCTGGTCACCAGTGTAAGCAACCAATTACTGGATCAACTCTTATGAGCAGCTCTCAGAGCCCTCACCTGAGAGAGGAAAGAGACAAACTCTACTTCTTCCATCACCTGTCTCCCCATCAGTCACAGGTGGTGCCAGACACTTCTCAGCCCTACACTTCTGGATTGCACATATGTGGGTGGCAAGTAGGTTCCTGGGGATTCAGTAGTATGAGAGAAGCCTCCAAAAGGAAAGGAGAGACACAGTGCAATGCTAAGATGAGGTTGTGTCAGCAGAAAGTGGGTCCAAGTCTGAGCAGAACTGTGTGTGGTCACCGTGGCTGGAGTGCAAGGTAAGTCCAAGAGGATGACAGATGTCAAGTGGAGGTGCTCATTTCAACAAACAGAGCTCATGTAGAAGAGAGCAAGTCAGGGTGATGAGGGCACTTTCCAAACCACTTCATCAGAGGAATGGAGACTGTGGAATCAGAGGAACAATAAGAGTCAGTGTGTGACCATTGCTGACTACGCATTCACTCATCTGTGTTTGTGATCAGTCTCAGTCATGTCTGACTTTTTGCAATCCCATGGACTGTAGCCCGCCAGGCTCCCGTGTGCATGGAATTTTCCAGGCAAGAATACTGGAGTGGGTTGCCATTTCCTATTCCAGAGGATCTTCCCAACCCAGGGTATGAACCTGCATCTCTTGCATCTCTTGCACTGCCAGGTGGGTTTACCACCGCACCACCCATCTCCAAAGGTAGTGCTGGAGAAGACTTTTGAGAATCCCTTGGACAGCAAGGAGATCAAACCAGTCAATCTTAAAGAAAATCAACCCTGAATACTCACTAGAAGGACTGAAGCTGAAAGCTTCAATACTTTGGCCACCTGATGCAAAGTTCTGACTCATTAGAAAAGACCCTGATTCTGGGAAAGATTGACGCTGGAAGGAGAAGAAGGTGACAGAGGATGAGATGATTGGATGGCATCACTGATTCAATGGACATGAACTTGGGCAAACTTCAGGAGATTGTAAGGGACAAAGAAGCCTGGTCTGCTGCAGTCCATGGGGTTGCAAAGAGCCAAACACAACTTGGCGACTGAACACCACCACCACCCATCTAAGTGCTTTATATTCACCACCTCATCAAATCCTCCCAACAGGAGACAGCCTGAACTTTCAGATTCTAGAGTTACTGATGAGAGGGTGGAAGCAGATGCCTGTTCATAAGGTAGGTGAGACTTGGGATTGTACAACTTGTTAACCCTCCAGAGCTGTGAGCCTCTCTGTTAGACTGTAGCTGTCTAAACCAAAGAACACTCAGAGGTGAAGCATCACTCTTCCAATGTGTGAAGCACTGTCTTTCATTATGAGTGTATTTTAATTCATACTTAACAGACGGCCCTTGTCTTTTATTAGTTCAACTTTCCAACAGTCCACAGTTTTAAGCATTATATGTTGACAGCTCTAACACTGCTCTTGAGTGCCAAATCTCAACTTCATACATCAGATAATGAATAACATTCCAAGATAATGATGTCATCCTGTTTCAACACATGATGTGCAGACACACACATACACACACACAAATGCACAACTACCACTGGCTATTTGGAAAGCCACCTTGCCCGATACTGTAGCCAATCGAAAATTAGGACTACTAAATCCAATCTTCAAAAATATTGAGGAGATGTTGGGATTATGTTATATCTAAAATTACAGTAAGATTAAAGTTTAATCAATTTTAGTTCTGGGAAATGAAATCATGATTACATCATGCATATGCATTTTTTATTATTTATGCACACACATTTTGAGCAATACATTCATTATAGAAGTAGGAGTCTACTTAAAAGTATTAGATAAGTATGAAATAGCTTGAAGTGGTACTTCGCTGGTGGCTCAGACAGTAAAGAATCTGCCTGCAATGCAGGAGACCTGGGTTTGATCCCTGGGTTGGGAAGATCCTCTGGTGAGGGGAATGGTAACCCACTCCAGTATTCTTGCCTGGAGAAGCCCATAGACAGAGGAGCCTGGTGGGCTACAGTCCATGGGTCACAGAGAATCACACATGATGACTGAGCGACTAACACACTTGCTTACTTACTCAGTACTTAAAAGTATCAGATAAGGATAAAATATCTTGAAGTGGTTTACAATAAAAGGCACTAATGAGAAAAGATGTTTATAACATAGAAAACAGGTTAGCAAATGCCATACACATAAAATAGAAATTACATTCTAAAAATCTAAATTAATATAGTTTTTGAGCTTCTTAGCAGGCAATCAAAAAAGAGATAACATGATATTCTCACAGAGTGCAAAAAAGGTTTTTTGTAAAGTAAAATAAAGCAAAATTTCATTTAATCTCATCACTTCCAAAACTCTGTTTCCTTTTGTCTCACCCTAGCTCTAGAATAGAAATTACAGGCAAAACCACAAGTTTAGATATTGCTGTATAAGATTGAAAGGGGTGTATGCATGGTGTAAAATGAGGAGCATAAAAGACTCGTATGACTAAATATATCTACCCTGTAAATGAACTGTAATATTAAAATTTCCATCAGTTGGAAAGACTAACAATGGTGTATTTAACTGGATTTTAAAACAAATAAATCACCCTAATTAGAGTGTGGATTAGTGCACTGATATTAAATAGGAGATCAGACTCTAGTCTTCTTGCCACACAGCAACATTCTCAATCAAGTTCCAGTAAATATTTTTATATCTGAGTTGGATAAGGACATTGATTGCATTTGAATCAAATTTGCAGATGCTACAAAGCTGGAAGAAGCAATAAACATTTTATATAATCATTTTAGAATCCTAAAAGTTCTCAATGTGTTACGATAAGAAGAATTTTAAAAGTTGAAATTTATTTGGGATAAATAGAGATTCCTAGGGAATTGACTAGTTAATAACTTAGGTGTCTCTCAAACCCTGAAATACTACTGTTTGATTCCAAACGGGGCTGTGCATGCATGCTTAGTTATGTCAAACTCTCTGTGACACCATGGACTGCAGCCCGCCAGACTCCCCTGTCTACGGGATTTTTCAGGCAAGAATACCAGAGAGGGTTGCCATTTTCTACTCCAGGGAATCTTCCCGAACCAGGGATCGAACCTGCATCTCTTAGGTCTCCTGCTTCGGCAGGTGGATTCTTTACAACTGAGCCACCTTGGAAGCCCTCTAAATGGGGTTGTGCTATGCTGTGCCAAGTCACTTCAGTTGCATTCAACTCTTTGTGACCCCATGGATTGTAGCCCACAAGGCTCCTCTGTCCATGGGATTTTCCAGACAAGAACACTGGAGTGGGTTGCCATTTCCTCCTCTAGGGTATCTTCCAGACCCAGGGATGGAACCTGCATCTCTTGTGTCTTCTGCATTGGCAGAAGGGTTCTTTAGCACTAGTTCCCCCTGGGAAGTCCCAAATAGGGTTGGGTATCCTCAAATGCAATGGCGTTGTGGTTCAGGAGGTGTCATTCATTGACACTACAAAAGGGATGCTCTTTACCTCCCTCCCCACTACACAGCACAGCCGCCCTTAAGTGTCCAAGTCCATCCACTCTGTCTCCACTGCTATCACCTGGTACAGATCACCACCATCTCTCTCCTACGACACTGCAATAGCCCATGAAACATCTCCTCTCTCCAACATGATCACCCACTAAAATTTCTCCTCCACAGATAAGCCAGACCAAACTTCTCAAATGTAAAATAAACTTTTATTATATATGTAAAAAATGTTTGCATCGTTTCTTCTTAAAACTCTTCCCATATTTACCCAATATTAGATTTTTTTTTAAAAAATCTTGATCATAACTCTTACAGCCCCACAACATCAGACCTCTCTGTTATCTCTTTGACCACTTCAGTTACCCCCTTCCCACACACAGAGTTCACTCTGATCCTGCCACACTAGCCTTCCTTTTGCAAATATGCCATGTTGTATTCTAGGTCAAGGTCTTGGACTTCGCTGCTATCTAGAACACACTTCTCTCAAATCTTTACATGACCAGCCTAACCTCATCATTTTTTTTTTCTTTTTCTGTGTTATTTACAGCAACTAAACTGGTTTTTGTATTTCACTTAATTTTCTATTGTGTCTATTTTCTCCCTCTTGTTAGAACATAAAGTCTATAAGAGCTAGTTATTTGGATATAATTCTCTACTGAATTCCCAAAGTCTAGACAGAATAATGTCCAGAGTGGAATTTAACGTGCATTTGCTGGAAGAGAGTGAGGGAAAAGGGAAGGGAGAGGGGAAAGAAGCAGGAAGGAAAGAAAGGAAGAAAAGAAAGAAGGAAGGAGGCAGTAAAGAAGAAAGGGAGGGAGGAAAAGCAAAAAGAAATTGCCTGTAAAAAAAACCCTTTAGAACTGGCTACATGCTTGATTCCATTAAAAACAATGACTCTATGACACCAAATTTGTACTCATGAAGTTACACTCACCCTTCAAAAACAGAAGAGAATAGGGAATTGTGCTATTTATTATCTTCTACAGAACAGAACAGACATTGTCTTCAAACAAGGTGTTTTCCTCATGTAATTTGTCATTCATAGCTAAAGTCCAATTAATCAAGTTCCCAGTAATAAGGCTTGAATTTTCACTGAAAGAGTAAAATTAAAGATCCTTATAAACAATTATGCAAAGAAGAAAAATCAAACTATAGTGGGCTATCTCTTTACCTCCCAATAAATAAATAAACAAATACATAAGAAAATAATTTTCCTTATACCACTTAGGGGATCTAGTGTGTCAGATGGCAGTAAATTTCTGCCTAGGGTGTTACCAGTATTTTTTGTTGTTGTTAAGTTGTGGCAGCTTTAGTCCTATAATGAATCTACTTTCTGATGGAAGGCTAGGGATTAGTAGCAATAAAAAAAGGAGAAAGATTTGACATTTTCATAGGGAAAATGTGGGAAGCACTTGTTCTCCCATTAAACATGATATTTCAGTGGCTGGCTGCTCTGAGGGAGAATGTTCTGTACCTTGGCTGTGTCTTCTCGGGTTGAGAGGAAAGCAGCAGCTTAAGGTATAAATAACTGTTTGAATAGTCTGCATTCTGCATGGCTGTAATGTTCCTAGCCAACAAAAAGTCCTTATTGTACCAAGCCAGGGTGATGATGCTGAAGAGAAAAGAAAGGCTTTGCTTGTTCAGGATATTATAGCTTTCACTGTGTCTCTAAAAAGGTTTTTGTCATCAAATTAGCCAAATCCTGTGTCCACTTGAATTTCTCATTTGCCTAGTGTTCCTTTCCTTTGAATGAGAAACATCTGTGCTGACTTCTATTCCTGCCCATGCTGTACACATTTTGAAATACAAGAGCTTTAAATGGATTGAGAATCAAGCATATCTTGCTTATCCTACTCAGTGCCCTTGACTGTGCTCAGTTATTTGCTAATCCAACAAATATTTACTGAGTCCCTACTAAGTGTGAGGATATGGTATGGACAGAAACAGTTCCCACCTACGTGAAGTTTATAGTCCATCAGGGTTCTAGATGTTGATCTAATAGTCAGTTCTGTGAGAAGCATTTTGAAAGGTGAATACAAGGTGGTAGGTCATGATGTGGGGCTTCCCTGGGGACAGCTCAATGATAAAGAATCCACCACCAATGTAGGGGATGCGGGTTTGATCTCTGGGTCGGGAAGATCTCCTAGAGAAGGAAATGGTAACTCAGTGTTCTTGCCTGGAAAATCCTATGGGCAGTGGGCTACAGTCCATGTGGTCGCAAAGAGCCAGACGTGACTTAGCGACTAAACAACATCATGATTTAGTTCTCTCTAAGAAAGTGATATTTAAGCTGAAATCTGAAGGATGAGGACACATGATCCATACTGAAAGAATAAAGAATATGGGACGGGGTAAGGGCTAAGCTGCAAAGCAAAGGAAGAAGTGATATAAGAAGTCCTAGAGAAAAAGAAGAGGGTGGATGGAGAGCACCTTCAAGGAACTGAAAGAAAAAGGTCAGGAGAGAAAGACTTGTGATGAAAAGATCATGCTAGGCCCTCTAGATCGAGCCTCTTGGAGAGCTTTATGCACTAAGATAACTTGACCAGATTTGCTTTTTTATGAAAATGATTCCAACTACTCTGTAGAGACCTTCGAGGAAGGAGAAGGTTAGTGCCATACTCCAGGTAGGAGAAGATGGGGGCTCCAGAGAGTGCGGGAGGTGGACTGGGAGATAAGTGGAAAGATGAAAGAGAGATGTAAGGAAACACTGAAAACAGACCATCTAGGGGTGAGGGGTGATGAGTCTGCTTCAGAGAACCAGGTGATGAATGACCACTGATGTGAGATATCAAACCTAGAAGGTCACATCAGCCTTTCCAGTTCTCCAGCCAAGAATCTACTACCTAAAGAGACAAGTTCAGTTTTCTTATCCTATCTAAAAGAAGTTTTCTCAGCACTACTGATATTTGATTTCCCTGGTGATTCAGACAGTAAAGAACACACCTGCCAATGCAGGAGCCACAAGAGACGTGGGTTCAAGCCAGGGGTTGGGAAGATCCCCTGGAGAAGGGAATGGCTACCCAATCCAGTATTCTTGCCTAGAGAATTCCATGGACAGAGGAGCCTGATAGGCTACAGTCCATATAGTCTTAAAGGGTCAGACACAACTTAGCGAGTAACACTTTCACTTTTTTTCAATTCCTGTGCACTTTAAAATGATGAGCAGCATTCCTGGTGTCTAGTCACTAGAAGCCAGAAGCAGCTCTGCCTGCCCAAGTTTTGACAACCAAAAATGTCTCTGGAGGGCGACATCATCCCTCTTGAAGACATAAACCTGTTCTGATTCCACTTCATCCACACATCTTCTTATCGTTCTTTCTCCAATGTACCCTACCCTGGATCATCACATTCTTGTCCTCACTACTTCCTACATGTGCCAAAAGACCACAGGAGATTTGTTTAATAATGCCATTTCTGGCATCAAAAACACAAACCTGGGTTATCCTAGCTCCATAGTTCATTAACTGTAAAACATTAAATTACTTAACCACTTTTAGTTCTTCATTTGTAAACTCTCTTCCTTGTGAGACTATTCAGAAGATTATCACAGTCAAATGAGAAATACAAAGCATCATACGTTTTAGGTTCTCAATTTATTTTAGTTACCAGGAAAATATACTCATTTCACCTTTCATGTCCCTTCCCATGACATAGCCAGGGCCTAAAATAACACTCATCTCTGCTAACCACCACCCACCTATTGAATTTAAATTTGACTTATCTCTCAGGATCCTCATTGACATTTCTTACCCATGGAATATTTCTACCAATTATTCTTAAATATACTGATTAGTGCTATTTTCAAACTCCAGCAGCAGTTAGAGCTCATACTGTATAATTTAGAACTTATTCATTTATTATCATATTTTCCATTTTTCTGTGCAATTCTTCAAACTTCCTAACAGTATACAAATTCCATGATGATAAGGGGAGGATATATTTTTATGGGCAACAACTGATGTTGAATGGATGCCAATAAATTGAAGCCACCCACAAGTGGGAGGAAAAGTCAATTTCTAATTATAGCTAAGTAGCCACAGGACCACCCTGTGCAAAAGCAGCTGGATGGATAAGATCACCTTATTCCTTCTGATCTTGTTCATGCACATGGATGCCAATCTGCATAAAATATAAATGAATTCCCAGCAAGAGTGAGCTTCTCTAAGAGACTGACCTTTCTCCTGTGTTTGAAGAGAAGGAAGAGTTCCAGGAATTCAAGGTGAATAAATGGCGCTGCCACACACCTTCACAGGAGGCTCTGACTGAGAGCTAGGATCTCATTTGGCTTTGAACTCAGCATGAACTCAATTCTCAAATCTACTGTAGAAACTGACTTTGAAATTAACCATTTATTCTTTGACCTTGACTTTGCTAAGACACCAAAGTGGACTCAAAGGAAACAGAAGTCTTGACCATTGGACCCATGAGGCAGAGAGTTAGGAAATGAGGCTTCTATTAGTACTTATATCAAGAAGCTTGCTGTATTTTTGCTATTAGCCAAACTCTTGGTAGGTGTTCCATAAATGTTTATGGAAATAGATTCTCCAACTCCATGTCTTGAAAAGGCCTTTGTGTCTCCAGCTTCAGTTTTCCTATCTGCAATATGAAAAGCTGAATCAACACCATGGGGTTTCAAACTAAACATCTAGTATTTCACAGAGTTGTCCCAAAGTCCACTTGGGACTGGTGATTGGTCAGAAGACATTAAGTGACCAGGATTCTGAACTTGTCATTTTCATTTCAATCAGATAATCAGCTTTTTGTTGTTATTGTTGCTATTTTATAATTTTGTGCTCTGCTTAAGTTTCATTTGAATTGAGGAGTCAGCTTCTAAAAATAAACAAAAACTTTCAAATCACTGACCTACACAATCTTTAAGGTTCTTCCAACAGTGTGGTATGATCTATGATCTTCATTATGGATAAACAAGAGGAAATGAGAAGGAAAAAAAAAAAAAGCACTGCTTTTCTGCTTTAAGGAGAGATTTAGGTTATATTCAGAAAAGAGTTTAACTGGAAAAAACTTAAGAGTTAATGATAGAATAAGGAAATTAGGCAAATCTTTTCCCTAAATAATTCAAAGTTTGGCTATCATTGTAAATAGACATTCTGGGGGAGCAAGATCAATTTCACTCAACCAACAACAGTATCACTACAATGAGTATAGCCCTAGATTGCGTACTGGACCCTTAAGAGTAAAGAGCCGTGACTCAGACAAGTTTCCCATCTTCAGAATGTTCACAATCCAATAGGGAGCTAAGGCATCTAAAATATTTAGCTGGGATAAAATTAAGAAATTGTAAATGCCATATAATTAATACACACCCACACCCACACAGGCACACAAATATACATACATATGCCTGTGTGCTCAGTTGTGTCTGACTCTTTGTGACCCCATGGACTGTAGCCTGCCAGGCTCCTCTGTCCATGAAACTTTCCAGGCAAGAATACTAGAGTGGGTTGCCATTACCTACTCCAGGGGATCTTTCCAACCCAGAGATCAAACTTGCATCTCCTGTGCCCTCTGTATTGGCAAGCAGATTCTTCACCACTGTGCCACATGGGAAGCCCATATATATGGATAAAGCCTCTATTTATATAGATAGAGCCTATATAGAGAAATAGATATGTATCTTCTTTATCCATTCATCTATTCACGAACAATGAGGCTGCTTCCATGACTTGGCTACTGTAAACAGTGCTGCTATGAACAAAGGTGCATGTACCTTTTCAAATTATAATTTTTTCCAGATAGAATAAAATAAAAGCCACAGAAGACAGATGGAGAAAGTACAGAGGAGTGTTACGGGAGATCCAAGAAGAAGAAAATTAATTTTGATGGGAAAGATCAGAAATTACGTAACTGAGGAAGTAACTTTTGCACTGAACCAGGAGGAATTTGGAAACAAAAGGTGGCAGAAAGGTCATTCTGGTTAAGAAAAGACAATGAACCAATGCCCTGAAAAGAGAAATAGTAGGCTCTATCCAGAACACAGCAAGAAGAGATTTTGTTGGCAGAGAAGTAGGTCCTCATTTGTGCTCTGCACCAAACATGACCAGTGATATGTCAGGGTACCTTCCCCAACCACTTAAAACTAGAAGAAGCCACTTGATAGAGATTTGAGAAGAAGCAAGATTTGCTGCTTCCTTGGTGACTCAGATGGTGAAGAACCTGCTTGCAATACAGGAGACCTGGGTTCAATCCCTGGATCAGGAAGATTCCCCTGGAGAAGGGGATGGCAACCCACTCCAGTATTCTTGCCTGGAGAATCCATGGGCAGAGGAGCCTGGTAGGCTACAGTCCATGGGGCCGCAAACAGTCAGACACGACTGAGCGATGAACACTTTCACTTTTTTCAAATTTTGTTCCATGGCATTTACTCTACCTGGGCAACAATGGAGTGTGGAGTCAGAGCCTCATTCAGATTGGTTCCCAGTCACAGACACAGAGCCAACGCCCTCAGCCAGCCCTTGATAGATACAAGTCATTATTGTTTTAAGGCACAGAAATACAGTGTCTGATTGTTATCACATTGTGGTAGACAGAATTCTCAGGTAGTCTGCATGATTTCCACCCCATGGTAGCCTCACTTTTGTGTAATCCTCTCCTCTTTAGTGACCCTCTTCTAACCAGCCAAATATGGTGAAGGAGGTGGCAAAGTATCTCTGCAATCACCTTATGTAACGTCAGACTCCATCTTAACAGATCCCACTCTGGCTGTGAAAGATGTAAAAGATAGTGGTCTGAAAAGACCACGTGATAAAGAATGGTGGGCCTTTAGGAGCTAAGAGTGACCTCTAGCTGACAGTCACAGAAAAGACAGGAATAGAATGCTTTTGCGCACGTACATCTGCAGGGAATTGAATTCTGCCAGCAACCAGGTAAACTTGGAAGATGCTCTCAAACTTCAGAAAGAATAGCAGTCCAGTCTGTACCTAGACTGTAGCCTGTGAGACCTTGAGCAGAGGACACAAGTAAGCTGTGCCCAGATTCTTGACCCACAGAAAGTAGGAGCTAATAAATGAGCATTGCTTTCAACTCTGAGGTCTGTTATTGTTTGCTACACAACAGTAGACAACAAAGACACACAACAGAAACTAGCCTCTCCTCGTTCATACAGAACAGTGGAAATGAAGTCTATATTTCAGGTGTCTCCTTCAGAAGGCCTCATATACTTAGCTACTGAATCACAGCTCTTTTGTGGACAATGAAAGCTTCTGAAGGTCTTTGAGCAGAAGGACAGCTTGGTTACAAGAGTACATTCAGAGGAGTAATTTGCAAGCATATGGATGGAAAGATGTATTTGAAAAAAAAATAGATTTGACATTTATGCGTTTTTAGATACAACTGAGGAATTAAATAAATGCAGAATATTAAGTTCTCTTATCAAATCACTCAAATGTAGAAGGAAAGCTGTTCAGAGGAGCAATGCTGGCAGTTTTTCCTATATCAAATAGGATGCTGTTTCTACCTGTAATTCTACTTCAGCATGATTAAAATACCTCAAGTCTGTCCCTGGAGTTAAAATGAAAAATGTACCCAGTTGCACGCCTCCATCTTGTCACCAGGGGACTATTCCATTTGTTAATAGGCTTTGCTTTTTGCCAGGAATTTCGTTTTGAGCCACGAGTAAATTGCCTTTCATCTACACCAAAATTTGAAACATGTACAAAAGTGGTTTATGTTTTATTTACCACTTGCTCCGGCAGGGAGATGGGTTTAGCAGAGCTTAGATTCACTTTCCCAAGTCATGTGGGCTGCAGTAGGAAACTGTACTGCAGTCTTTTATTTGCCATGCTATTAAGCTCATGGGGACAAAACCATTTGGCTTGTGAGAATCCCAATACAACCACTTTCAGAGAAGTATTCAAGCCAGCACAAGAGAATTTCTCTTTTGCTGGTGAAATTCCCTTTCAAAAAAGTATACCCCAGCTGATCTTCAGTTTTTTCAGACTTTAGAGGCCAGTCTTTCCTTTAAAACATTGGAGTGGACAGATGTCTAAAGCCCAATGTTCATTCTTCCTACTACGTACTTCTTCTGGCAAGTCACCCTCAACCACATTTACAGACTATACGATTTGGTTGAGACACTACCACTAATCTGAGAGTGACTTAGGTTGAAGTTCAAAATAGCTCCTTCCTTAGGCTCATTTGAACTGACTAAACAGTGCATCTCAGGCCCTTTGACGAAGGTATTAAAAATTAAGCTCCTTCTCCTATCCCATTTGAACACAAAAGGATGTGAACCCAGAGCTGGTGTGCCATCTTGCTACTATATGGGTCTGCAAAGCTTGTTAACAGAGGGAGGATGACAGATGACCAGGCCCTGATGACAGCACTGATGAACACAGCATCCTGATGAACACTGCTTTATCCAGCAGAACTTGACATCAGTTAAACCCTGTGTTCAGCTATTCTTATTTATCTGAGTCAATAAAGCCCCTTTTATTATAAGCAACAGCCAACTGGGTTTTCTTATACTTTGAACTAAACCATCATCCTGCAGATCTCCAGAAGTCCATTTCTTGACCGTAATCTTTCTTCTAACATTGCAAGTAATATCTGAGGAATGCACACTGGACACTTCTCTCTCCTGTCATTGAACTGTGATTTTGCCCATAGTTTCAGAATTGTGTGCATCAACTCTTGCCCTCCCAGAAGTAAATGCTTACTGTCATTTGCTTCTGCTTCCCTCATAACTTTTTCAAATGTGCATACATCCCAACCCATGATTCTCCAGAGAGAGTCAACTAGGTGACAGACACTCACAGCTATTGATGGTGCATTTCCCAAGGTTTGCCTCAGAATAGTCCATTCACAGACCACAAGTAGACAGTGTGCTAGAGTAAGACAGTTCTCAGACAAGTATTCCCTAGTTTCATTTAAAAGTTACAAAGTTACCAGATCACATTGTGCTCTATTAGCAGAACTTCAGTATAAAAAGAAAGCAACAAAAGCCTCATTAATTGGTACTTCACCATCAGGGAACTAATCAGCTACATACAAAAAGGAAGTAATCTAAATGAATCTATCTATTGATCCATCTATCTATCTATCTATCTTTATCTCCCCTCCCTCCACATGCTGCATATATATATACATGTTTGTGTATTAATGGTGGGAAGAGATACTAAAGAAAAAGGCTATTAGTTGCCTATCCAAAAACTCTTGCCACCCCTTTCTTGCTGACTGAGAGCCCCTACATGTACACACACACACACACACACACACACACACAGAATTGAAATGCCAGGTCTTAATTTCTTAGCTTACTTTGCTAGAAGGAAAGATTCTATGGCTAACTTTGGTCAGTGGGGTATGAGGAGAATTGGGGGTTCTGAGAAATGTTCCCCCTCTTTGCTGAAAGAGAGAGGATGACTAAAGAGAAACTGCCCCTTTTCTGAACATGAGACCCTTTGCAAGAAAGTGAATCCTGGAGCTGTACCAGCTTCCTAGTCATCCTGGCATGACTGACCTGAGAGGGGAAGCCACCACCCAGAGGAGGCTGAGGGAGAAGGAGAAAGCTTGGTCCTAATGACACTGATGACAGGATTGATACTGAACTACTGGGACTCTGGATTTTTTACAAGAAATAGTGAATATTTCTATTGTTTAGGCCATGGCTAGTTAGTCTGTCCTCTGTGGCTTCAAGGTGCCCTGGCTGAGAAAGATGTAATAAGATAGAAATTAACAAAACCACCAGGAAGACTGAGAGATTGATCTTAAATGCAAAAGAAGAAATATGTGTTTTGAGAAAAATAAAAGTGGGTCTGCAAAGTTAGGCTAAACATAGAAGAACATAAATAAACAGCAAATAGATTGAAAACAATTTGAAAGAACTATGAAGATAGAAACCAAGGATGTTTATGTAGAAACTAGATTCTGAAAGTGGAATTAGGTCCCATTTTCCCTAGTTACTATGTGTATTGGACAAGCCACATGGGATCATGTATTTAATTTTTTTTTAAATAGAGAAAAATAACACCAACATTACCTCCTATTGCTGTGTTGATGTTATTGGTATTGGTGATGGTGATGGTAGTGTGGTGACAGTGTGTTTGTTTGAATGAATACCAAATGAAAAATAAGTGAAAATGCTTTGTAAACAGTGAATCTCAAATAATGTAAAAGTTGAGAGAACACTATCTTCATCACACCCTCCTTGTCATCACCTACATGTTAGGGACTGCTGAATTGTTAGTAGTGCACCCAGATCCCCCTACCTGGCCTGGGTGCCCATCTTCTAGCTGCTGAGACTGCTGGCTGAAAAGAGCTCACAGCTGCCCCCTTCTCAGAGCACTGCCCTCAGCTCCAGAGTGTGATACTCCCCCTGAAGGAAGCCATGCTCTTCCTCCTGCAGGGAGCCTACAGACAGTGACTGCCAAAGAAGGGATCTCCAATAAGAAATAAAGTGAAGTCTCATAGTCGTGTCTGACTCTTTGCGATGCTACGGGTGATAGACAGCCAGGTTCCTCCATCCATGGGATTTTCTAGGCAAGAATACTGGAGTGGGTTGCCACTTTCTTCTCCAGGGAACCTTCCTATCTCAGGGATCAAACTCAGGTCTCCCGCATTGCAGGCAGGCTCTTTACCTTCTGGGTCACCAGTGGATCCCAAGGGCTCTCCCAAGGGTGGCCTTGTTCAGGGGTACACTTTACAGTCCAGAGTAACTCAGGAGAGCAGGGTGAAACCAGACCCTAGCTGAAAACCACATCCTCCCCCAGTTCTGCCTATCCCCTGCTCCGACTCCCGCACTCCTTTACAGGTTCCCCGGGAAGCACACTCTCCATCAATCACAGGCACAGGAATCCCAATGGCAAGCTCTACTTAGAGAAACTCTTTCCTAAGACATCTTCCAGACACACACTGAGACGGCATTCAGAAATTAGGGAGTGGAGACATCATATGACATCCCTTAGGTGTGGAATCTGAAAAGAAATGATACAAATGAACCTACTTACAAAACAGAGAGAGACTCAACAGACTTAGAGAATGAACTTATGGTTTCTGGACCAGGGAGGGATAATTAGGGAGTTTGGAAAGGACATGGACACACTGCTATATTTAAAATGAATAAGCAACGAGGAACTACTGTATAGCACATGATACTCTGCTCAATGTTATGTATAGCATGTGAAACTGTTCAATGCTATGTGGCAGTCTAGAGGAGAGGGGGGGTTAGAGGAGAATGGATACATGTATACATATGGTTGAGTACCTTCACTGGTCACCTGAAATTATCACAATATTGTTAATTGGCTATACCCCAATACAAGATAAAAAGTTAAAAAAAAAAAGAAATTAAAGAAGAAAGGGCTGAAGAATTAAAACTTTCAAGTTACAGAGGGAAGTCCAGACAGTTTCTAAAACGAATAGAGTAAAAATATATACATACAACTTTATTGTTTAAAAGTTATAAAAATGAGCAGTAGAAGAAATAAAAATACTAATATAATCATCAAACATTTGGGGAAGATAAGAGGGAAAAATAATAGAATGAATAAATCTTCAGTTCTTATACAATGGAGTAAAAAGATATTGCCTAAAGGTAATGAATCAAGAAATGGTGTGTAGACACACTATTTGGATACCTGAGGGTATCTTCAGGAAAAAAAGAAAAATAGAAATAGTTAACGAGAGTTTATCTCTGAGGAACATGATGAAGAATAGAAAAAGGCAATCAGGGGGACTGTAGTTTTTCACTGTAAACTCTATATTTTGCCTTATACATGAACCCCAATGTACAGAAAGAAACACAGATATGTATGCACATACACACATTCAAAGGTAGCAGCCCTTTTTCTCTGGAATTGACTGTAGCATATTAATATATCTTGATCATTCTACATGATAATAAGTCAAAATATTAAAAATTTTAGGTATTATCATAAGTGAAATAAATCAGAGAATGACAAATACGGTTCGATTTCACTTCCATGTGGAATCTAAAAAACAAACGGAAAAACATAACAAACCAGAAACAGATATAAAGATGCAGAGCACAAACTGGAGTTGGCCAGATGGGAGGAGGGGAGGAGACGGAAGTTAAAGGTGAGGGAGACTGAGGTACAAAGTGCAGCTGTAAAATAAATGAGTTTCATGAATATGAAAACTACAATGTGGGGAACACAATGAACAACTATATAATATCTTGCTTTGGTGACAGATCATAACTTGATTCACTGAGATGATCATTTTGCAAAGTAGAGAAATATAGAATCACTATTCTGTGTAATAGGAACTAATATAAGTCAATCATACTTCAGAAGTAAAGAAACTCACAGAAAAATAGATTACATTTGTGGTTACCAGTGGTGGGGAGTGAGGGGAGGAGGGGGAGTAGACTTAGACAAAGATGGCCAAAATGCACTAGCTTCCAGTTATAAGATACATAAATCAACCCAATAAATTAACACTGCTATATGTTATACATGAAAGTTTTTAAGAGATTAAGTCCTAGAAATTCTTAACACAAGGACAAATATTTTTTTCTATTTCCGTAATTCTTTATCTATAGATGATAGATGTTCAGTAAATTTATTATAATCATTTCATGATACATATAAGTAAAATCATTATGCTATACACCTTAAACTTATATAGTGCTGTATGTCAATTATATGTCAATAAAGCTGGAAGAAGTAAAAAAGCTTTACACAGTCTGATTTAATCCTCAGAGACATGCTATGAATTAATTACTATTATTACTCCCATATTAAAAGCTGGAAGACTAAGGATCACAGAGGTTAAATAACTTTCTCAAGGTCATGGAGTAGATTTTCAGAATAAAAGTAAGATTCAGTTCAGTTCGGTTCAGTTGTGTCTGACTCTTTGCGACTCCATGGACTGCAGCACGCCAGGCACCCCCGTCTGTCACCAACTCCCAGGGTTTACTCAAACGCATATTGAGTCGATGATGCCATCCAACCAACTCATCCTCTGTCATCCCCTTCTCCTCCTGCCCTCAATCTTTCCCAGCATCAGGGTCTTTTCAGATGAGTCAGTTTGGATCAGGTGGCCAAAGTAGTGGAGTTTCAGCTGCAACATCAGCCCTTCCAATGAATATTCAGGACTGATTTCCTTTAGGATGAACTGGTTGGATCTCCTTGCTGTCCAAGGGACTCTCAAGAGTCTTCTCCAACACCACAGTTCAAAAGCATCAATTTTTTGGTGCTCAACTTTCTTTATAGGCCAACTCTCACAACCATACACGACTACTGGAAAAACCATAGCTTTGACTAGAAGGACCTGTGTTGGCAAAGTAGTGTCTCTGTTTTTTAACATGCTGTCCAGGTTGGTCATAACTTTTCTTTCAAGGAGCAAGCATTTTTTAATTTCATGGCTGTAGTCACCATTTACAGTGATTTTGGAGCCCAAAAAGATAAAGTCTGTCACTGTTTCCACTGTTTCCCCAATCTATTTACCATGAAGTGTTGGGACCAGATGCCATGATCTTAGTTTTCTGAATGTCAATCTTTAAGCCAACTTTTTCACTCTCCTCTTTCACTTTCACAAGAAGCTGTTTAGTTCTTCATCACTTTCTGCCATAAGGGTGGTGTCATCTGCATATCTGAGGTTATTGATATTTCTCCTGGCAATCTTCGTCCCAGCTTGTGCTTCATCCAGCCTGGCATTTCACATGATATACTCTGCATATAATTTGAATAAGCAGGGTGACAATATACAGCCTTTACGTGCTCCTTTTCCTATTTGGAACTAGTCTGTTCCATGTTCAATTCTAACTGTTGCTTCTTGACCTGCATACAGATTTCTCAGGAGGCAGGTCAGGTGGTCTGGTGTTCCCATCTCTTTCAGAATTGTCCACAGTTTGTTGTGATCCACACAGTCAAAGGCTTTGGGATAGTCAATAAAGCAGAAGTAGATGTTTTTCTGGAACTCTCTTGCTTTTTCAATGATCCAGCAGATGTTGGCAATTGGATCTCTGGTCCCTCTGCCTTTTCTATATCCAGCTTGAACATCTCGAAGTTCACGGACAGAATATTCCAGAGTAAAAGTGAGATTCAAAACTGAAAATTCACACCCTTAACTGCTGAACCATTCTTCCTCCCAGATCATTTAGAATAGCCTGCCCTGTCCTGTGGGACAGTCTACCCTGAAACTAACACCTTTGAACTTCCCAGACTGCCCAATGAATTTATCTGCAGTGGTGGTGTTCATTTCTTGAGAAGTAGTAATGAAAATAGAATGAATTTTAAGACAGCTTTCACACACCCAAGTGTCAGTACACAAATACTTTTCTGCATCTGAATTCATGAAATAAAAATGAGCATTCCAGTTGATGAATTGAGTACTTTGCTATTTTCTATTACTCACTGATTTTCTGGCTTTTCAGATCTGTTACACAGCCTTGATAAGCTTGCATATAAACTATTGAGTGGTTTCATGAAAGCATCAAGCAATGCTCTTAAACTTTTAAAATAATCATCAGTTGATAATACTGGGCCGTGAATTGTCCAATTAGTGCCTGCATCTGCATTTTAAAAGAAAATGGTGCACATAATTAAATCCTACAAAAAGGTTCTTTTTTGCTTGAGAATGAACTACAAAGAGTACCCCCCACCCTCAAATAAATCTTGCCTTTCATTTTGTACACTCATTTTAATTTTTCTCTAGCTGAGATGCCATAAAAACCAGCCAGCTCAACATTAGAAATTGAAAGTGAATGCTGGAGCGTGATAATGGCTAAGAATAAGAAGAGAATATCCTGGAATCATAAGCATTTCTTGCAAACAAACCAAAAAAAAAAAAAGATAATTTATTGCTCTGTGAAGCCCCACAGCTGGCTTAATTGATGCATTTCTCACTTTGTTCATGCAAAAATGAACAAATGAATGTCTGAGTATCTCCCACATCCTCTTCTTAGAAAATGTGGATCAAGTCTTCAATACTTATGGTGAAATGGCTTCTACTGTGAGTGTTCATGAGGTAAACAAGCAGAGCACATTTTGCATATGCAACATCAAGACCATCTATCCTGGCCAGGCATTCTGAGAATACCCAAAAGTCCTCCAGGAATCTGGTCCTATCTTCCAGCCTCACCTCATCTTCTTTTGCTCTCTTCTTTTGCTCACCTCTCTTCTGCTCACTGGGCTCAAGTCACACATACTCTTTCTTTTCCTCAAACCCCAAACTTCTCTCTTTGAGCTTGAAGATCTCCTGAGTTCTTTGCATCTTCTGGTCACATCTCAAATGTCAGTTCCTCAGAAAGATGTTACAGAATTTCTCCTACACACAATGCTCTTTATTTCATTCCTATCTTTTCTTTTTCCAACCTTTCAAAAAAAGGTTTTTAAGTACAGAAATTGATTTTATTCATTTGGTTCACATAATCTGTCATTGGGTCATAAAATGGACAGTAGGACGAGAGTTTGGTACCTGGTTTCCAATTCATGTTTCTGCAGTAAAGGGGCTGTGTGTCTTGGAGCAAGGTTTCATTTATAAATTGCGGGCTTGAATTCCGAGACCCTGAACTATCCCCACTCAGCTTCCTGTCTACTGTGATATGACTTTGCCAGTCCTCTGTCTTAATCAGCATAGATTTACTATTCCAAGAAATTTTTCCCAGGAAGAGAAAACAACTTTATTGTACATTCCAAGAACTTACCTGAAAGATCCATCGATTCTTCAACAGAAAATACTAGCTGACTGTTTATACCCCTAGATCCTTTTAATTGTTTACCTCAAAGTCCTTGCCTTATTGTATCTACCAACTCTAAACTATCATATCATGATTCCATCCAATCCTAACAAGATGCCCCTCCTTGCCTAAAGGACCCATCTTAAGCCAAGCTTCAACAATCACCCTGATTGCTCCTCCCCAGCTAGATACAATCAAGACTGGCTATGTAGGTAGTGTTTTCTCTTCCCACAGTGAATGATAAAGTCAGCTCTGACTTATCAACAGGTTGTTCTGATGACTTATGGAGGAGCCTGCATTGGGCTATATGGTTTAGATTAAATCCTTCTTGTCCTCAGGGTTTCATTTATAAATTAAGGAGGTGGGTCTCAAAAGTCGCTGAGACCTTCCAGCTTTGATGTTCTCTAAGACCCTTTGGGAAGGCACTCCCTTTCCCTCCAGGTGGTCTTTTTCCAAGCTGAGAGATGCTTAAAGAAAAGCACAATAGCTTCCTGCGGTTGTCAGAAAGTGGATTCAGGTCAGGCTCTTGGGGTGGCATGGAGTTTAATGGCTGAGTTTTCAAAAGCTGGCTTTCTACTTTCCTCTGCTTGTCACCTCCAGGAGAGACGAGGTGGCCATTGTTCACTTTTATCTGGCTGCACACAAAAGGCACTGACTCAGAGGGTAGGAAGAGGTGCTGTCTTCTTGGCTAAGAGCCACACTCGATGCCTGAATGGAGCATCCTCCTGAGGAGTCTCCTCTCAGCTCCCTGGGGAGACCTTTGGCTGCAGCCACAGCAGCAAGTAGCTAATTGTCTCAAGTGCAGCGCTCCTTTGGCTGCAAACAGAAGCACAAAGCCCTGTGAAGGTGAGAGCTGAACTGCCCTCACATCTCCTTGAACAATGTGAAGATGGATTATGAATGGGTATTTTGGAAACATAACAAACACAGTGATTTATATTCATGATTGGCTAATCCCAGAGGGGCTTCTGGAATGGGCACAGAAAAGAGTTCTTTGATCTTTCAGAGTGTGAATTGAGTGAAAAATTATTTCAAAAACCATTCTCTATGAGGTCCAGAGACCAGAGGGTTGGGCTGTTTATAATGATAATTTGCTTTTTAACCAAACCTGGATTTGGAAGGTTGAAAGAAGGGCAACATAAGGACTCTAATGTGATTAAGTCATTCGGGGCAGGGAAGGATGGGAATAAAATAAGAAATACATTTAAAATACAAATTTTTATTATTATTACTATTATTATAAGTTTCAATTAGGTAACTGAATATATTTTTAAATTGCAGAAACATGTGTTTGACTATCTAATTCAATGAATATCAAATTGAGTTTGGGAATATAGGTACTTGGGTTCTTTGATGCTAATATATAATTCCAATTCCATAGCCCCACCTCTGTCCCCATCCCTCTTTTCTATTTTTCCCCACATCTCTTAATATGTCCCCTTGGTATAATCCTAGAGGTGATAGTTGGGTATTTTAACTATTTTCTTAGTTTCTGGCATAGGAGGAACCATGTCAAGGACTCCTTTCATCTTTAAAATGGGCACCTTTCAATCTGTACACAGGAGCTTTTTTTTCTTTTTTTCATTTATTAATACAAGGAATGCCAACACTCTTGTTTTCATCCAATAAGAAAACTGGACACAAACATTGAGGGACAGGAAAATGTCCATTTGTTTCTAAATGCTTACACATGGACATACCTTATTTAAACTCTAAGTACTTTTAGGGTCTCATTTAATGCCTTAGTCCTGGAAACTCCATGTCTACAGGCCTTGTAACTGATGGGGTCTTAGAATTATCCAACTTTACTTCTAAAAAAATTTTTTAAGTTAAATTAAGCTATAACCCGGAGAAGGCAATGGCACCCCACTCCAGTACTCTTGCCTGGAGAATCCCATGGATGGAGAAGCCTGGTAGGCTGCAGTCCATGGGGTCATGAAGAGTCGGGTACAACTGAGCGACTTCACTTTCACTTTTCACTTTCATGCATTGGAGAAGGAAATGGCAACCCACTCCGTTGTTCTTGCCTGGAGAATCCCAGGGATGGTGGAGCCCGGTGGGCTGCTGTCTATGGGGTCACATAGAGTTGGACACGACCGAAGTGACTTAGCAGCAGCAGCAGCAGGCTATAACTGCTTTACAATGTTGCATGAGTTTCTGCTATACAACAAAGTGAATCAGCTATGTGTATACATATATCCCCTCCCCCTTGAGCTTTTCTCCCATGCCACCTTCCCCATCCAGTCCCTCTAGGACATCACAGAGCAGCAAGCTGAGCTTCCTGTGCTATACAGAAGCTTACCACTAGATATCTATTTCACACATGGTAGTGATATACGTCAGTGCTCCTCTCTCAACTCATCCCATGATTCAGCTAAAGAATGGGTCTGAGAGATCCTGAGACAATGCTTTCTACAGAGCCATGCTCTTTGGGTATATTCTCTTTATCCCTCCCTCCTTCCTTCCTATTCTACTTGAATGGAAAATGAGCCAGGAATCCATGGAGGAAGGCTTGACAGCATTCCCTTTATCACATTTGTGATAATCAGCTTTCCAGTGCTCACCAGATGATCACACTCTTTCACCTATTTATAAAGGGTATGTGTATTTAAAAAGAGGAAAAAGCCGTGCATCAAAATCAAATTACCCAGTGTGATTACCTTTTCTTCCACTCTGAAAAAAACAGAGCTTCCATGTAACCTGTTTCCATTCAATCAGCGTCTTTGCAAATTAACACAGTTAACAATAGGAAAGACGTGCACAGCCAAGGCTCTGAATAATCTCATTACGTATCTCTCAACAATTAAGTACATTAATTAAGTCCCCATTTCAAAGGGATGTTGGTGAAGCCACTCATATTCAGTCCCACCTTTCTGTGCTTCCTCTTCCCGTAAGGTTTTGAATAACTTTTCATTATACCTCAAAGGGTTTGGGTTTATTACCAAAAACATGAGTGACGAGATTATCCTGCATGAGTGACTTCCAAAGTCCCAGATGTTCTTTTACTTCTCTTTGTAGCAAGGAAGACTTTAGTAACTTTTAGTGTGGTTTCAGAGATCAGAAAAATCTGGGCCCCCATCTTGGTTTATCCACTTTGATCTCTGACATCTCTCTGCCTCACTTTCTCTATTTGTCTTAAAAGATCTATAAAAGTATCAAACTCATGAGGTTATTGTGAATATTAACTGATGTAATTAAAGGAAGCTACATAGCTCAGTGCCTAGTTTGTAGTGAAACACTCAATAAATCATTGCTAGTAGTAGTCTTAGTTGCAGTAGTGGCAGCAGTCTAAATTTAACAATGTAGGCACATTGCTGTATTGTGATAGAGCAACAGCGCAAAAGGCAGATAAACAGAAAACTTGGGCTCTGATTCTGTCTCCTATTAGATCTTTTGACCTGTCTCAATTACCCTCTACTGTGCAAGACTGTCATGAAAATAAACTGTGACAATAGATGTAAATTCACTTTTTAGACTATAGAGACATATATGATTAATGTCATTAGAAAGTCATCTGTAATGTTTTTGTATTTTTCAAGTCTATTAAGAGGGTAATTGCAAAAGCACCTAAAATTGTATAAATTTCTGCTCATCACTAATAATTGCAATAGTCAAAGCTCTCTGATTACAAAAGAAAACAAAATCAAATCAAACTGCTCATGTAAAAAGGAGGTTTGTGGAGACAGTATCATAACATATCATGAGTATCCATTCATCCATTAAAAATATATTATTGAATATTTACACCATTCTAGAAATTGTGCTTTGTATTAAATATATTAAGATGCATCAAGAAGTTAACACTATATTGGAGAAAATAAATGAAAAGTATGCTGGGAAACAGGCAAACATATGGCAACAAAAGCTCACACACATTTACAAATTAAGAAAACAATGTGAGGCTATGCATGTAATAAATAGTATATCATTACAGAAAGCATGTGGGAAATGGTGGGATACCATAGAGGAGAAAGCTTTTATGTCCACACTTGAAGAAAGAACCCAAGGAAAACTTTGTAGGCAAAAGCAATGTAATTTTTAAGACTTTAAGGAGGAAAGATCTTGGCAAATCTGAGAACTGGAAAGGCATCAAGTATGAGGGGCTTAGTACAAAACACATGGGGGGATGGCTTGGGTCCAGGCAGAAAACACAAATCCAGTTCATTTATTCATCCATCCATTCATTTAGCACACATTCATTAAGTATCAACTTTGAGTCAGGTACTCCTAAAAACCAGACACATAAAGTTTGCCCAAGGTGACTGAACTCATATTCTAATGAGAAGACAAGTTTTTTAAAAAAATGAATATATACATAAAAATGCAGGCTACATCAGCATATAACTAGTATTACACCAAGATTATCTGTGAAAGGTATCTTTGTTCAAACTGCTGTAACAGAATACCACAGGCTGGGTGGCTTATAAACAACAGCCATTTATTTCTCACGGTTGTAAAGGCTGGGAAATCCAAGATCAATGTCCCAGCAGATTCAGAATCTGATGAGAGCATGCTTCCTGGATCATAGACAGCTGTTCTCTTTATGTATCATCACAAGGTAAAAGTGGTAAGGGTGCTCTCCAGGTCTCTTAGATAAGGGAACTAATCCTATTCCTGAGGATTCTACTCTCAAGACCTCATCATCCCAAAAGCCCCACCTCCAAACTTTCAACATGTGAATCCGGGACAAGGGGGACACAAACTTTCAGCCCATAACAGAGCAAATGTGAACTGAGAAGAGAAGATAACTTAGAATGGAGTCCAGGAAACTCCACATCTTGAGTTCAGAATTAGAAAAGAAGCCAAAACCAAGGACTGGGAGAAGGATCCTGAGAGGTAGGAGAGTAATAAGAGAAGTGTCATAGAGATAAGAAAGGAAGGTCAAGGAAAAAGTGATTGAACATGGTGAGGCATTTCCAAGAAGGTCAGTAATGGATACCTATTTTTCTTTCTGGAAGGCCACAAGGTTATTTCCACTGCTCACATCCATTTAGTCTCCTCTGCCTTTCTATTTCTCTTAACAGACTTACTTCTTTAGTGACTCCTGGATACCATATGCTCCTCCAGAACTCTGGTTTACATGACCTTTGGCTAAATCTCCTATCACCCCCATCCAGACCCAATTCTACATGGACTGTTACTTTTAGTGTTGTCATCATCAGCCACAGAGCCAGCTTCACACTGTTGCACCTCAGAACTTCTGGGAGATAGAATCTGATTGGTCTGTCTCAGATCAGGGGTTGACTTTTTGTTCCATCCTTCTCTGACTAAGGTGAGGGTCGTCTCACACGGTTTCTGGTGTTTTCAAGCTAGTCCCCACACCCCTTCAGCAGGGTTGTAGGTGGGAAGAGAAAATAATTTTAAAGAAGAGTATGTGATCTGGGAAGGAACCCAAAATGGGCTACTCTAATAATGTACCCTGATACATGACATCCCCTTAAATCACTAGTGGATGCCTCTGTGTCTAATAACATGCTCACAATTGTCCTTGTCAAGCAAACCACACCAAAGCATGGTGCTACATTCTAGGTACCATGTCAAGGGCAGACAGACACAAATATCAATTCAAACACAGAATGCAATGAACATGAAGTAAAATACTGCAACAGTAATGTTGGGGGAGTGTGTAATTTCCTCGGTTCTGTCTCACTGCAGCAAAAATATGACCAGTGTTACGGCTCAGTTACAGCTCAGTTTAAATGCTGGGCCAGTGTTACAGCTTGGTTACAGGTCAGTTTTATTTGGCAAGCAAAGGAAAATGCATCCTCGAGGCATGAAGGCAGGTCGACCCAAAAGATGCAAAGAGAAGACAGGGGCTCAATTTTGGCTTCTCTTTTTATATGTTTTTTCTCCTCCCAGGGAGCCGGCCCTATGTAAATTGGGCTAGCCAGGAGGGAGATTTGTTTCACCTGAGGTTCTCACTCTGGTCCTTGGACATTCCTTTGTTCTATTTCCATGGGCTTTTTCCTTTTAGCCACCACTATTTTGGAGTCCTTTTTCCTATTCTAACTACCTAACAGTATTATAGCAAGGGGCAAGGGATGGTGGAGACTGTGGTTAAGGAGAAAAACTAATATTAATATTTAAGTATATAATCTAGAAAAATGGTACTGATGAACCTATTTGCAGGGCAGCAATAGAAATGAAGACATAGAGAACAGACTTGTGGACACAACGAGGGGAAGGAGAGAGTCAGGTATATTGAGAGAGTAGCACTGACATATATACAATACTGTGTGCAAAGCAGAGCTATAGGAAAGCTGCTGTATAGAATAGGGAGCCCAGTGTGGTACTCTGTGATAACCCAGAGGGGTGGGATGGGGGAGGAAGGGTGGAAGGGAGGCTCAAGATGGAAGGGATATGTATATACTTATGGCTGATTCACATTGTTGTATGACAGAAACCAACACAATGCTATAAAGCAATTATCCTCCAATTTAAAAAAAAAGGGGGGGGAGGCAACCCCTTCTCACCTCTGGCTGATAATTATCATGCAGGAATGTGGGGCTTGTATTTGCCAGATCTTCTGATAATTCAAAAGGTTTCAAGAAATGTAGATGAGGATGCAAAATTATAAAATCTCTCAATTTAAAGGCTGGGAACAACAAAAAAGTTCCTTGACCACTGCTGCAAAGGGCAGTCTAAAATAAATCTGCAGGTAAAATCCAGCCCATATGCTTTCTGGGTGACACCTTTGTTGCAGGAAGGGGGACCCCTTCCAGGGCCCGAAACTGGGCTCTTGTCTAACACTCGGAAATGAATTGTCCGAGGAGACACATGCTGACAAAGCAAGAGATTTTATTGGGAAAGGGCACCCGGGTGGAGAGCAGTAGGTAAGGGAACCCAGGAGAACTGCTCTGCCGCGTGGCTCGCAGTCTTGGGTTTTATGGTGATGGGATTAGTTTCCGGGTGGTCTTTGGCCAATCATTCTAATTCACAGTCTTTCCTGGTGGCGCACGCATCGCTCAGCCAAGATGGATGCTAGCAAGAGGGATTCTGGGAAGTGGACGGACAGGTAGTGTCTCCTCTCGATCTTTCCCGAACTCTTCCAGCTGGTGGTGGCCTATTAGTTCCGTATTCCTTATCAGGATCTCCTGCCATAAAACAACTCATGCAAATGGTTACTATGGTGCCTGGCCAGGGTGGGTGGTTTCAATCAGTGTGCTTCCCCTAACACCTTCACTCTAAATCCTATGCTGGGGAACTTAGAAAAGCACTTGAAAAATCCACTCAGTTGGACAATTTTCTATTATTATTTAAGACAATATTCTATTATTATTATTTAATAAATTGAATTTATTAAATTTCTATTATTGTTTAAGACACCATCCCAAGTACTTTAAATGTGAAATCTCATTTTATCTTTACAAGAACCCTGAGACGAAGGTATTTTGCTATCCTTTTTACAATAGAGGGAAAGGAGGATGAGAAAGGTAAGGTAACTTGTTCAAGATCACCTATTTAGTTGACCTTGCCTATTAAGTTAGGCAAATTTGTACTGTGATGGAGCAGGAATCTGAGCCAAAGTTATCTCATTCAAAACCTTGTGTTTGCTACGAAATTCCTTAGATTTCATTATGTCGTGTTTATGCTGTTTCCCTCTCTAAGAATTCAGGATTTCCTTTATCACCATGCTGATGCTCACAGGATCCTCAAGCTCTTTCTGGTTCAGAGCAGCCATGTCAGTCACTAAACCCTCTGTAGAATGAGCTGCTTGCTCTGAGTGCCAACCCCACTCTTACAGATCCCCTAAAATTTCTCTCATGAGGAAGTCTCCCCCAAGAGTTGCTGAGCCCTGGTGGTTTTGAAAGAGAAACCATGCTATCTACGACACAATCAGTTTCTTCATTTATTCTATTCAAATGGTGAGGGATGGCAGGGAAGGAGAAGGATGTCTGTGAAAGAGTGGGGGTGGGGAAGATGGTGTGAAACAGGAAGTGATTCATATGCACATTTATGTATGATTCAGACAGAAGCTGACAGATGCTTAGAAAATCCTTTAGAAAATGGACAAAATTTTATAGTCCCAAAGACATTTGATTAAAAATCTAAAGCTTGGCACATTAGAGACCTAGAAGATGTATGAACAGGAAAGTAGTAGGAAGGTTCAGAAGTTAACCTGTCCTTCCCAGAACTGGTTAACCTGTGCTCCACCCCAGTTAGGGATACTGGCTCCAATTCTGCTTCTGATGTAGCCCATCAGTAATTAAATCACAGCCCTGGCTCTCTGTTGCTAAAAAGAACTGGATTTTAAAATAGATCTATTGCTTAGCAAATTCTTGTGGGTCTGGGATTTTCATTCAATTCTGATAAGCTTTTTGCTGCCTAACTCTCCTCTCCTCTCAATTTATTAAATACAGAGCTGATTCCTTGAACTCCTTGGTGCAGCCCAGAGACCGCGTCACTTCAGGGAGCTAAAACACCTCCTTGGGCTGTTCGGACCAGTTAGGAATGAGTTCAGCCTTTCCACTGGGCAGGCGTATAAACTGTGGCACAGTGAAGGATATGACAGCCATATCTGCAGCAGTGAAGAGAAACTCCACTCTGAGTCAGCCCAAGCTCTTTCCAGTTTTTCCTACTGCCCCACTCATAAATAAGGGGACAAAGACTCATCCTGCAACATGACCCTTCATCAGTGTTCTTTTGTCTTTCTTTATTCCAAGTGGTTAACACTTACAGAGTGCTTACCATGTGCCTGGTTAAGACCATTACAAGTGATATTGTTGTCTTAATCAATCTTCAATCTTCTCCAAAATGCTCATTTTACAGATGAAGAATTTGAAGGCCAGCATGGCTCAGTCACACTTCTAAAGACAGAGCCAAGATTTGAACCTAAATCTCTTCAATGCTCAAGCTGTCCTCTTAGCCATATACTATGCCAAGACTAACAAATCACATATTCTAATTTCTCTGCTCATTCAAAGTGTTGGCAAGACTGGCTGTAAGAGCGTGATTCCCTCCCCTTCCCCAACCAGCATAATTAGCATCTCCTGAGAGGTGTGAGAAATGCAAAAACTCAAAGCCCCACCCAGGATCCACATGTTCATAGGATGCCCAGGAAAAGCACAGCTGACAAATTGAAGTTTGAGAAGGGCTGGACCAGAGGTTCTTCCATAAAGAAACATAGCATAACAGAAAGCTCTTTAAGAGCATTTGACCAAATACCCTGATTTCCTGGAAAAAGGAACGAAGGCTTCAAAAGTGACTCCCTGGGCCCACCTTCTAGATGGTTAAGTAGTTGATTCATTTTCTTAGGCAGTGATACCAAGTGGATGATAAAGATTGGGGCATTTTCTCTATATATCCCCCAGGCTTCACCACCTCCATCCTCACCCCAGATATTAGGTAAGGGCCAGAGTGCTATGGTCTATCATCTCTAAACTACTCTTACCAAAGAGACCAATAAACTGTATATAGTTCAGAGTCAATATCAGACTCCATTTCTTATAGTCTTATTAAATTCAGACCCAGCTATGAAGATTAAACAACAACAACAAAAAATTATATTCAGAGAGTTGATACTTTTCCTCTTGTTAAATTGAGCTGTGGGAGGTATCACATGCTGAACTAGTACATTTCAAAAGACAAAAACCCTAATGGTTTAAGGAGTGTTTTTCCCCATTAACATGTTGCTAAGCAACATTTTTACAATATCAGCAGCTCTATAACTGCAAGCTGAATGAATGTCTGGAAATGGAGAAAGAATCAGAGGAACAATGACAGAATTTATTGCCCCTGTTAGCGTTTCAATACTTCCTTTGCTATTGAAGTTGGAGTGATCTCAAATATGTTAAAGCAGAGATAATGGAACACTTTCTCCCACTTCTGTTAATCATAACCATGTGATATTCATGAGGGTTATGCCCTAATTTTAGTAATGCAATTTTTAAATTAATTTTTATATTACGAAAAATTTCAAACACGCACAAAAATAGGCAGAATAGTATCATGAACTCTCATATATCCATAAACCAGCTTTAACAATTTTCAACTAATGGCCAATCTTGCCTTACTTATTTCTCCTATTTTCTCCTTATTTGAATCAAATTCCAGACATATTTTATCTGTAAATATTGCAGTGTCAAACTTGGTAAGGTAAAGGCTTTTTTTTTTTTTTTTAACAAAACTAAGATTATGAATCCTCAATCAAAAATGAATAATCATTATTCTTTAATGCTAACAAATATCCAATCCATGATCCAATTTCCAACTGTCATGTTCACTTTTTCACCACTTTAATGATGATCCAAATAAAGTCTATATATTAGATGATATATGCCTTAATATTGTTTTAATCTACAAGTTCCTCTCCATCTTTTTTTTTCTTTCAATTTATTTAATAAAGAAACCAGATTATTTGTCCTGTAGAGGTTCCTGAAGTATTGATTTTATGCTTGTATCCCTGGGCTATTTGTAAACTATTAGGATCTAAAGTCATAATTAGATAGAGGATTGATTTCTTTTTGGTTTTTTTTTTTTTTTTTTGCAGGACTAATTCACAAGTGACACTATATTATTGTATCAGGAGGCATATGATATCTGGTTGTCTCTCTTTCTGTGATGTTAGCAGAACTTTAAGATATATACCATGATCCATTAATTCATTACAGATTGTGAAATGGTGATATTCATTTATTAGCTGTAGTACTTCTATAAAGAGAAACTTGCCTTCACCATCTATTTGAGTACCAAGCAATATGGTTCATATAGGAAAATAGGATAAATGCATGATTCTTTCTTGTTATTCAGTAGTTTTCAAAATACCATGCTGGATTACTAGTATCCTTCCACGGTAACCAGTTTAGATTTGTTTTGTTGTCATCATAGATGAGATATTTTGCATGCTTCAGTCTTTGAAGGCTACTCTTTGTTTATGTTCAAATGGCCAGGGAGAGCATCTTCAAGTTGACTTAGGTCCCTTTTCAGTGTTGGTGGCGGGGAATGGGATATACAAGGAGCGATGCTTTATTGGGGTGAGTTCTTTAACCATTTTATCTATTTCTTCTATGCATGTCTAATTTTTTTTAGACTTTGTGTCTTTAATGAGGCCAATTTTGATAAGTTATATTCTTTAAAATCACCCAGTTCATTTAGGTTTCCAAATTTTAATGCACAGAGTTGTACAAAATAGTCTCTGATGAATTTAAATTTCCTGTTTTTAAGATTATTTCTTCCTTGCCATTGCTAATTTTATATATGCATGTGTTCTTTTTTCTGTTTATGTTAGCTAAGAGCTTGTCTATATTTATTTTTGCTTTCAAAGAATCAGCTTTTGGACTTATTAATTCTACTTATTCTTTGTTTTCTAACTAAATTCTGCTTTTATGAATTTCTTCTGGTCTCTTTCCCATTACTGTGGTTTTCTTTTCTAGCTTTTGATTTTTGTTTTTAATTTGCTTACATTCACAGTTTAATTTTTAGTGTTAGGGATAATCAATGTTCTCAAATTTTCTCTAGTACTACTTTAGCTATATACCATTGATTCTGGTGTATGTGGCTGTGTGTGGCGGGGGTGGGGGGTGGTCATTCCTGCAAATTTTTAAGAAATACGGTGATCCAAGACTTGTTTAGTAGCAGGATTTGTCTTTTTTTTTTTTTTTTTTTTTTTCATTTCCAGGCTAAGGGCATTAACGGTTTTGATTTCATTATAGTTTATTTTAGTGCATAGCCACCATAGAATGCTCTTCATATCATCTGTGTTATTTCAAATTAACTTTTTCTTTCCTGTCTATATCATCAATTCCTGTGGACACTCCATGTACACTTGGAAAGGAAGTATATTCTCTATTATCTTGGCTTACAGTTTGATATCTGCAAGATTTATTTTATTGGTTATATTATTTAAGTCTTCTAAATTTCAACTCACTTTTAGTTCATGTTCTTTATCATAGATTGAGAAAAATGTATGAGTATATCCTTATAAGTGGTGTGTCTATGTCAATTTTATCTTTGCATCTTGTTTTTGTTTCTGCTTAATGAAAATACTGTGTTACTGAGTATGTAAATATTAATAACTGGCATACCTTCATTGCGAAGTGGAGCCTCTAGTTTTCCCCGTCTCTTTTATGCATTTCTTTATATTTTGCCTTGTTATGGTAGCAATATCATGACTTTCTCTTTCTTTTTATGTGCATTTCTCTGGTCCAAACTTCCCCTCCCCTTCAATCTCATTATTTTAGGTATTCACATTGTATATAGCACCATTTTACTTTGCTAACAAGTCAGAAAATTGTTTTTTTTTTCTACTTAATAGGTTGGTAAGTCCAATTAAATTTGCTGATATGATAGATATGTCTGGCTTCTTTTCCACCATATTGTTTAGTGCAATTATTTTGTATTTAAAAATATTATGTTTATTTTATTTTCTTCGTATTTTTGTTTATTCATTTTAGTTACTTACTGCTGGTTCACAACAGTGAAGAATACTGAGTTAGCTAGTAACTTCTTTCCCCTCTACTCATTTGTCACTAAATTCAGTAACTAAGTTATGTCTGACTGCAACCCCATGCCAGGCTCCCCTGTCACTCACCACTCCTGGCGTTTGTTCAAACTCATGTCCATCAAGTCAGTGATGCTATCTAACCAGCTCACCTACCTAGTATCTAATATGCTATCTAACCAGCTCACTTACCTAGTATCTAATATGAAGTACTATTATTTTCTTCTAATTAATAACAAGAAGGGAATTAGCAAACATACTTTTCATGTACTTTCCAAATTTTCATTCCATTTTTTAGAGTTATGTGTTTATAATATCTAAGTATATAGCTATTTTACATATTATACTCTCTCCCATAGAATCATTATTTACTATTAGTTCTATAAAAATCTATTACTTAGTGCTCATGAGTAACTACATCAGTGTATTCATAATCACTTAAGTTATGTAAAATGTATTATACAGTGGAAGTGAGAAATAGATTCAAGGAGATAGATCTGATAGACAGAGTGCCTGATGAACTATGGACAGAGGTTCAAGACATTGTACAGGAGGTGGTGATCAAGACCATCCCCAAGAAAAAGAAATGCAAAAAAGCAAAATGGCTCTCTGAGGAAGCCTTAAAAATAGCCGTGAAAAGAAGAGAAATGAAAAGCAACGGAAAAAGGAAAGATACACCCATGTGAATGCAGAGTCCCAAAGAATAGCAAGGGGAGATGAGAAAGCCTGCCTCAGTGATCAGTGCAAAGAAATAAAGGAAAACAATAGAATGTGAAAGACTAGAGATCTCTTCCAGAAAATTGGAGATACCAAGGGAACATTTCATGCAAAAATGGGCACTATAAAGGACAGAAATGGTATGGACCTAACAGAAGCAGCAGATATTAAGAAGAGGTGGGAAGAATACACAGAAGAATATACAAAAAAAGATCTTCAAAACCCAGATAATCATGATGGTATGATCACTCATCTAGAGCCAGATATTCTGTAATGCAAAGTCAGGTTGGCAATAGGAAGTATACTATGAACAAAGCTAGTGGAGGTGATGGAAATCCAGTTGAGCTCTTTCAAATCCTAAAAGATGCTGTGAAAGTGCTGCACTCAGTTCAGTTCAGTTCAGTTCAGTTGCTCAGTTGTGTCCAATTCTTTGCGACCCCATGAATTGCAGCATGCCAGGTCTCCCTGTCCATCACAAACTCCCAGAGTTTAGTCAAACTCATGTCCATCGAATCAGTGATGCCATCCAGCCATCTCATCCTCTGTTGTCCCCTTCTCCTGCCCCGAATCCCTCCCAGCATCAGGGTCTTTTTCAATGAGTCAACTCTTTGCGTGAGGTGGCCAAAGTATTGGACTTTCAGCTTCAACATCAGTCCTTTCAATGAACACCCAAGACTGATCTCCTTTAGGATGGACTGGTTGGCTCTTCTTGCAGTCCAAGGGACTCTCCAGAGTCTTCTCCAATACCACAGTTCAAAAGCATCAATTCTTCGATGCTCAGCTTTCTTCACAGTCCAACTCTCACATCCATACATGACCACTGGAAAAACCATAGCTTTGACTAGATGGACCTTTGTTGGCAAAGTAATGTCTTTGCTTTTTAATATGCTATCTAGGTTGGTCATAACTTTCCTTCCAAGGAGTAAGTGTCTTTTAATTTCATGGCTACAATCATCATCTGCAGTGATCTTGGAACCAAAAAAAATAGTCTGACACTGTTTCCACTGTTTCCCCATCTATTTCCCATGAAGTGATGGGACCAGATGCCATGATCTTAGTTTTCTGAATGTTGAAACTCAGCAGTGGCCACAGGACTGGAAAAGGTCAATTTTCATTCCAATCCCAAAGAAAGGCAATGACAAAGAATGCTAAACTATTGGACAATTGCACTCATTTCACATGCTAGTAAAGTAATGCTCAAAATTCTCCAAGCCAGACTTCAACAGTACATGAATTGTGAACTTCCAGATGTTCAAGCTGGATTTAGACAAGGCAGAAGAACCAGAGATCAAATTGCCAACATCTGTTGGATTATCAAAAGAGCAAGAGAGTTCCAGAAAAAACATTTATTTCTGCTTTATTTACAATGCCAAAGCCTTCGACTGTGTGGATCACAGCAAAATGTGGAAAATTCTTAAAGAGATGGGAATACCAGACCACTAAGAAATCTGTATGCAGGTCAGGAAGCAACAGTCAGAACTGGACATGGAACAGCAGACTGATTCCAAACAGGGGAAGAAGTACTTCAAGGCTCTATATTGTCACCTTGCTTATTTAACTTATATGCAGAGTACATCATGAGAAATGCTGGGCTGGAGGAAGCACAAGCTGGAATCAAGATTGCTGGGAGAAATATCAATAACCTCAGATATGCAGATGACACCACCTTTATGGCAGAGAAGAAGAACTAAAGAGCCTCTTGATGAAAGTGAAAGAGGAGAGTGAAAAAGTTGGCTTAAAACTAAACACTCAGAAAACTAAGATCATGGCATCCGGTCCCACCACTTCATGGCAAATAGAGGGGAAACAGTGGAAACAGTGACAGACTTTTATTCGGGGCGGGGGGGGGGGGAGCCTCCGAAATCACTTCAAATGGTGACCGCAGCCATGAACTTAAAAGATGCTTGCTCCTTGGAAGAAAAGTTATGACCAACCTAGACAGCATATTAGAAAGGAGAGACATTACTTTGCCAACAAAGGTCCATCTAGTCAAAGCTATGGTTTTTCCAGTGGTCATGTATAGATATGAGAGTTGATCTATGAAGAAAGCTGAGTGCCAAAGAATTGATACTTTTGAACTGTGGTGTTGGAGAAGACTCTTGAGAGTTCCTTGGACTGCAAGGAGATCCAACCAGTCCATCCTAAAGGAAATCAGTCCTGAATATTCATTGGAAGTCTTGATGTTGAAGCTGAAACTCCAGTACTTGGGCCACCTGATGCGAAGAGCTGACTCATTTGAAAAGACTCTGATGCTGGGAAAGATTGAAGGCAGGAGGAGAAGGGGACAACAGAGGATGATATAGTTGGATGGCATCACTGACTCAATGGACATGAATTTGAGTAAACTCCAGGAGTTGAAGATGCACAGGGAGGCCTGGCTTGCTGCAGTCCATGGGGTCACAAAGAGTCGAACATGACTGAGTGACTGAACTGAACTGACTGAAAATGTATTTTTTAGTACATTCCTCAGCAGAGTCCCATTGAAACAGTATTTTCTGAATTTAGCATGTTTATAACAGAATGTTTATGAACTTTATACTGGAACATCAATCTGACTAGATAAAAAAATATATGGCATAAGTATCCTGTCTTTGAGAATCTTGAAAATGATTCTCCATGGTCTTCTAACAAAGTTTTACTTTAAAAAAATCTGAAACAGTTTCGACTTTCTTTCCTGCATGAGTACCCAAGTACCCAAAGGACTTTATTCACATTTTTTTCTTTAAAGTTCAGAAGATCTACAAGAATATATCTTCTTGTGAGTCACTTTGTGTGGATTTTCCCAGGAATACAGTGTTTCTTTCAATATATAGTTTCATGTTTTGCTTTCATAATATTTCAATAAAATTCTCTTGAAAGATAGTTTTCTATAGTTTTTATTTCTTTCTTCAGAGATTTTGTAATTATCCATGTTAGATACTGCTTGCATGTCCCCTGTGTCTCCATTTTCCTCTCAAGTTCTTTTATCCCTTTATTCCTTTTTAAATTTTTTTATAATTTTCCTCCTTTCAATTTTCAATTTCCATTAAGCTGTCTGTGCTGTATTTGTTTATTCTCAGGTACCTTCTGGTTGCTTCCTGAATGGCATACAGGTTTCTCAAGAAGCAGGTCAGGTGGTCTCATATCCCCATCTCTCAGAATTTTCCACAGTTTATTGTGATCCACACAGTCAAAGGCTTTGGTGTAGTCAATAAAGCAGAAATAGATGTTTTCTTGGAACTCTCTTGCTTTTTCGATGATCCAGTGAATGTTGCAATTTGATCTCTGGTTCCTCTGCCTTTTCTAAAACCAGCTTGGATATCTGGAAGTTCATGGTTCACATATTGCTGAAGCCTGGCTTGGAGAATTTTAAGCATTACTTACTAGCGTGTGAGATGAGTGCAACTGTGTGGTAGTTTGAGCATTCTTTGGCACTGCCTTTCTTTGGGATTGGAATGAAAACTGACCTTTTCCAGTCCTGTGGCCACTACTAAGTTTTCCAAATTTGCTGACACATTGAGTGCAACACTTTTATAGCATCATCTTTTAGGATTTGAAAGAGCTTAACTGGAATTCCATCACCTCCACTAGCTTTGTTCATAGTGATACTTCCTAAGGCAAACTTGACTTCACATTCCAGGATGTCTGGTTCTAGGTGAGTGATCACACCATCATGATTATCTGGGTTGTGAAGATCTTTTTTGTATAGTTCTTTTGTTTATTCCTGTCACCTCTTCTTAATATCTTCTGCTTCCGTTAGGTCCATACCATTTCTGTCCTTTATTGAGCCCATCTTTGCATGAAATATTCCCTTGGTATAAGGAAGCAACAGTTAGAACTGGACATGGAAAAACAGACTAGTTCCAAATAGGAAAAGGAGTACATCAAGGCAGTATGTTGTAATGCTGCTTATTTAACTTATATGCAAAGTACATCATGAGAAGTGCTGGGCTTGATGAAGCACAAGCTGGAATCATGATTGCCAGGAGAAATATCAATAACCTCAGATATGCAGACGACACCACCCTTATGGAAGAAAGTGAAGAAGAACTAAAGAGCTTCTTAATGAAAGTGAAAGAGGAGAGTGAAAAAGTTGTCTTAAAACTCAACATTCAGAAAACTAAGATCATGGTATCCAGTCCCATCACTTCATGGAAAATAGATGGGGAAACAGTGGCTGACTTTATTTTGGGGGGCTCCAAAATCACTGCAGATGGTGATTGCAGCCATGAAATTAAAAGACGCTTACTCCTTGGAAGGAAAGTTATGACCAACGTAGATAGCATATTAAAAAGCAGAGACATTACTTTGTCAACAAAGGTCCATCTAGTCAAGGCTATGGTTTTTCCAGTAGTCATTATGGATATGAGAGTTGGACTATAAAGAAAGCTGAGTGCAGAAGAATTGATGCTTTTGAACTGTGGTATTGGAGAAGACTCTTGAGAGTCCCTTGGACTGCAAGAAGAGCCAACCAATCCATCTTAAAGGAAATCACTCCTGGGTGTTCATTGGAAGGACTGATGTTGAAGCTGAAACTCCATATTTTGGCCACCTGGTATGAAGAACTGACTCATTTGAAAAGACTCTGATGTTGGGAAAGATTGAAGGTTGGAGGAGAAGGGGATGACAGAGGATGAGATGGTTGGATGGCATCACCAACTCAATGGACATGAGTTTGGGTAAACTCCGGGAGTTGGTGATGGACAGGGCAGCCTGGAGAGCTGCAGATCATGGAGTCGCAAAGAGTCGGACACAACTGAGTGACTGAACTGACTGACTGACCTTCTGGTTTAGTGTTCATTTCTGAAATGAATTTTTTTTTTTACTCATAATTCTGTTATCTCATTCCTGATTTTTCAAATTTTTATTCTTCTGTCTGTGGTTCTCATGTTTATTGTGTCATTTTATTTATTTTATCTGACTGAGAATAGGGATGCTTTTCCTGATCCTTCTTATCCTTTATTCTTATAATAACTTTCTACAGGATTTGAATGGTAGTCTTCACTGTTGCTCATGTCTATATAAGGTTACTTTTCCTAAGCGTGTATGAAAGAAGAGACTCCTTTCTGAGCTTATTGATCTAGAGCTCCTTCTGCTGTATCTGTAGCATGTGAGTGTACACACACACACACAGACACACACACACACCCTCTCTTTCTCCAATACAATTTTTCATTTTCCAAGATCTTTTGTTTCACCAAGTTCACCTGAGCCATCTCTTTCCTTTGATCCTATCATGCCTGTTTTACTCAATTTGGATTCTACTTTCAGTAATTTCTTTCAGTTCCGGAAGGGAGAATCAGTTAGTCAGCTTTGAGAAGTATTTGGGTGCATCATATTTTGGACACCTTATACCTTACTATCAATGCCTTGTGCTCACTCTTGAGCTAGAATATGCAAAGAGTCCTTAGAGATCTACTGCTCTTCTTAAATTCATCCACCATGGTTTCTTGTGATATTAGAATTCTCCTAGTCTCAGTTTTATCCAACACCCCATTACTTCCCTCTGCTTCCTTCCACATAGATTCCAACATGGCACACACATAGCTGGTGTTTTGTCTCCAGCTTTCCAAACTGTGGGTTTATTAGAGATATTATTGATGAACATTGTTTTCCTATTCTAGTTCTCTATTTCTACAGAAAAGTTTGAAGAAATTTTCAAAAGTACACCATCATTATAATTTTCTTCAGTAAAATTTTAAATCATCTAGCAATACAATATCTGATAATTCTTTATCATGTTGGCAATAGATCCTTGTGTGCAATCTCAGGACTGTGAGAATCCTCAGAATCAGAATCCATTTTATCCCTCCATATTTTATCTTTCTACAAATGCCTTTTTATACCTAATGGTTTTCCAGCCTTCTGGGAAACTCATTTTATTGGCAAAAGTCTGGATTGAATAAAAGACATCTTTTCAGTTGTAATTAAATTCAGGGCCTTATTCTACATTCTAGTATAACGCTAGTCAATTTTCCTGGTTAGTTCATATGAGGGAAGCACATTAAGAATAAGAATACAACATATGTTTTTAACATAATATATCTTTGGAATCATTTATCATGTACCCTTTTCATACTGGTTTCTTACACTTAGTAATATGTGTTTAAGAATTCCAGCCACTATGGAAAATACTTTGGAGACTCCCTAAAAAAAAAAAAAAAAAAAACTGAAAGCCACCATATGATGGGGTCACAGGAGTTGGACACAACTTAGCTGCTAAACAACAACAAAAAACATATTATTAGTGGTTTCCTGGGGTGACAGAGATGGGGCAAATAGCTTGTGTGTGCTAAGTTGCTTTGGTCATGTCCAACTCTGCAACCCTATGGATCGTAGCTCACCAGGCTCCTCTGTCCATGGGATTCTTTAGGCAAGAATACTGGAGTAGGTAGCCATTCTCTTTTCCAGGGGATCTTCCTGACCCAGGAATCAAACCCACATCTCTTACGTCTCCTGCATTGACAGGCGGATTCTTTACCATTAGCACCACCTGGGAAGCCCCCTAATAAATAGCTTGAGTCTAGATAATTCTCAGGACAATGAAAATAATCTGTATAATCCTATAATGATGTATTCTTGTCATTGTGCATTTGTCCAAACCAACAGAATGTACACCACACCACTGAGAATGAACCAAAGGGAAACTATGATCTTTGAAGAAAAAAAAAAGGAATAAAAAACAACAATAGAGAGTACAACACAAATGAAGGAATTCAATTCTCATGTGCATGAATTAGTAATTACATAAAATTACAGTTTTATGGCAATATCTGTAAGCTAACACTGGTTCAGCCATCTTAAATATATGAGAAAAAAAATTACTGAGCATTTATAATGTTATGTGTAAGTGTTTTACACATTTTAACTAATTTATTTCATACAATACTCTTTATGACATGCTCGTGTTTACTATTTTATCCATATAGAAACTGAGGCACAGAGAATTTAAACAACTTGCCCATGATCATACAGTTGTTAAGTAGTAGTGCCAGAATTCAAACTCAAGTAATTTTAGCCCAAAGCTCATTTTCTTAACTAGTATGTAAATATTTTTGCTGGGAAGGTATCATTTTAAAAGCAGGCAGTGTCCTCTACTTATTCCAACAAGTCAGTTATAAACAAGCTGTTAAAATCCCCATGCCTCCCTGGCTTCTATTCTTTGATTATACTATAAAAACTACTCTATTAATTCCCACAAGTCAGGGATCAGAGGAAACGTTTTATGTGTGTGGAACATTATTATTGTCTAATAGTCATTGTATTTACTTCAAAAATATTTCTTCTATAAAGTGGATGGCTTCTGAAGACTTCTTATCCTTCAGAAGTCTTTGTTCATTATTCCACAACCTCTTCAGCAACAAATTCCTTTATACTGTTTCAACTGCTGCAAACACTATCATCTGAAGTTTACTACACGTGTGAGCCCATAAGTTCTTTAGATGAATCATCCCATTTAATCTCTGTAATAACACATGGAGGCAGGTAATATAACTATCCCAGTTTTACAAAGAGGAAACTGAATTCACAGAGGTTTTAAAAATCACCCCAGATCATGCTCCTAGTAAGTAGTTAGAACCTTACTCTGTTGGATTCCATAATCACACCTCTTAATGCTCACATTAAACTGACCTGGCATGGTGTAAAATGGTGGCGATGGGTTTGTGGTGACACAGCATTAGCCATATTTTCAGATGAAAATACTTGCCCATGCAACTAATGCATTCACCCAGAGTCAGAGAGAACTACGTGAGGAAGTAGATGCATTTTGAGTTTTAGAGGCTTACTATCATGTCACCTGGCCTTCCCACATGGCTTGTCAGTAAAGAATCTGCTTGCCAGTGCAGGAAACATAGGTTCAATTCCTGGGCCAGGAAGCTCCCCTGGAAAAGGAAATGGCAACCCACTCCAGTATTCCTGTCTGTGAAATCCCATGGACAGAGGAGCCTGACAGGCTACAATCATGGGGTTACAAAAATGTTGGACACGACTTAGCAACTAAACAACAGCAACATAACTTTGCCTGCCATAGAGTACGGCAGCTCAACAAATACTCCTTTAAAGAACATAAAAAGGTATTTTTTTAAGGTTAAGAAAAAATACCCTTCAAGCAAGATATCAAAGAGACATGTGCTCTTTCATATTTATTCCAGCATTATTCACAGTTGCCAAGATACAGAAACAATTTAAGAGCCCATCACAGATGAATGGATAAAAATGTATATACACTTAAACACACACACACACATAAACATACATACATTTAAATGTATACACATTTATCTGTATATATATATGTAATGTATATATGTGTGTGTGTGTGTGTATTTGTATATATTAATATATATACACATATAAAATGAAGCCATTTACAACAACGTGGGTGGACCCTAAGCACATCATACTAAGTGAGAAGTCAGACCGAGAAAGGCAAGTACTGTATTATGTTGTTGTTTAGTTGCTTGGGTCATGTCCAACTCTTTGCAACCCTGTGGACTACAGTCTGCCAGGCTCCTCCATCCATGGGATTTCCCAGACAAGAATACTGGAGTGGGTTGCCACTTCCTTCTCCAAGGGATCTTCCTGACTCAGGGATCAAAACTGCATTTCCTGCATTGCAGGCAGATTCTGTACTGCTGAGCCATAAGGGAAGCCCATAAATACTGTATGATATCACTTATATTGTAGAATCTATAAAAAAGTCAAACTTGTAAAAGTAGAGTAAAATGGTGGTTACCAGGGACTGAATGGAGGGATAGGACAGGGACTTTTTTAATGGTACATTATAATGAGTAGGAAATAAGCCCTAGGATCTAATGCACAGTATAATGAAAATAGACAACAATACTATATTACAATCATCAAACTTTCTAAGAGACAAGAAATGAATGTTTCCAACCACTAAAAGGAAAGGACACTTATCTAATATGATAAAGGTACTAATTATCACTACAAAGGCTATTAAAATTTATGTGTATCAAATGAACATGCTGTATACCTTAAATTTGACTTCCCTGGTAGCCCAGATGGAAGAGCATCTCCAGCAATGCAGGAGACCTGGGTTCAATTCCTGGGTTGGGAAGATCCCCTGGAGAAGGGAATAGCAACCCACTCCAATATTATTGCCTGGAGAATGCCACAGACAGAGGAACCTAGTGAGCTACAGTCCTTGGGGTCACAAAGAGTCAGACATGACTGAGGATCTCACACACACACATACCTTAAATTTATACATTGTTAGAAGGGAACAGCTACCCACTCCAGTATTCTGGCCTGGAGAATTCCATGGACTGTGTACAGTCCATGGGGTTGCAAAGAGTCGGACATGACTGACTTTCACATATATCAAACATATTTTAATAAAAAGTAAAGAAAAAATATCCTTCTTGATCATGGGATCTTATCAATTTTTTACTCTTCCCCTCATACCCATTGTCAGTTTGTTTATTCATCTTAGCCAAAGGATTTTAAAGTCAAAGGCTTTATGGTCAGAAGGAGTACACATACGAGTGAAATAGGCTAAGTGAAGAGTTCAAACCATCCCAAAAGAAGTATATACTATTTGGCTTGTGGACAAAGAATGTCATCTGGCCTAGATAGTCAAGGTATACATCAAAGGAATGATTCCAATGAGCCCAGACTCGTGTATCATCCATAGAAAAGTACTAAATTCACTAACTTGAGATATCTGGTTTTCTTTAATTAACATTAATCTTTTGATGTTCTGACTATCTAGTGTTTGTTGTAAAACTTGTACATATCCTGGCTCCTCCCCTAGATCTTCAGAGCAGTCCCTCAGAGCTATATGAGATACTGTCTTCTGAGCTTAAGTCTTCAGCAGTCTGCCAAATAAAACATAAATCTCAACTTTTAGGTTGTGCATTTGTTTGCAGTTCATAAGCTGTAGCCTAGTTTTGGAAAATGGATCCTTAAACTCTGAACATGTTTAAGTGAAAATTACATATGAGCCTCAGTCTTGTCAAATCTCAAATTTTTTTTATGATAATCCAGAAAACCAGATTTGATTATTAAATCCTCAGTTTTTAGATGACTGACAACTAAGTTAAAAGTGTTTAAATTCTATATTGTCTAGCAAAAAATCATCCAATCCCATGTTTTGCCAGGTCTTGGCATAGTCTTTAAACAAATACACATGGATGCCTTTACCATAGGGGGAATGAGAAAAAACAAACAAAACAAAACAGGATGAGAAGAGACTGATAGAAATAAGGCTTTCCTTCTTTTATTGAATCTACCATGTACCAGGCCATGTGCTGGTTAATTGGGATACAATGGGGAATAAACCAGGCAATATCCCTGCCTTAGTGAAGTTCAGAGTCTAGAATGACAAACAGGCAAACAAACAGAAATTACACTATGGTAAGGCTTGTCACAGCAGGTCAGGGTGTGAGGCTCAGTCAAGAGGGCATATAATTTGGACTTAACAAATACAGAATTTTTTCTGAGAAAAGTAGCAGTACAGCTAAGACTTAAAAACTGAAAGAATTACTAACTATGGAATTATCAGGTTATTATTAGTTTTAATCATATTCCAGGCATACTGCTAACTCATTTAATGTTTATAACATGTTATGAATAAGTTAGATGATGATGTGATGATGGTTGCCTCACCTTTTACAGATGAGGAAACATAAATATAAGGAACATAAATGTAAGAAACACAGCTAGTGAGTGGCCAAGCTAGGAATCAATTAAATTTGATTCAAGTGTGTCTGACTCCAAAATTCAAGCACTTTCGTAATAATTACTAGATTGATGTTTATGGAGCATTCACCATGGGTCCATCACTTTTCTAAATGTTCTAATATGGGTTTATTCCTCACGTTAGAAAATCTCATGAAAATCTTCTGAGATACTGTTATTGTTTCCATTTTCTGAATGAGGACAGCAAGGCTCACAGAGATTCAGCACTTTTCCTATAGTGTTACACAACTAGTTAGTGTAGACCTAGGACTGGAACTCAAGGAGGACTGTTCTTAAACACTGGGCCAGAGGATGGTGGGCAGGATGAGGGCAATGAGTGCTCTAGATGGAGGGAATCCCATATGTATAGACGTGGAGTTAAGATGATACGACCCACAGGAGAGATCTTATTCAAGTCTAGCATGCCTGGATCTGACAAGAGAAAGTTTTGAAGCACAGTTTGATATTCAACTTGGGTACAAAAGTGAGAGCTTATAGGGCTTAATATGCTTTTTTTTTTTTTCCTAGTAAGTGCTTGGAGAGCTTCACTGTCAGATGGGAACAGATGACGGGACACAAGTTCCAGCTTAATTCCATCTGCTGATGTGCCTAGGAAAATTATTTTTCTGTTCTTAATGGGCAGAAGTTTGGGGTACCAAAATACTTGTACGTTGGAGTCTGGTTTCCAAGAATCTAGGTTATCAAAGGCATCATTTCCTAACAAAGAGGCTCTTGACTTTTAATTCCATTTGGCCAGTGTTTCCTCCCTATCTCCTTCTCCAGAGAACATTTAGTCCCCCAGTTGAAAGCACTGATGTAGAAGGCAGGGTTCTCACCCAGGAAATTGTGAAACATAATGCCCTAGATCCATGTGGTAACACAACGAGCTTGTCAGCATGTGGCCCATTTGGGGAATTTTTTTTTTCCCCTCTTTATGTAGCATTTAAAACATGTAAGAGAATCCAAGCCCAATGAAGAGGGAAGAGGAAGATGAAAACCTAATCCTCCCTGCATAATAAAGACAAAATTCAAGACTTTTAAAATGAGGATAAGGCAGATTTTTCCCTTTATGTGTGATTTTCATTCTTCAAGAACTACATGTGGTATTTCTATAAAGATGAGCAAATTAACCAGGTGGTTGTTAACCAAGGGTAAGCTAACTAGGTGTTCAGTTCTACCTGTGACACTGACCTGCTTCGGAATGTTGAGAAACTAAGTCTCCCTCTAATAGCCTGTTCTCTTATTCTGTATGCTATTTGGCTGTGCCTTTGCAGGGAGCTGGATTTATTTCTGAGGTATCACTGTTGCCCTCCATGCCAGTATATAACACTGCCCCACAAGGGTATCTTGAAAGGTCAACTTCAAATATCTAACGGCTCCATGACTTAGGCAGAGGGGAAAAAAAACAAAAAACATTCTATGGCAGTTTGGAAAATAATTTTTTTTGGATCAAAAGGAAAAATACATTCTATAAAACACTGAATTTCTGGCTGTAGTACACACTGAACACTCTATTAATTAACTTCTTATCTGGCTTCTTGGCATGGAGCCTTTATTTATAAACCAATTTCTCCTGAAGGTAGAGTGAATCGAAGGTTCCATTTTAATCGTGAAAAACCTAAGTGTACCTAGTTATAAATTCTCAATTGAACTCCAAGGAAGGCAGTATGTTGCCCTAAGTAATATGGAGTCAACCTCAGGCAACAGGAGGTGACAGAGTTGGGTTGGGTGTGCATAAACCATGCTGATGGCCTATGATTAAGCAACAAATCTGTCTAGTTGCTATGTTTTGCCTGAGAAAATGTGAATCGTATGTCTGATTGTCCAATTTCTATGATGCATTGGAGGAAGTATCAACACTAATAACTAAATATGTAGCAATGAGTCACTAAGTACCAGGCATGGTACTTTTGTTCATTCTTTGTTTTAATAAATACTTATTGAATGCTTACCATGTGCTCAGACATCCTTTTTGGCAGCTGAGATACATTAGTGAATAAGTAAGCAAGATCTCTGTCCTCAAAGAACTTGGAGTTGTAATAAATAAACGATAAGTAATAATAAACAAGTAAACCAAATAGCATATGAGAAGGTGATACGTGCTAGAGTAGATTAAAGGGGATCTAGCACACTGATCCCAGCCAGAGGCTGGGATAATTGTTGCCACATGGAAATGACCCTGAAAGATCTAGAAAATAAAACAATCAAAGAGAACCCCCTTTGAATTCTGTGTCTTAGTCTGAGTTCTCTGACAGTAAATCACAAGGACTTGGGTACAGGTAGTTTATTGAAATATGGTCCCAGAAAGCAGAAGTGAGGAAGTGAAAAAAAAATTTGCAAAAGAAAAAGCAACACAAATGAATATATTATGAAGATTGTTGACTTTAAGCAACAAGAAATGAATTCTTTTAATGAGAAGTATCTGGAATTTCAGGGCTTCCCTAGTGGCTCAACAGTACAGAATTGCAATGCAGGAGGCACAGGAGATGCAGGTTCAATTCCTGGGTTGGGAAGATTCCCTGGAGGAGGAAATGGCAACCTATTCTAGTATTCTTGCCTGGGAAAATCCAGGGACAGAGATGCCTGGGGGGGTACGGTCCATGTGGTCACAAAGAGTCAGACGTGACTGAGCACACACTCACACATCCAGAATTCCTTCCAGGACTGTTCATGTGAAGGCCAAAAGGATGGGGCATTTAGTCAGTCCCACTGATTGAGGGTTTTATGCAAGGATGTTAACTCTTTTGAAATTCTGTGTTGTACCTGTATACAGGTTAAATGAGTCCTCTGGCTCAGGAGAAAACTCTGAGGCATCAGAGCTGAAAGATACTGGCAAACCCTTAAGGTAGAACACTGAACTTGCATGACACTGCTCCCCACACTGCAGCTGAAATAAAAGACACATCAAGGGCAAATAAGACAAGCAACCCAATTCTCTCTCAAGACTCCATTTAGGAGCATCTAAGATAAAGTCAAGGCTATGGTTTTTCCAGTGGTCATGTATCGATGTGAAAGTTGGACTGTGAAGAAAGCTGAGCGCCGAAAAATTGATGCTTTTGAACTGTGGTGTTGGAGAAGACTCTTGAGAGTCCCTTGGACTGCAAGGAGATCCAACCAGTCCATCCAAAGGAGATCAGTCCTGTGTGATCACTGGAAGGACTGATGCTGAAGCTGAAAGTCCAATACTTTGGCCGCCTCATGCGAAGAGTTGACTCATTGGAAAAGACCCTGATGCTGGGAGAGTTTGGGGGCAGGAGGGGAAGGGGACAACAGAGGATGAGATGGCTGGATGGCATCACCGACTCGATGGACATGAGTTTGAGTAAACTCTGGGAGTTGGTGATGGACAGGGAGACCTGGTGTGCTGCAATTCATGGGGTCGCAAAGAGTCAGACATGACTGAGTGACTGAACTGAACTGAGCTGAAGATAAAGTAATTGGCAAGAGAATCTAGAAAATGTACCTCAGTCCCAAGACTGGATCAAGGAGCAGAGTTTCAGAGAGCAGATTTGAGGCTGAGAGTCATTAGGTAAACCCACATAATACCCAAGTGGAGATGCTGAGTAAACACTGGATATGCAAATTAGGAGATCTCAGATGGAGGCATGCATGCATCGGGGTGGTATTCAAAGTCAAGATGGGATAAGATCAACAAAGAAGCATGAACAGAGAGAGTAGAGTGTACACAGAATGAGCACCCCCAATCATTAAGAGGATGGGAAGAAGAAGAGCAATCAGTCAGGGAAACAGAAGAAAAATCAAGAGAAGGTTGTGTCCTAGAGTAGAGGTCCCCTACTTCTTTGGCACCAGGGACAAAAAGCAGAGACATTACTTTGTCAACAAAGGTCCATCTAGTCAAAGTTATGGTTTTTCCAGCAGTCATGTATGGATGTGAGAGTTGGACCATAAAGAAAGTTGAGAACTGAAGAATTGATGCTTTTGAACTGTGGTGTTGGAGAGTCCCTTGGACTGGGAGTCCTGTGGACTGCAAGGAGATCAAACCAGTCAATCTTAAAGGAAATCAACCCTGAATACTCATTGGAAGGACTGATACCAAAGCTGAAACTCCAACACTTTGACCACCTGATGCAAAGAACTGACTCATTTGGAAAAGACGCTGAAGTTGGGAAAGATTAAATGCAGGAAAAGAAGGAGACGACAGAGAATAAGATGGTTGGATGGCATTACCAACTCGATGGACATGAGTTTGAGCAAGCTCCGGGAGTTGGTTATGGACAGGGAAGCCTGGAGTGCTGCAGTCCAAAGAATCACAAAGAGTTGAACATGACTGAGCAACTAAACTGAAATGAGCTGGGGGTAGGGGGATGGTTTGGGGATGATTTACATGCATTTACATGTATTGTGCATTTTATTTCTATTATTATTACATCGGCTCCACCTCAGTTCATCAGGCATTAGATCCTAGAATTTAGGCACCTATGTGATTGAGAGTACAAGAAAAACTGGATCGAGCCAGATAGTAGTTATTTTTTTCACTTTTTAAAAAAATTGGGGTATAGTTGCTTTATAATGTGCTAGTTTCTGCTGTATAATGAAGTGAATCAGCTATATGTGTATGTATGTGTATATCTATATATATGTCCTCTCCCTCTTGGACTTCTGCCTCCAATACCACCCATCTAGGTCATCACAGAGCACTGAGCTGAGCTCCCTACAACCAGATGATGTTTTGCCAATCCATGAAGGGGAAAAGAGAAGCAAGGAACTAACTGCAACAACTGATGTAGGATAAGGAGATAGTGAGGGTATCAAAAGGAAGAGGGACAGTGAGAATCTTGTAGGATCATGGAATGGAGGACCTTGTAAGATCAAAGGATTGTTGAGGTACTACAGGCAGAGTTAGAGAAAAGGGGTTGCCAGGGAAAGGGATATATGAAATGAAAATATTTCAGGGTTTCAAGTTATTGATCATGAAATGAATTTAGGAATATAAGTCCAGAAATCAGTTCATTCACTTTTAATGGTCATTGGCTTTGATTTTCCTAATAATTGCCTCCATTCTGGCCTGTGTCCACTCTGCATGTTTAGATTCAATATAACTCAGCAAAGCTACTAACACACCTATACGAACCAAAATTAAATTGTAATACACGGGAGGGAATCTTATTTGTCATTGAGGGATTTCATGCTGATTTTAACCTAAGTCATTCCTATTACCTCTAATGATCTTAGAAAATTGTTAGGGGAACTCTGTGGTTCCCAGCTGACATATGATTTTTACAATGGGTTCAAAATGCTTCCTTTGAAGAGGAAGCCAGTTCCAAGGTTCCAAAAGAATGAACATGCGGCTGCTTTTGATAATTCAGGAACTCACAGATCTGTTGCAAACTGGTGTTAAGACTAAAAAGCAGATTTTGCTGTTTCCTCCTCAACTTATTTCACAAAAGCCTCCTAACTGGTTTATCCTTCTGTAGTTTCTTTCTCACTGAAACCAATCTAGCTTGCAACTTCTCAAGATGCAGTTTACCATTTTATTTCCTACTTTTGAATCTTTCAAAAGCTCCCAGTGAATTAAGGGTAAAATTCAAATGTCTTAGTTTGGCACTTACTTAAGATGATTGACTGAATCCATGTCTTTTTTAAAAAATAATTACTCAGTATACCTAGATTTCACCCAAACTAGTGTTAGTTGCTCAGTTGTGTCTGACTGACTCCTGCTCCTCTGGACACAGGATTCTCCAGACAAGAAAACTGGAGTGGGTTGCCATGCCTTTCTCCAGGGGATCCTGCTGACCCAGGGATCAAACTCAGGTCTCTTGCATTGCAGGTGGACTCTTTACCATCCAAGCATTCTAACATTCATAACTGTGTATGAGTTTCCGCTGAGACAGTTTCTGTCTCTCTCTTCATTTCTACCAAAGATCACCAAGTAGAGACTCGCTGGTTTCCAAAATCAGTTTCCTTTCATTAAACCTAGTCTGATCATTTATTTACAGAAGTCTGGTGGAGAATAACCATTTCTTCTAGAGTCTCTTTTACATCTGCTTCACTGGAGCTTTCCCTAAGGATTGCATATAAAGATCTTTTCCTGATTGATTTTAGTCACTTTCCTTAGAACTGGAAAACTAATTGGAATTCTGCTGAATGATGAACATGCGCCTTGGTTAAGTTTCTTCTAGGAAATTCATGCACACCCTGAGTACCTAACATTTTTAATTTATGACAAACTTTTTCCTAACTTGATATTGATTCCTATTTTTCCCACCTTCCAGAAAGGCCCTTTTCTCTGCCCCTTCTAACATCTTCCCTGGTGGTTCAGTTGGTAAAGAATCTGCTTGAAATGCCAGAGACCCAGGTTTGATCCCTGGGTCTGGAAGATCCCCTGGAGATGGCAACCCACCCCAGTACTCCCTTGCCTGGAGAATTTCATGAACAGAGGAGCTTTGGAGGCTACAGTCCATGGGATCACAAAGAGTTGGACACAACTGTATAACTACCTTTCACTTTCTTTTCTAATATCTAATTTCAATGTGCTTTTTGGGAGCCCATGAAAGGAAGTGAATTCTCCCTTCTCAGATGCCCCTTTGCTATGTACTACATACTTCTTCTGTGATGCTTGTTTAGGGGGAAATTTCACTATTTATAGGCCACGGACTTTCTGGAAAAGAAAGGCCCCTTGGCATTTACCCCAAACTTTGGGAAAGAGGACAGAGACAGTGCTACCAAAAGCCACAATCCATGATTAGGGGAATGAGGAATCCACAGTGCAGTAAGGAAGGGTGGGGCCAAGACAGGACCCAGCTTGGCCTCTGACAATGATGATGAACAGCTTGAAGACTTACCATATAAAGATCTCTTCCCTTATTTACAGAAGTATCTTATTTAGTCAACAAATAAAAATGAAGACCTAATATATTGTAGCCAAAAAATATGCATAAAAATGAATATGATCCCTGACCTCATGGAGATAAAATTATGGGCAGGTGGAGGCTTGGGTGAGGTGCCAGGAATCCTCAAGACCACCTTCAGATGATAAGCAGTAAAGGTAAAATGCAATAGGACAGAGTCCAAGAGAAATCAAGTGCAAGCTTCCAGCTATCTTTTCCCAGCGGAGGCACAGAGCAATGCCTAATTCTCCCAACAATAATGTGTGACAACATGTACAAAACATGCCCAGCAATGAAGCTCATCTGAGCCTTGGTATCCACAGTGGAGGTCAGTCACACAGGCATAGGACACCTGTAGGACTGACCTCAGCTGCTCAATCTTCAGCATTGACCCCAGAGGTCAAACAGATGCAGCATGGTCCAGGGCCCCAGATGAATAAAAACAGGTTGATGTTGTTTCCTTGCTAAATTGGGTCTGACTCTGCAATCCTGTGGACTGTATCCCACCAAGTTCCTCTATCCATGGGATTTCCCAAGCAAGAATACTGGAGTGGGTTGCCATTTCCTTCTCCAGGGAATCTTCCTGACCTGATCGACCCTGTGTCTCTTATGCCTCCTGCATTGGCAGGCAGGTTCTTTAACACTGAGTCATCTGGGAAGCCCATAAAAACACATGTTCACTATAAATTACACTATTAGCGTAAACTATCTGGCATGGTTCAAGTCTTCACAAGTACAAAGATGCTCTTACTGGGCAGTATATTCTGATGACTTAGAGGTTATCTTCTAGGAGTTCATCAAGGACCTGTCCTGAAGACCTGTGGAATATACAGAGACTGTACAGCTTGGGATGCACTCTAACATTCTAGTATTCAAGGAATCAGAAATACACCAGAAATGAGCTCTGGCACTTTCTCCATCCCATAGAACTAACAAGCCCACCATGTTTCCCTTTATGCTTTTTCTCCTGCCAATTATGCTTAGAGTTGGCTAGTTGGATAACAGAAGGTAACGGCCTCCTTATGGATAAGCATTTGCTTAGCAACCATTGATCATGACTAGCACTTCAGTAGACTACTCATCTTTTGCCACTGATGCTGTGCTAATTTAACATGTGGTAATAAACTCTTCTTACAGGATCGCTGTTTTCATGAGTTAAAAGCCAGCTAATAGCTATGGTTCAAAGAAATCCCCTCTTCACCAAACCCAGTCTAAGATTTTAGTATTTAGTGGCTATTCAAATGCAAGTTAACTTATTAACTTATTGACAACATATAGAGATGGTTTAATATTAGCTGGTGGGTACTAGGGCTGGTATGTTGAGAGATACAATTTAAATGAATTGATCCATGCACAGAAGAATATCAATTTCAAATAGCATCTCTAAGAATTTCTCAAAGCATTAATTTCCAAAATGTTTTTACTGTATACTATATCAGTAAAAAGTTTATTCATACATAAATGTGCTTATACTCTGGCATATATATATTTATTTAACTATAAAGTATATGTATAAGCCATACTATTTTTAATACATTATGTCATAAAAGAATTTTACATGTTTTAGAGAATAAAATAAACAATATTAAAATAAATTATAAAATATTAATTAAAAGAAAATTTAAATACCATTTATTATTGGTATACAATGTGACAATCATTTATTATTTCTTAAAATTACTGATTTAACATTTTGTGGTAAACCAATTTGAAGCTTTGGTTTTAAGTTTCAGGTCATGTTTCTATTAATGTAATACTTTAAGAGCTGAAGAAGATTCTCACAAAGATGTGATTTTTCAGAACTTCATTGAGAAAATAATTTAAACCACTCCTGATTTTATTTTGGGTTACCTCCATAAACACAGGAGCTATCTTAATCACTGTTTTCAAAGTAAGATTTTACTTGCTTCTTTCTTTGAAGAAACAGTCTCTGAAAATGAGTATAGACAAATTCCTCTTGACCTCTACCCCTGATGCTCATCACCTATGACACATACTTCATATATTTTTTTTGCTGCTTCCAATCCCCAGTGAACAAAAATCTATGTTCTTCACAAAAATCAATTCTTATGATTGATTAATAATCAGAATAATTATTCTGATTAATCAGCAGAAATAATCCCAATGCATGGTCAAACAAAGGATTTTGAGGCAAATCAAAAAAAATCAATTCTGAGAATATAGCTTTCCTTCATTGTATGGTGGACAAGTCTGAGCAACACAATACCAGTTCAAGATGTAATACAAGCTACAGTGAAAATAAAGCAATAAACTTGCAGGTTTGTGTGTTAGTCGCTCAATCATGTCCTACTCTTTGTGACCCCATGGACTGTACCCTGCCAGGCTGCTCTGTCCATGGAACCCTCTAGGCAAGAACACTGAAGTGAGGAGACATTCCCTTCTCCAGGGGATCTTCCTAAGCTAGAGATTGAACATGCGCCTCCTGCATTGCAGGCAGATTCCTTGCCATCTGAACCACCAGGGATTCAGAGGTATACCCAGCACTTGACCAAAAATAGTATGATCTCATATAAACAAACTCATGTGCCAACTTGGGAAGCAAACAGGACCACTAGGCTAAAAACACATTTGACTGTATATTTTCATATTTTAGAAAAGTGCTTCTCAAAGTATGCTCCTGAGACCAACAGTAGCAGCATCATCCAGAAACTCAGTAGAAGTGTTAAATGTTCAAGGCCCACCACAGATCTACTGAATCGGAAACTCTGAGGTGTGACCTGTAGCCTGCCAGATGCTTCTGGCACATCCTAAAGTTTCAGAATCTTAAGTTCCAATATGCCTTCATGTAATATAAACTTAGTTTTCTTCCAGTCATGATGGCTTCCCACCATCACTGGATATTCTGTCAAGGTACAGTTTACACATAGGGCTAAGTTCATAGCTCAAGATGGAAGACAATCGTTTTTAAAATTCTCCAGGTAATTAATTCCCCAATGTACATCCAAGGGAAGAGAAGACCACATTAAAAAAAAAGTCTCATTCTTTATGGGAACAGCCATATGACAGGAGGTAGAAAAATAGTGGATAATTAGGCAAGGAACAACAAATAAATAATTTAGACATTATTTCAATATCCTCACCTTTGGCTATTAGCATTTCCATCATTAGGGAATTTAAGCCCTAGAGTGGTACTAGCCAACTGGAGAATCCGTAAAAGTATCAGAACACACTTCTTTAAGACTATTTTTCTAAAGTAAATTCTTTACAACAGTAATTCTATGGGATATTCTATCAGAAGATTTAAAAAGTTATGGAAGTTTGAGAAACACAGTTAAACAGATCTCTTGACTACTTATTGTAGGAAGTCTTAAAGCCTTTTCATATTATTAATCTCCTAGAAAAGGATCACCGTATAGGATATTTCTGAAACTTTTTTAAAGAACACTTTTGCCTAGAAATACATATCAGTGGCTAGAGGGCTATTAGTATTCCACATAATACACTTCAGAAAGCACTGCCTTGTGTCAAAAATAGATTGTATATGTAGCAGAGTAGAAATGCTTTTTGGCTGCTCAACTTCTACTTTCTAATAGCACCCTGATTTCCTTTTGAGGAAGTGTATCTCCTCTTGAGTACAGGGCAGTAAACTAAGATGTCTATTTTATCAAAGAAGTCAACTGTATTTCAGAAAGGAATAAAGTTTTGATTTCTCTCCCCACACATGTAGAATGGTAGTAGTTATACACCATTCTTAAAAGAACTAAGAAAATGGTCATACAAATCATTTCCTCTGTTCTATGACTTAGTTGAGGAAGCTGTTTGAGATCCTCTTCTATGGTTAAGGACTTCCTTGAGGTACCTTACACCAGATTGATTCTCCTATCATCTAGGTAAACTTGATAATGGGCATACACCCTAATTTAGGCAACTACCAGTCTTAAAAAACAAAAGCAGAACATGAATTAGTTGCTCCATATGTCCACGACTGGTCTTCCAGCCTTCCTACTGGTTCTGTGTGTTGCTAGTGTCCTTTAAAAATGTGTTAAATTAGAAACATTAGGTTTATCTTGCCTATAATGCATGATATCACTGAGATAATAGTAGCTTTCCAAATAACCAACAATTTGGGGAGCTTTTATAGAGAGGACAGAAAAAAAATAAAAACATACTCAGGAATATGGGTAGAAAATTCAGTTTTGAGATATGGTTGTAATTTGGCACCACACCTCAATTTAACGTGATATACTAAATTTTAAGCTCCATCATTTTCTCTCAACAAACAACTTCACTTCTCTGCACTCACTTGGTGATGAAAATAGGCAAATACAATGAGGTGCTAAGTTCATGATAGGATCCTTGGGTGATATAACTGTATAGATAAAAACACAGATACCATATACTTCAGACAGAGACAACTTTAGGGATGAAACAAGATCAATCTTCAACAAGTGGAAAAATAAAAGAGAAATGAAAGGCAAATGCACCTACAGGAAACAGATGTCAGAGTATTCATCATGCTAACTGGCTCTTTTAAGAGTGGCCACTTGATCCAGGAGAGAATGAAAAAGGTCTGTAGCAAAGGACATCTAAAAATACCTAGAACATTTACTTGAATTTTTTAAGCAGACCACCTTCTGTTTTATAAGTAATTATTTGTGCTTTAGCAATGAAAGGCAGTTATACTGACAGCAGGGAAGGTCTCAATTATACTCCCATCCTGATACTGAATGTGAAGACCTCCTTGGAAGCCAAAAAAAAAAAAAAAGAAAAGAAAAAAATTAACAAATGTTCCAAACCAGATGTTCACTTCGAAATTTAATGGAGATCTCCCAATTAGCCTTCTTGCATTAATGAAGTTGTAGAGTGTTAGCATGTGGTTTTACAAGCAGGAAGCCATGCAGGAAGTATCCCAGTCCAGGAACATTTCTACAAATGCACAATGTTGGAGACTTGATGGGAGGGAGGGGAATGGAAAGGATATCCTACTCCTGCCACTTACTCATGATGTCCTTGGATATCGTCACCAAGCCAGTTTAAGCATCTCTACACTGACCCAGTGAAATTAGAAATCAGCCCCCCAATCACATTTCATTCATTCTGGCATTCTCTACACCATGTGGAAGAATATATAGATCATATTTCTTAAAATAATATGGTGTGCATTCATTTCAAACAGCAGCCTCTGAAAATGAATATGGAAAACTTCCCCTTGAAGATCCTGATTACACACGTACAAAGCAACACCTTATATCTGGGGGAGAGGGGAGAGGGAAGAGTGACACATTTTAATTAACTTTCTCATAATAAGTTTTCATTAAGATTTCAAAAGGTGGTTTTCTCAGATTAAATACCAATTGATTTTCAAAAGCACATTAGTTGAAGAATAACAACCTGGTAATATATCTAGATCTGTTATCTGATGCTTAATATACAGTGATTTTTAGTCATCAATTATGTTTGAAAATAACTTAAGTGAAAAGAAAAGTGCAGGTGGATTAGAAAAAGATACAAATTTTAGATCTGACAGAGGAGAGTCTTATGACTTGCTGGGAGAATATTTGCAAAGGTTATCAGTACCTAAACTTTTAGTCAGATGAGGTCTTTACTTAAGTCAAAGCCTTTAAAATGCTTTAAAAATGTTGTTTGTTATGTGGGTGCTGTTTTATTTTGTTTTGTTTTTTCTTTTGGTGTATGCACACATGTGAGAGAAGTAGAGAGAGAGCATGCAAGAGAAGAAGTGAGAAAGAGGAGGAGACAGAAGAGAGAATAGAAAAGAGAGATCTTGAGGAGGATGAAGGCAGCACAATAACTAAATACTAAACATTAAAATGACATGAGTCAGTCAGTTCAGTTCAGTTCAGTTCAGTTGCTCAGTTGTGTCCATGGAGTGCAGCACACCAGGCTTCCCTGTCCATTACCAACTCCCAGAGTTTACTCAAAATCATGTCCATGGAGTCAGTGATGCCATTCAACCATCTCATCCTTTGTCACCCCCTTCTCCTCCTGTCTTCAATCTTTCCCAGCTTCAGGGTCTTTTCCAATGTGTCAGTTCTTTGCATCAGGTCGTCAAAGAATTGGAGTTTCACCTTCAGCATCAGTCCTTCCAGTGAATATTCAGGACTGATTTCCTTTAGGATGGACTGGTTGAATCTCCTTGCAGTCCAAGGGACTCTCAAGAGTCTTCTCCAACACCACAGTTCAAAAGCATCAATTCTTCGATGCTCAGCTTTCTTTAGAGTCCAACTCTCACATCCATACATGACTACTGGAAAAACCAGAGCTTTGACTAGACAGACTTTGTCAGCAAAGTAATGTCTCTACTTTTTAATATACTATCCATGTTGTTCATAGCTTTTCTTCCAAGGAGCACGTGTCTTTTAATTTCATGGCTGCAGTCACCATCTGCAGTGATTTTGGAGCCCAAAAAAGTAAAGTCTCTCACTGTTTCCATTGTTTCCCCATCTACTTGCCATGAAGTGATGGGACCAGGTGCCATGATCTTAGTTTTCTGAATGTCGAATTTGACATGAATATAGTTCACTTATACAGTGCATGCTCAGTCATATCTGACTCTTTGTGATCCTTTGGACTGTAGCTCACTAGGCTACTCTGTCCATGGGATTTCCCAGGCAAGAATACCAGAGTGGGTTGTCATTTCCTGCTCCAAAGGACCTTCCTGACTCAGGAATCGAACCCATGTCTCCTGCATCTTCTGCGTTGACAGGCGGATTCTTTACCACTGAGCCACTTGGGACTTACACCAAATCTGGAGAAAAATACATTGATTCTCATATCTATATTCTGTTGGTCAGACTTGACTATCATTCAGTAAAAAAAAGAAAAAAAATGATTTTATCATATCTAAGTGTTAGGAAGAAGAACAGGACAGTGCATGGAAGGTAGATTGGGTTCAAGAGGAAATGGAGGGGTACAGATCAGTTAAGAGGTGTTATAGAAGTCCCAGTGATGGGATACTAGCAGCACATATAGCACAAGTGGCAGTGAGTTTTAGGGACAAGAAAAAAAAATAAGATTGCTGAGGCAAGGGACATTCTCTTCAGAGGAAGGAGTTCCTGAACATGTCCAAAACAAGGTGTTTCTTATTTTATCAAAAATTTTTATCATCTCATATCATGTGAAAAGAAAGTAAAAATGTTAGTTGCTTAGCCACGTCCAACTCTTTGCAACCCCATGGAATTTAGCCTGCCAGGCCCCTCTGTCCACAAAATTCTCCAGGGAAGAATACTGGAGTGACTTGCCATTTCCTTCTCCAGGGGATCTTACCGAGCCAGGGACCAAACCTGGATCTCTCACATTGCAGGCAGATTTGTTACTGACTGAGCCACCAGGGAAGCCCTCACATCATAGTTCAGTTTAGTCACTCAGTTGTGTCCGACTCTTTGTGACCTCAAGGACTGCAGCATACCAGGCCTCCCTGTCCATCACCAACTTCTGGAGTTTACTCAAACTCACATCCATCGAGTTGGTGATGCCATCCAACCATCTCATCCTCTGTCATCCCTTTTTCCTCCCCTCTTCAATCTTTCCCAACATCAGGGTCTTTTCCAATGAGTCAGTTCTTTGCATCAGGTGGCCAAAGTACTGGAGTTTCAGCTTCAGCATCAGTCCTTCCAATGAATATTCAGGACTGATTTCCTTTAGGATGGACCAGTTGGATCTCCTTGCAGTCCAAGATACTCTCAAGAGTCTTCTCCAACACATCATAGTATTTAGCATTAATTTCTTAAGAAACTATATTAGATCACAGACCATATTTATCTATTTTGTTGTTGCATGCACTGTATATGGTGAAATGTCTAGAAAACAGTAGACATTTAATGAATATGAATATAAATCCAAAAAGTAAATATGTATTCATCTCAACAATATTCACATATACTTAAATACAGTAGTATAAACACATGTGAGATAATTATTCTTGGTTCATACATAATGATTCCTGTGTATATAGATTAAACAACCTCTTCAAGTCTTCTATAGCTCACTGTTTACCTCCCTCTCCCTGGGATCCACAGTCCATAAGCTGGAAACCACTATCTTAAGAATAGTCTACAGAAAAGAGCCACACTTAGAAGTTCCAGGTCTACAGATGGCTTCACAGCTGAATTCTACCAAAAATTTAGAGAAAAGCTAACACCTATCCTACTCAAACTCTTCCAGAAAATTGCAGAGGAAGGTAAACTTCCAAACTCATTCTATGAGGCCACCATCACCCTAATGCCAGAAACAGACAAAGATGCCACAAAAGAAAAAAAAAAAAACAAAAAACTACAGGCCAACATAACTGATGAACACAGATGCAAAAATCCTTAACAAAATTCTAGCAAACAGAATCCAACAACATATTTAAAAGATCATACATCATGACCAAGTGGACTTTATCCCAGGGATGCAAGGATTCTTCCATATTCACATATCAATCAATGTGATACACCACATTAACAAATTGAAAGATAAAAACCATATGATTATTTCAATAGATGCAGAGAAAGCCTTTGACAAAATTCAACATTCATTTATGATTAAAAAAAAAAAAAGCCTTTCAGAAAGTAGGCATAGAAGGAACATACCTCAACATAACAAAAGCCACATATAATAAACCCACAGCAAACATTATCCTCAATGGTGAACAATTGAAAGCATTTCCCCTAAAGTCAGGAACAAGACAAGGGTGCCCACTCTACCTCTACTATTCAACATAGTTTTGGAAGTTTTAGCCAGAGCAATCAGAGAAGAAAAAGAAATAAAAGGAATCCAGATTGGAAGAGAAGAAGGAAAACTCTCACTGTTTGCAGATGACATGATCCTCTACATAGAAAACCCTAAAGACTCCACCAGAAAATTACTAGAGCTAATCAATGAACATAGTTAAGTTGCAGTATATAAAATTAACACACAGAAATTCCTTTCATTCTTATACACTAACAATGAGAAAACAGAAAGAGAAATTAAGGAAACAATTCCATTCACCATTGCAATGAAAAGAATAAAATATTTTAAATAAATCTACCTAAAGAAAAAAAAGACCTATATATAGAAAACTATAAAACACTGATGAAGAAATCAAAGATGACACAAATAGATGGAGAAATATACCATGTACATGGATCAAAAGAATCAATTAGTGACAATGAGTATACTACCCAAAGCAATCTATAGATTCAATGCAATCCCTATCAAGCTACCAATGGTATTTTTCACAAAACTAGAACAAATAATTCCACAATTTGCACGGAAATACAAAAAAACCTTGAATAGCCAAAGCAATCTTGAGAAAGAAGAATGGAACTGGAGGAATCAACCTGCCTGACCTCAGCCTATACTACAAAGCTACAGTCATCAAGCAGTATGGTACTGGCACAAAGATGGAAATACAGATCAATGGAACAAAATAGAAAGCCCAGAGATAAATTCACCTTATCTTTGACAAAGGAGGCAAGAATATACAATGGAGAAAAGACTATCTCTTAAAGAATGAAACTAGAACACTTTATAATACCATACACAAAAATAAACTCAAAATGGATTAAAGATCTAAATGTAATACCAGAAACTATAAAACTCCTAGAGGAAAACATAGGCAAAACACTCTGACATAAATCACAGCAAGATCCTCTATGACCCACCTCCCAGAGAAATGGAAATAAAAGCAAAAATAAACAAATGGGACCTAATTAAACTTAAAAGCTTTTGCACAATGAAGGAAACTATATGCAAGGTGAAAAGACAGCCTTCAGAATGGGAGAAGTAATAGCAAATGAAGCAACGGACAAAGGATTAATCTCAAAAATATACAAGCAACCCCTGCAGCTCAATTCCAGAAAAATAAACGATCCAATCAAAAAATGGGCCAAAGAACTAAACAGACACTTCTCCAAAGATGACACAGATGGCTAACAAACACATGAAAAGATGCTCAACATCACTCATTATCAAAGAAATGCAAATCAAAACCACAATGAGGTACCATCTCACAACAGTCAGAATGGCTGCTATCAAAAAGTCTACAAACAGTAAATGCTGGAGAGGGTGCTGAGAAAAGGGAACCCTCTTACACTGTTGGTGGGAATGCAAACTAGTAGAGCCACTATGGACAACAGTGTGGAGATTCCTTAAAAAACTGGAAATAGAACTGCCATATGACCCAGCAATCCCACCCCTGAGCATACACACCAAGGAAACCAGAATTGAAAGAGACACATGTACCCCAATGTTCTTTGCAGCACTGTTTACAATAGCCAGGACATGGAAGCAACCTAGAAGTCCATCAGCAGATGAATGGATAAGAAAGCTCTGGTACATATACACAATGGAATATTACTCAGCTGTTAAAAAGAATGTATTTGAATCACTTCTAATGACGTGGATGAAACTGGAGCCTATCATACAGAGTGAAGTAAGTCAGAAAGAAAAACACCACTACAGTATATTAACGCATATATATGGAATTTAGAAAGATGGTAATGATGACCCTATATGCAAGACAGTAAAAGAGACAGAGATGTAAACAATAGACTTTTGGACTCTGTGAGAGAAGGCAAGAGTGGGATGATTTGAGAGAATAGCATTGAAACATGTATATTATCATATGTGAAATAGATCGCCAGTCCAGGTTCAATGCATGAGATAGAGTGTTCAGGGCTGGTACACTGGGATGACCCTGAGGGATGGGATGGGGAAGGATATGGGGGGCATTCAGGATAGGGAACACATGTACACCCATGGCTGATTCATGTCAACGTATGGCAAAAACCACTACAATATTGTAAAGTAATTAGTCTCCAATTAAAGTAAATAAATTAATTTTTAAAAATTAAAAAAAAGAAGTGCCAAGTCTAGAACCTGACAAACATTTCCCATTGCCTCTTATAAAACTCTTGTTTCTCAAGCAAGTTATTAGTATGTTACAGGCCTTTGTTTTCTCATCTACAAAATGGTGGTAACTGTATCAACTCAACTATTGCTTTGAGACCCAAATGGCAAATTAGCCAAGTAACTGGCACATGGTAAGGGCTTTGATATTAACTAGTGTTATTAGAATTATTTTCACTCTTTGGAGCTTTTACAAAACAGCTGGTGAGGGACAGCCCCAGATGGCCCTATAATGTTCATCCCCCCTTCCCCACCCCCAGCTCACACACACACACACACACATGCACACACACATTCTGAGTAGCTTTACAAAAGTGAGCTCAGGAGGTCTGAGTACTCAAGTCTTCATCTTTCTAACAAGGGCACACCCCTCACCAGAGTGCTTCCATTATCACATAGTTGCAGCTATATGCTAGTAGAGTAGCTCCCCACCCCCACCAAAAAATTAAAAAATTCCCACTTTTCAGAGTTCAACATGCAAATGCTCTCACCATGGCCAACACCAACCTAGTGGTGTGAAGTCACAAAGGCACAGCTGAGAAAAGATGAGCACAACTAGCTTTACAATGCAGTGGAAGCCTGCCCCATTGTACTCCTGAAATAGTCAATGGATGGTCCTTGTCCCTCTGACCCTGTAAGTATGTAGAGCATTCACCAGGGCCTCTCTTCCAAATGGTTGGCCATAACGCCTGCAGAGCAGTTAAGCCTAGACTATGCACTCTACCACTTCTGCTATAATTTTTCCTTGACAAACCCCATGTTATATTTGCCCTGCTGGGTTCAAGTAGAATATGACCATTACACCCCTTGGATGACAAAAGTAAAGCCTGACACAAAGAGCACTGGCTTTTCAAGCATCAACAGCTTAGAGGAGTGGTAGAGACGAAGCATCTCAATCAGAACAAGTAGATGAACACCTACTTTACTTTCCCCAAGCATAATACTTTAGAATCTGGAGATTTATAAAGCATTTCTACAGAACTTGTTTTCTGCTCTAAATCACCCTGGTATCTTAATTTCCTGTATTGAAAATGACTTCTAATATGACCCCTAAGGACACTTCCAGCTTTGACATTCTTGAAAACTCACCCACATTTTGAATGCTTTGAGCACTGCCTAGGTCTGTCAGGTTCCCCCCCCCACCAAAGAGTAATTTTATTTTAAAAACAGAAAAAGCATACAGAGAACTATAAAGGCTTAGGCACAGAATGAGGCCTTTCTGTTGTTCTCATCACTGATTAAATGCATTTGGGAAGAATGACCCTATTGAGAAAAACTGTTAGCTCTTTGTATAAGCTTGAAATGTAGAATAGTAAAAATCTGTCAAATGCAGAATTTTATTGTGCATAAATCTATACCTTGGCTGATATTCATTAAATGAGCCTTTCACTGTTAGCAAGTCTGTTCCGCCTTGGCACACACAACTTTTAATTCATTTCACTCAACTTTTTCTTTTGCTCCAAGTGATTGCCTTTGGCTATGGGTTTTTGTAAAAAGGGCTTAGGGGCATATTTCTCCTCTGATATAAGTCTAAACTTATTCCAAGTTTCCTTTCCAACAGGTTAAATTTCCTCTCATCTCCCTTTAAACTCTTCATGTCTCCAGGCCACTTTACCAACCTATGCCCCCATTGCACTGTCGAATGTCCCTTTGGAATGAAGAGGATGAACTCTGGGAAAGAAGGTATAGTGATCTTGGTTCTAAACAGTACACTGATGGTATAGTGATCTGGGTTCTAAACAGTACACAGATTGAGCATCAGGACCATTTTGGGAAATGATGGCTTGAAATTAAATAATCTCTAATGTCCTGACTAGGTTGTACATTCTGTATACTTCCATAGCTCAAGCAATTTGTAATGGATACGGAAAGGATTCTATACAATCCACCTCTCAGAATGATACAACAGCACCCTAGGTTCAACAGTAAGAAAAAGGAATAACAAAAGTAGATGAGGTATTTAATAAGTTCTCGGGACTATCTATAGATGTGTTACCTCATTCAGTTTTCTTTAGAGCCCACATGAACCAGTATTCTGGTTTTTCTAATGAGGAAACTAAGGCTAAGAGTCAATACTTTCATCCAAATGTTTGTAGCATACAATGGTCAGCTTGCAAACTGTATCGTGGTCTGAAATCAAACTGTGTTCTGAACCACTCAACACTTAACACTCTACACACAGCCTTCATTCAGTACCCCTAAGTTTAAAAAATGTTAATATTGGCAAAACACATGCTATTTTCCACAGCTTGAACAGACTATATTCTATTTTAATCACTGTCTATGATTGATCCACAGTAGAAGAAATGGAGTAGCCATAATGGTAAACAAGAGAGTCCAAAATGCAGTACTTGGATGCAATCTCAAAAATGACAGAATGATCTCTGTTCATTTCCAAGGAAAACCATTCAATATCACGGTAATCTACGCCTATGCCCCAACCAGTAATGCTGAGGAAGCTGAAGTTGAACAGTTCCGTGAAGACCTACAAGATCTTTTAGAACTAACATCCAAAAAAGATGTCCTTTTCATTATAGGGGACTGGAATGCAAAAGTAGGAACTCAAGGAACAACTGGAGTAACAGGCAAATTTGGCCTTGGAGTACGGAATGAAGCAGGGGAAAGGCTAATAAAGTTTTGCCAAGAGAACGCACTGGTCATAGCAAACACCCTCTTCCAACAACACAAGAGAAGATTCCACATATGGACATCACCAGATGGTCAACAACGAACTCAGAAGGATTATATTCTTGGCAGTCAAAGATGGAGAAGCTCTATAGAGTCAGCAAAAACAAGATCAGGAGCTGACTGTGGCTTGGATCATGAACTCCTTATTGCCAAATTCAGACTTAAATTGAAGAAAGTAGGGAAAACCACTAGATCATTCAGGTATGACCTAAATCAAATCCCTTATGACTATACAGTGGAAGTGAGAAATAGATTTAAGGGACTAGATCTGATAGACAGAGTGCCCGATGAACTATGGACGGAGGTTCATGACATTGTACGGGAGACAGGGATCAAGACCATCCCCATGGAAAAGAAATGTGAAAATGCAAAATGGTTGTCTGAGGAGGCCTTACAAATAGCTGTGAAAAGATGAGAAGTGAAAAGCAAATGAGAAAAGGAAAGATATTCCCACTTGAATGCAGAGTTCCAAAGAATAGCATGGAGAGATAAGAAAACCTTCCTCAGTGATCAGTGCAAAGAAATAGAGGAAAATAATAGAATGGGAAAGACTAGAGATCTCTTCAAGAAAATTAGAGATAGCAAGGGACCATTCATGCAAAGATGGGTTCGATAAAGGACAGAAGTGGTATGGACCTAACAGAAGCAGAAGATATTAGGAAGAGGTGGCAAGAATACACAGAATAACTGTACAAAAAAAGATCTTAATGACCCAGATAATCACGATGGTGTGACAACTTACCTAGAGCCAGACATCCTTGAATGTGAAGTCAAGTGGGCCTTAGAAAGCATCACTATGAACAAAGTTAGTGGATGTGATGGAATTCAAGTTGAGTTATTTCAAATCCTGAAAGATGATGCTGTAAAAGTGCTGCACTCAATATGCCAGCAAATTTGGAAAACTCAGCAGAGGCCACAGGACTGGAGAAGGTCAGTTTTCATTACAATCCCTAAGAAAGGCAATCCCAAAGAATGCTCAAACTACTGCATGATTGCACTCATCTCACACGCTAGTAAAGTAATGCTCAAAATTCTCCAAGCCAGGCTTCAGCAATATGAAAACCATGAACTTTCAGATGTTCAAGCTGGTTTTAGAAAAGGCAGAGGAACCAGAGATCAAATTGTCAACATTCACTGGATCATCAAAAAAGCAAGAGGGTTCCAGAAAAACATCTATTTCTGCTTTATTGACTATGCCAAAGCCTTTGACTGTTTGGATCACAGTAAACTGTGGAAAATTCTGAAAGAGAGGGAATACCACACCACCTGACCTGCCTCTTGAGAAACCTATATGCAGGTCAGGAAGCAACAGTTAGAACTGGACATGGAACAGCAGACTGGTTCCAAATAGGAAAAGGAGTACCTCAAGGCTGTATATTGTCACCTTGCTTATTTAACTTATATGCAGAGTACATCATGAGAAATGCTGGGCTGGAAGAAGCACAAGCTGGAATCAAGATTGCCGGGAGAAATATCAATAACCTCAGAGATGCAGATGACACCACCCTTATGGCAGAGAGTGAAGAGGAACTTAAAAGCCTCTTGATGAAAGTGAAAGAAGAGAGTGAAAAAGTTGGCTTAAAGCTCAATATTCAGAAAACTAAGATCATGGCATCTGGTCCCATCACTTCATGGGAAATAGATGGGGAAACAGTGGAAACAGTGTCAGACTTAATTTTGGGGGGCTCCAAAATCACTGCAGATGGTGACTGCAGCCATGAAATTAAAAGATGCTTACTCCTTGGAAGGAAAGTTATGACCAACCTAGATAGCATATTAAAAAGCAGAGACATTACTTTGCCAACAAAGGTCCATCTGGGCAAGGCTATGGTTTTTCCAGAGGTCATGTATGGATGTGAGAGTTGGATTGTGAAGAAAGCTGAGCACCGAAAAATTGATGCTTTTGAACTGTGGTGTTGGAGAAGACTCTTGAGAGTCCCTTGGACTGCAAGGAGATCCAATCAGTCCATCCAAAGGAGATCAGTCCTGTGTGATCACTGGAAGGACTGATGTTGAAGCTGAAACTCCAGTACTTTGGCCACATCATGCATGGAAAGAGTTGACTCACTGGGAAAGACCCTGATGCTGGGAGGGATTGGGGGCAGGAGGAGAAGGGGACGACAGAGGATGAGATGGCTAGATGGCATCACCGACTCAATGGACATGAGTTTGAGTAAACTCCGGGAGTTTGTGATGGACAGGGAGGCCTGGAGTGCTGAGATTCATGGGGTCACAAAGAGTCGGACACAACTGAGCAACTGAACTGAACTGAACTGATGACTGACCCTCAATAAGCAACAATCGAGTTTAAAGTTTCCTCAATGCCCTTCTCTTATATACATGTTTAAAAAAGTGTATACTAAGGAAGATTTAGCTATCTTCAAAAGAAATAATAGAAAAGTTTAAGTGAAGACTTGGAAGTATACTCTAGTAAAATCATTGGTCCTAATTTTTTGTATCGTAGGCTTATGTCGTTTTGCAGAAGCAGCATATTGCTTTATGTTCCATCTGAACAACAGGCTAGAACAATGCTGAGTGTGTCACATTTTCTGGGTGGTTGAATGATGATAACATCAGTCCTTCATTTCTAATGACATTAGGGAATGTTTACTAGATGCATTCCCATACATTATTTCATTTTACCCTTACCACAATCCTGTGGGGTAGTTACTGTACCCATTTTCAGTTGAGAAAACAAATTCACACTGTCACACATGAACAAATGATCTAGCCAAGACAGAAATCTTGGTTCTCCAATTCCAGATTCTATTCTATCCCATTTCACCACTCATAATCCCAAATTCAAAATATTCAAACACGTGTAACCTTGTCATGAGTTTTATGTCTATTTGATTTTTTTTTCCATTCCCTTCTTTCTTTCATTAGATGTTTCCTGGTCTATAAAAACAGTGAAACTAAGATATGCTACAACTGATCAGGTTCTTCCATCCTAAATGCCCAGAACTAATTTAGAGTATTTTCTTTCTAAAAGAAGGTCATAAAAAGCAGGAACAGAGATGTCCAGACTAGAACACAGTGAGCCTGGGGTTGAATTCTATTATATCCCAACACCTTAGAATAAAATATCTTCCATAGTCAAGCTACTCTGTCTTTCAGTGACTGGCTGAACTTCTTGGAAGTTACCAAGAGAAAAAGTTACTTCTATGTCAGATAAAGCACAAGGCCAGTTGTTGAATTGCAGACAACTTGACTGAAGAGTTAGTTTGCAATAGTTCTTTGCTGGGTGACCACAACATATTATATTTTCATTCATGTATTAATCTTCATATAATAATACACATAATCTTGAGTAGTTACTCTTTGCTAATCACTATATCAAAGAATTTCCATAAATTAACTTAATTGACCCTATTTTACAAAAACCACTATGTAAGAGTCAACAAGGATCTACTGTATAGCACAAGGAACTATACTCAATATTTCGTAATAATCTATGAGAAAATAATCTGAAAAAAATATAAATACGTATGTATAACTGAATCATTTTGCTGTACAACTGAAACTAACATAACACTGCAAAACTACACTCCAATTTTTAAAAATGAGGTACATACTATTAACATTCCATTTTTACAGATAAGAAAACTGAGATAAGGCAGTACAATCTAAGAGTCCTTGTTCCAAGATTAGAAACCCTAATAAACTCTCTTTATTCTCTTAATATCAATTTCTATACCTGAAACATGCAATTAACAACATAGTCTCAGTACTATACTGAGTATTATGGGATCTAGAATATACATCTACTGTAATCTTAAGTATCAAGAAGCTTACAGTCTAATTTTAAAGAAACATTTTTCACTTACTATAAAAAAAGGAGACAGATAAATTTCACTACAAAATGAAAAGTGAAATAAAATGTGAGCTGAAGTCAAAATGCATGGAAAAGATGAAGCATTGAATACTATTTTATTCTCTTGGAGATATAAAGGCTTTGAGTCCTGCAAGGAAGAAACCTGTTGACCTCTGCTCAATTTATAGTTGCCCCAAGTATTTTATGGATGAGGTCAAGGCGAGGAGTGCAGAACATATCTTCTCAGCTCCACCTCAGATACAAGCCCACTTATAGGAGACAGGAGGGAACATGCAATTAATTAAACACCTATTCTTTTCATAGATCACTTCTAAAGCTCACTGGCTGAACTAAAGAAACTCAAAGGGAACTGTAATAAAAGAAAAGGAAAATGTGCTTCTAGTAAAGCTTATGTCTGTTAATTAGAAACTGGATCCAAACTAGAATACTGAGCTAAAGGGCCAAACCTACTAATAACAATCAACTCCCACTTCTCCCAGCTCTAAAGTAGCTGTCCAAGGTCAGTGTTTCAACCCTGGTGCTAACATTAATTCACTTTGAGAATTTTAAGGCATCACAAAGTATCAGTTTGCTTACATGTGAAGTGGATTCTGTAAATTTAGTTTCAAACCCTCATGGATTGTTCTGAGGATGAAATCATGTGTGTGGATTTTGAAAGCTCTGATGGGTCATACTAATGCAAGAGATTAAAAAAAAAACAGCCTGAGAATTTCAGGGTATAGACTGGAAATGAGCTTTTTGTACTAACAATTACTCTTTCAATTATCCTCATATTATTTACTTAGTGATCATTGAGCTTCTTCCCTTGCTTTAGCTATGTCAGCACACACAAAATTAAATGGAGCCACAGAGACACTTGCTACTCAGAGATGGTAAGTCAGTTCCTGATTGATTGACAATGCCCATCTGAACCAATCTATTGAGAATGTGGAAGCTCTATCTGGAGGTAGCATCAGCTAGTGCTGTCTGACATGATCATGGAATTGAGGAAGTAAAAGTTTACATGCCAGCCATATGCCCACTCTGTCTTTTTCCCATTAATTAAGTCCTATCATTCAGACTATTACATATTCTAGAATTAAGACCACTTAGGAGGACATTGGGAGAAGGCAATGGCAACCCACTTCAGTACTCTTGCCTAGAAAATCCAATGGACGGAGGAGCCTGGTAGGCTGCAGTCCATGGGGCCGCGAAGAGTCAGACAGGACTGAGCGACTTCACTTTCACTTTTCACATGCATTGGAGAAGGAAATGGCAACCCACTCTAGTGTTCTTGCCTGGAGAATCCCAGGGACAGGGGAGCCTGGTGGGCTGCCATCTATGGGGTTGCACAGAGTCGGACACAACTGAAGCGACTTAGCAGTAGCAGCACCAGGAAGAGGACATTGACTCATTTCTGTCGAATTAAATCTCACTTCCCTTTCTAACCTAAATGTGTAATATTCTCCTTCATGTCTCATTTTATAAACCACACAGATTCCCTGTCTTCCATCTGCGCCCTGTACTCTCCCAACTCTCAGTGCTTGAGATATTTTATTAGTATAAACAATCAACCTTTATTGGGTGGTTATTGTATGCCAGGCATTTTCCTTAGTGTATTACATGGACCATCTCATTTCATTCTCAGAGATATAGTTAAAAAGAAAAAGATATGATGATCCCTAATTTACATATGAGGCAACATAGGATTATACATGTTATATAAATTGTCCTAGGAAACATCAATATTAAGTATCAGTCTAGCATCCAGTCCTATCTGCCACTTGCTCAATGAAGCCTTTTTTTGATGTCCCCAGTCTCAAGGATCCTTTTCTACTGGTGACCACTAGAGCTGCTCTACTTCCATGACACTTTTCCCACTTAACCTTGAAACATGCAAACTGGTTAAAAATATTTACAATGTAGTGAGGCACCAGGTACTCAGAGATGAATAAGACCCAGGTCTGCCTGTCTTATTACAGTCAGTTAGAGGGTACAGACATGTCAGAGATAAAATATGATATATACAATCTCTCTCTCTCTCTCATGCACACACACACACACGCACAGAGTGCAGCTAAAATCCCTGGGACAGGCAGTTGGGAGGTTGCACTTCTGAGCTAAGTATTGACAGGAAGGAAATATAGAGTACTCCGAGGTTTCTGGCTTAAGGAGTTGGGTCAATGAGTGTTTTATTCACAAAGCACTGGTAGCCAGTAGGGTAGGATAGGTCTGAGTTATACGTTTATTCTGGACATATTGAGTGTTTAGTATTTGCAGGATATTTAAATGTGATCATTCATTCAATAATTGAAAATGCTCTGGTGAAAATCTGAGCAAGTTCTAAAAGTTTATGAGTTAGCATTTAAGTCAGAAGTGGATACTTCCTTCCTTCAATCACCAGAAAGAGATGAAAAGCAGTATTATTGACTTATGTTTAACACACTTCTCCTCTTGATAAAGACACAAGCTTCATGACTTACATCCTTCCACCAGGGTTTCTCTGCTTATCTGTTTGCCTTGGGCCTTAGCACAATAAAGTGAAATCAGTGAATGATGACAGTCCAGAACACTGTAAGATATTAATACTGAAGGGTCAGACACAGGGAAGTGAGCCTACAAGGGACAGAGAAGCTGCAGCCAGTGTGGAATGAAAAAACTCAGAAGAGATTTGTCATGGACACAAAGGTAGTGCACGACTCAGGAAGAAAGTAGCTGATGAATTACTATAAAATGGCCAAAATTGGTAAGACTACCAATACATACATATGAATTCAGATATATAGGTACATGTGATTCCTCAGGGACAAAGAACATGATACTACATGTAAGCATGAAGTGCAATAAGCAATGGCAATAGAGAATAACAAATAACAATAACATGAAAATTTAAAAATAATCAAAATATAAAGAATAGTGTATTGTGGAGTTCAAAGTATATGTGAAGTTAAAATATTTGTTTTTTTCCCTTTTTCTGGTAGTGTTGTAAGTTGCATTTGTTGATGCTCAAATTTTCAGCCAATCTTACTCAAGAGTTTTTGTTTTAGTTTTGTTCTTTTGTTTTGTTTTGTTGATGTATGTGAGAGAGAGAGAAGCACGGGAAGAGGAGAGTAGATGGAAGGACAGCAGAGAGGAGATAATTTATATACAGATTACAAAATGTTACAGAAATTCAAAGGAAAAGGGTTAAAACTATTTAGAAAGAAGAACAAAGTTGGAAGATTTACCAAGTATCAGATTTTATTACAAAGTAACAACAATAATGGTACTGCTATATTAGCACAATGATAGAAATAAAAAGACTGATGAAATATAATGGAATAAAGAGTCTAGATGGGCTTTCCTTGTGGCTCAGCCGGTAAACAATCTGCCTGCAATGTGGGAGACCTGGGTTCAATCCATGGGTTGGGAAGATGCCCTGTAGAAGGTAAAGGCTACCCACTCCAGTATTCTGGCCTGGAGAATTCAGTCCATGGGGTTGCAAAGAGTCAGACACAACTGAGTGACTTTCACTTTCACAAAGAGTCTAGAAATAGACTCACACATACAGTCACATGATTGATGGTAAAGATGACAGATACTACAGAGAAGAAGGAAAACCATTGTCTCTTCAATAAATTATGCTAGATACATTGGATATTCAGATGAAAATATATATAGATTTTAAATCCTATTTCAAACTGTATGCAAAACTCTAGGTAGAATGTTCATCTAAACAGAGAAAGGAAAACAATAAGCTTTTAGACACCATAGGAGATTATCTTTATGAACTGAGGGGAAAAACAGATTTCTTATACAGGACTGTTTCAAATTTAGAAATTTCTTTCATCAGAAAAAAAATGAAAACATAAAAAGAGTAAAAGACAAGGAATAAAGTGGGAAAATATGCTTGCAATACATTCATCTACCAAGAATTCACAACCAGCATATATTAAAACTTCTAAAACTCCTATTTTTCTAGAGAAACAGAAAAATGGTCAAGCAGCCACTTTACCAAAGAGGATTTCTAAATGACCCATAAACATATAAAAAAAGAGCTCAATTTAATTAAGGGAATGCAAATTAAAATCACAATGTCATACCATTACACACACACTGGGATGAAAAAAAAATGAAAATAGCAAGTGTTGGCAGGAATGTGGGGGAGTTGGAACACTCATACACTGAGTGTTATCCAATACAATCATTTTGGAGAACTCTTCGGCAATACATAAACTGAAAAGTACATATCCTATTAACCTCCCAAATGCATGCTCAACACAATGCTTAATATGTTTACCAAAGGATACATAAGATCACTCACAGCAGCATTAACCCTAGTAGCCAAAACTGAAAACAACTCAAGCGCCGCATGTCTATTTACAGAAGAATAGATAAATAAATCATAGTATATTCACACAATGGGTATTGTCCAGAAATGAAGATGAAGAAATGATACCTAACAGAGATCAATCTCAAATACAGTATGAAGCAAAAGAAGCCAGATATGAAAGAATACATTCCATGTATTTCCATTTGTTATAAATTCAAGTTCAGCTAAAACTAAAAGCTGAAAACTAAAATTGTGAAATATAGGGAATCATAATAGACTAGGCTTGAGGAAGGTTTCTGGATGGCTGGTCATATACATTCTGACCCGGGTGCTGGTTTTATGAGTGTATTCATCTTGTACAAATTCATGATTCTACTTGGATCTGTATACTTTTCAAATGTTTGTTTCCAGTTAATTGAAAGAAAAAGAATACTGAGCTTGATGAACTTGCTGAGGTAAAAGGGTAAACGTGGACAATCAGCAATATTTACAGTCTGGCTGGAGGAGACATGTGGTGCAAGTGGTAGGAGGCGACAAGGACCTATGATGTACGTCTAATTCATTTCGGCTTTCAGCTGCTCATTTATTCATGCACCAACTCAAGAAATACTCTCTAACATGGACCCTGTGCCAACCACTGGACCAGACCCTTTGGGATGTAACAATGAACGAAAATGAGAAGTAAATGCTGCTTTCAAGGAGCCATCAGCTTTATACATTGTACCACATTAAATTATCATGGGTGAATGAATGTATGAATAAATATAAAGAAATATTTGAGGCTTGAAAGTCTGATTAATTAATAGAATTTTGCTTTTTACTTACAATCTATAGGCATAACTATAGCCTCCCTGAAACAAGTTGTAAATGTCTAGTTTTCTGCACTGGAATTGAATTTTTGGATTCCTGATCTCCTTATAGGAGTATAAGATACCTGGTTACTTAATTAATTAAATGCTCTCTTTTTTGTTCTCTATGGCATCTTCAATATATGAAACATTAAAACTTTACTATGGAAGAAAATGGAAAAAAGCATACAATTCAAACTAAATATCAAGCAGAAGCTCCCTGTATTTATCTGTCTTTCAGCAAATCTTGAGATGAAAGTATATAAAGTTGTGTTACATGAATACAAATATGCGTAATTACAATAAAGTTCTAGCCATCATTTTTTACCATTATATTTTTACCTATTCCTTTGGAGAAAAACATGTATTTCTGTATTTTCCAAGCTCATGACTATTTAAGAACTTCTTTGAAAGGTTTTTTCAGAGTATTCAAGAGAGTAATGTGTTAATATTTATGTTTATGTATTAATATAGGAACAATAATCTGCAAAGGTCTTGTTCAGAGGTTAAATAAATACACAATGAGGGTTCAGTAATTATCATCATCATTATGCTTTGGGATTTACAAACTGTCTTATCATATTTATAGCAATTTTACCACCATTCTTTCTTTTATTTCTTATTTGACATGGTGAGGAAGGTATTTCTATCTGTATTTTATACACACACACACACACACACACACACACACACAAACACACAGACAAAAACCTACCATTGAGAGATGTGAGATGTCTGACTCAAGGCCACATACATAAGTGACATAGACAGTACTAGAATTCCTAATATTTAGACTTTAAAGTCAGAGTTTTTTCTACTTACCCCATGTAGTAGAAATCTGTCACAAGTTGAGTTTTATGGGGAACAGACTCTGAAAGATTTTAAAGATGCAGCATTTTTATTGGGGGTGGGTACCCTTTGAATTAACACCTATAGAAGGGAAGAGAGGAAATCAGGATTCAGCAGACAGCTGTAAAGCAGACCCAACAACATTCTTAGCCAACCCACAAAAAACTCCAGAACTAAATGGCCCACATTATCCCCAACTGGCTGGGCTTTTATATCCCAACCTTGATCAGTTATTGGATGTGGCCATCTAGGAAGGACATTATATTGGATGAGGTTGACCCTCAATGGCATGAAGATGCTACCAGCTGAAGGCCGTTTGCCGAAGAGATCCCAGCAGCCTGAAGCTCCAGTCCTCTTTGAAGGGCAAACTGAATAGCACATTTCCCTTTCATCACCAATCTTATCAATGATCAGCAGAGCCAAGTGACATTTTTCTCATCTTCCTAACTTTCTAACAGAATGCCCTGTTGCTTCCTAAATACTAAATTGGCCAAAATGTTCAGATTTTTCCATAAGATGTTACAAAAAAAGTGAATAAACTTTTTAGCCAACCTAATATTATGAAACTTGTCTGCAGAAGTGTGTCTCTGAAGCACAAATTGGTATGGGTGGAAATCTAAGGAAACATGGACCTAAGTTTATCACCCTGGCTCTTCCTTTTAAGTCAAAATTTACTAGAGGTAGAAAGAAAAGTTCTCATTTAAGAACATAGCACAATATTATAAATCAACTTCATTGCAATTAAAAAACAAACAAACAAACACAGAGAGAATGACTCTCAGTCATCCTCATGTGACAAATTACCTGGTTTGTTTGCATTTTGTTAGAGAGTGAATATTTGTCCCAAAGAGTTAAGGGCAGTCAACTATGAAGGCTTTCTGCAGGACTTAAATCCATGATCACAAGACAGTTATCTCATCCCCTAGATAACCTGTGGTAGATTCAGTGGTTAATCTCATTTAGTTTCAACTTCCCTAAACCTATACTTTCAACCTGTAGAATCTCTTTATCCAGCATGTTTTATAGATTTTATACAGAAGAGGAATACTTTCTTTTATTCATCTTACACTTTTCTGCAACTCCTGCTAGAAAACCTTGGCAGCCATCATTATCATCAGCTTTACCACTGTGAACTTCCAGATGTTCAAGCTGGTTTTAGAAAAGGCAGAGGAACCAGAGATCAAATTGCCAACATTCACTGGATCATCGAAAAAGCAAGAGGGTTCCGGAAAAACAGCTATTTCTGCTTTATTGACTATGCCAAAGCTTTTGACTGTGTGGATCACAATAAACTGTGGAAAATTCTGAACAAGATGGGAATACCAGACCACCTGACCTGCCTCTTGAGAAACCTGTATGCAGGTCAGGAAGCAACACTTAGAACTGGACATGGAACAACAGACTGGTTCCAAATAGGAAAAGGAGTACGTCAAGGCTGTATATTGTCACCCTGCTTATTTAACTTATATACAGAGTACATCATAAGAAACGCTGGGCTGGAAGAAGCACAAGCTGGAATCAAGATCGCCGGGAGAAATATCAATAACCTCAGATATGCAGATGACACCACCCTTATGGCAGAAAGTGAAGAAGAACTAAAGAGCCTCTTGATGAAAGTGAAAGAGGAGAGTGAAAAAGCTCTTAAGTGAAAAGGCTTAAAACTCAACATTCAGAAAACTTAAGATCATGACATCTGGTCCCATCACTTCATAGCAAATAGATGTGGAAACAATGGAAACAGTGGCTGACTTTATATTTTGGGGCTCCAAAATCACTGCAGATGGTGATTGCAGCCATGAAATTAAAAGACATTTACTCCTTGGAAGGAAAGTTATGACCAACCTAGAAAGCATATTAAAAAGCAGAGACATAACTTTGTCAAAAAAAGGTCCATCTAGTCAAGGCTACGGTTTTTCCAGTAGTCATGTATGGATGTGAGAGTTGGACTATAAAGAAAGCTGAGCACCGAAGAATTGATGCTTTTGAACTGTGGTGTTGGAGAAGACTCTTGAGAGTCCGTTGGACTGCAAGGAGATCCAACCACTCCATCCTAAAGGAGATCAGTCTTGGATGCTCATTGGAAGGACTGATATTGAAGCTGAAACTCCAATACTTTGGCCACCTGACACGAAGAGCTGACTCATTTGAAAAAACCCTGATGCTGGGAAAGATTGAAGGCAAGAGGAGAAGGGGATGACAGAGGATGAGATGGTTGAATGGCATCACTGATTTAATAGACATGAGTTTGGGTAGACTCTGGGAGTTGGTGATGGGCAGGGAGGCCTGGTATGCTGTGATTCATAGGATAACAAAGAGTCAGACACAACTGAGCGACTGAATTGAACTAAACTCACCATTATGACAACTAATCATTATTGAAAGTTTTCTACGTATAATTTTACCTGTAATACCTCATCCAATTCTCAAAACAATATTACTATCTAATAAATATGGGAGAAAGACAACATGTATTTTGATGGTTTAGGACCTTTGGAAGTATGATTTGGGCAACTCGAAGACCTTGATTCACCACAGGACAGATACTAGACATATCCCACCTCCAACTCTTAAACGTTTTGCTTTTGTTATCCTTAGGTAAAAAATGCATACTACCTGTTATCTCATATCACATTATGAGTGGGTGCATATTATAGAAAATATGAACTCCAATGAGGCAAATACGTTTAATAAGAATTTTGAGACTATGCCACCAGAGAGAAACTGGAATACAAGAAACATCAAATCACCTGCTATTATGGAAAGGGAAAGGTCTCAAGGGATAAAACAGAAAAGGAAATCACAATACACTAATATAATAAAACCATTCCACCAGAAGTAAACACATGGGCGGCTTCTCCCCAAATAGTTCTGTGAATATTGGTTAGTGTTCTTGAAGACTAGGCAATCTCTCTCTTACCTGATCCCTTCCCTGCTCACTGGGGTGCTAACTTATCCAGAAGTTACTGTTAATTCTAAATATTTGGTGTGTCTCTTTTGTCCCAGCATCTGGGTAACCAAATATTCTCAGAGGTACTGATATTACTGATAATAAAATCAGTACTGCACCTGAATGCTTGTTATTCCTTGTTTTCTGGTTCTGCTGGGCAGAAAATCATCACTGCCTTGACAGAGACATAAGAAATCCTATGTTAAAATCAGAAATTACTTTCATAATTAATTAAAGAGAGAAAAAAAGTGTGTAGGGGGCACTATTATTAACAGAGCTCCATGCATGTGCCAGGCATTGGGCCAGTTCTTAGTATACATTGTCAGTAACTTATCATAAAAATTCTGTGAAAAATGCACTGTCATTCTTATGTTTAGAGGAGGATGCTGAAGCTTAAAGAAGCTGAATGACACAACTGATGAGGGAGTGGATAGGGAGTAGGCACTTCCCTACTCTCAAAACAAAAACAATTCTGCCTCACATCCTCCTGATCCCCAAACCATGATTTGTTGTTCCATCGTATGTAAGGGAGAAAGGACTCTGAAGCCAGATTCATTACGTCTCCGGTACTCATTTTTCCCCAACATTTCTCATTCACTCAAACAAATTTCACATCAGCAAAGGGCCCTTCTGCTCTTAAAGTACAAGTCTCCTAAACATCCACATTTCTCCAACTATTTCAACAGCTTGAAATTCTCATTTACCTTAAAAGTCTCTTCTACCTAAAGAGAGAAGAAGACTCACAGACTATGCACTTGTATTAATAATACAATGACAAAACAGAAAAAATATATATATACATATATAAATATATACATATAAGGGCATTCATGTATACACATGTGCATATACATATAATTATTACTTTGGGAAATTCCAAGTCACTTTTTCTTAAAGTTGTTTGTCTTTTTTACAACCAGTGATATTTTTTATTCAATTCTTTATTTTCATTATATAAACTCAGAAGATATTTGAGGCTCTGGATGCCCCCAGAGACTGGCTTCTGTTTCTAGCAGGTATTGGGCTCCAAAATCACTGTGGATGATGATGACAGTCATGAAATTAAATGACGCTTGCTTCTTGGTAGAAAAGCTAGACACTGTGTTACACTGTAGACAAAATATACATTTCTCTAGTATGACAAACCTAGACAGTATATTAGAAAGCAGAAATGTTACTTTGCCAACAAACATCCATACAGTCAAAGCTATGGTTTTTCCAGTAGTCAGGTATAGATGTGAGAGTTGGACGATAAAGAAGGCTGAGCATCGGAGAATTGGTGCTTTTGAACTGTGGTGTTGGAGAAGACTCTTGAAAGTTCCCTGGATTGCAAGGAGATCAAACCAGTCAATCCTAAAGGGAATCACTCCTGAATGTTCTTTGGAAGGACTGATGCTGAAGCTGAAGCTCCAATACTTTGGCCACCTGATGATGAGAGCCGATTCATTGGAAAAGACCCTGATGCTGGGAAAGATTGAGGGCAGGAGAAGAAGGGAATGACAGAGGATGAGATGGTTGAATAGCATCACTGACTCAATGGATATGAGTTTGAGCAAACGCCAGGAAATAGCGAAGGACAGGGAAGACTGGTGTGCTGCAGTCCATGAGGTCACAAACAGTCGTACATCACTGAGTAACTAAACAACAAGGCAGTTTGAACAGGAACAGTTATTTTAACACTGTTGTGGATTGGGTTAATTTAGAGTGAGACCTCAGTATCTTATGAGGAGTAATCTATTTCCAGTTCACCTCTGCTGTTAGAATGAGCCCATGATTAATACCTGGATTATTTACCAAGGACCTTCCTTGTGGTGGGCTTTAAAGTACAATGTATTATGGCCTCTAGTCCAGTGAAACTCATAAAAGTTCTGCTCAGTTTTTCAGTTTTAAAAAATTTAAAGCGGTTTTTTTAATTGGTCAGTGACTCAATTTAAAAAAAAGAAAAAAAAGATGCTGAATGTTAGTTTCACTTCTCTGAGCTCCTTTTCTCTCTGGTGGCTTGTCTGTTAATTGCTCTCTGCCTTTACTACTTCCCCAACATCTTCAAACAGATCTTTTGGGGGTATAGCTTTTCTGGTATTCTCAATGGAACTCTTCATTTCAAGTAAGAACATTGCTGGAAGAAGAAATTTCCACATATAAATCTGAATCTATTTTATACTGGAGGAATAAATCAGTATAACACAGTAGGTAAAAGCTCACATTCCAGACTCAGACTGCCCCAGGTTTGCATCTGAGTACCACCATTTATTAACTGTGTCTTTGAGCAAGTTCACTTTGGTTTTGTATAGACCTTTGCTCTAACTAGAAAATGGGGAAATTAAGTTACTTTTCTGAAAGGCTTGTTATGGGGATGAAATGGGATAGTGCACATTTAATGTTCAAATCAGTATATGGTATATAACTAGTGCTCAATAAACATAAGTTGATATCACAATCACTTGAATACTACTACTTAAGGCTACTATTTCTATAACATTTTACTACCATGAAAAACATAAAAAAGTTTAAGTATCTTCCCATGCAATACTTCATTTGCACTCTACAAGAACTCAGTAAGGTATTATTTTATTGACTTATTTCCACTTTCAGTTTCAGGGAAACTGAGCTTTAGATCATCTAAGTGACTTTGTCAAAACATCACATGACTAATAAATGGCAAATGTGACATTTACATACTAGTGCCTCTGAACCCAAAATTGGGAACTCTTTTTATAAAATTATTCACAGACCACTAGCAGTATTTAGAGTCTGTCTGATTAAGCTCAGTGTTAGTCGCTTAGTCGTGTCTGACTCATTGCAACCCCATGGACTATAGTCCACCAGGCTCTTCTGCCTATGGCATTCTCCAGGCAAGATTACTGGAGTGGGTTGCCATTACCTTCACCAGAGTATCTTCCCCACCCAGAGACTGAACTCACGTCTCCCACCTTGGGGGCATATTCTTTATTGTCTGAGGCACCAGAGAAGCCCCTGTCTGCTTAAAGGCCCTAGTTTAGTGATATATGCCATGTTTAGATTCAAGACTTAAAGTTTATCTAATCTTATACCACAATTTTCTAATGGGGGAAACCAAGACTCAAAGGGGGAAAGGTTTTTTTTCATTTCACATGGCTAGAAATGGGCAGGACAGAAGAAGGTTTCAGGCTATTCTCCAAGTCAGGTAGCTTCTTCCATGGCAAAAATATTTACCTAGTAATTGCTATGATATTGACCTTGAAATATCATTAATAACAGCAATACATTCATACCTTCCCCCCCTTAAAGGAGCAAAGCCGAAGAAAAGTGATCTTATCCCTAATGCTAATGCCCTATTACTATATTACATCAGCTTAAATATTTTATCATGAAATTTAAAACTTAAGGCAGCATCATCTGCTCAGCTAGGAGGTTAAGACAAGATGGATGTTTATGATGTGTTCAATTCAATTACTGGTTTATTGTGTGTGGTTTGAGCTATTATAAATCAATTTAAGTGATACCAATTTCTCAATAGCCTGAGAGGTGTTTTTTTTTTTGGGGGGGGGGTGTCCAATTCCATGCAGTATGTAGTACTATCTGTGAAGCAAACAACAACACTAAACTTTATTAGAAGTGCTAACTGAAAATATTCTGTTCAGAGCTCCCTTTGGGTACTTAGATGTTAAAATAATACTGTGTTCTATATTGAATTTTGCTCAATCATGTACTCAGAAAACAAGCACTGAGCACTAGAAATCCTAAGGAAGAGACTTCTTTATATAGATTAGTCATATGTTCACTCTTAGACAACAGTTCTGGCCAGCTGGGAGGAACCAGGTGAAAACATGTCTGCTTCCACAGGAAACTTATGAGTGGAGTCTGTGAAGGGCCACTTCCCAGAGGAATCTTTTGTATTGGGAGGGGTAGGATGGCTTGGCATAAAAACCATAACCTCCCACACAAGTGTTCCTGCATCGCATCCTGTGCTGAGACACCCCAGTTGCTAAGGGGGAAGAACCCTGTAGCTTGAGGTTAATGGAATCCTAGATGAAAGGAACATTTCTGGTCTTTAATGTAAAGGGTTTGGGCTTGGTTCTGTTGCTGTCATCTCCTTTTTTAAAAATCATTTCCTTTTCTTCCTCCTTTTGCTCTCCAATTCAAACACATTTTCTAAGGGCACATACATGTAGAGTGAAACATTTTTTAAAAATTCCAATTAAATTACCCTTTTCTTCTGAACATTATTTTCCCAGTTTCAACTTGCACCTAGCTTGTGCATGAAAACAAAAACATCCTGACTTCTGAATTTTAACCCCTCCTTCCCTCAACATTCACAGCAGCTTTAGATCAAGGACTAAAAGTTTAGTGAAGACTGGTTCGGGTGCCTTCACCTCCTCTTTCTGTTCTCTCCCACTTCAAGCCCACACCTTACTTTTCAACATCTTCTTCAAGAATTTCAACACTGTTGGAAACACTACATTCATCATCATATAGGGAAGAGACCGGATGAACCTATTCACTTCAGGTTGAAGATTTAAAGGATTCATTCAAAGTAAGATTCAATTTCTCAAAGAAACCAGAAACTGCAAATATCATCCCCTAAGGTTGAATAATTGACTTTTTGGGGGTAGAGATAGGTATTTGGCATGGTGGTCCTATTTAGTCACCCTCAAATCTTCTTTAATTTGCCTCTAGAAAAGTGTGACTAATGTCATACCAAGAGGAAAATATAATGTTCTCGCATGTCAAGCTGTACAAACAGTGTGCCCACGATGTCCCCTTGCCCTAAATATTCAGTGGAAAGATACTGCCTTTATTTTGGGGAAAAGCACCTTGTCACAAAGGGCATATTTCTCAAGGTCAAAATTAACAAAAGAATGTGCTGAGGCACTAAAACAATGAGTTTATGACCTGTAAGTCCTTTAAAAAACAATAACAGTAGCTCTATTGAGATATAGTCCATATACCATATGTACATATGTGTGTGCTAAGTCACTTCAGTCATGTCCAACTCTTTGTGACCCCATGGACTGTAAACCGCCAGGCTCTTCTGTCCATGGGATTCTCCAGGCAAGTATACTGGAGAGGGTTGCCATGCCCTCCCCCAGGACATATACCATACAACTCACCCCAATTCTATGCTTTTTAGATCATTTACAGGGTTTTGCAATCATTACGATAATCTTAGAACATTTTTTAAATCATGCAATGAAGAAACCTGTACCCATTAGCAGTCACTCTCCATTTCACAATTCATGAAACTTAGCCTCTGTTGATGGTTTTAGAGATGATCTCTATGTGTCGTATGTGTCCACTTATTCTGAAGGACCAACAGCCTGAGAAGAGGACTTCTCTGGTGGTCCAGTGGTTAACACCCACCTGCCAATGCAGGGGATATGGGTTTGATCCCTAGTCCAGAAAGATTCCACATGCCACAGAGCAACAAAGCCGGTGAACTGCCACTATAGAAGCCCACATGCTCTGGAGCCCATGCTCTGTAACAAGGGGAACCACCTCAATGAGAAGCCCACCCACTGCAACTAGAGAGAAGCCCCTGAGTGCTGCAACTAGAGAAAACCTGCACACAGCAACGAATACCCAGTGCAGCCAAAAATATGAATTAAGTAGTTAATTAATAAAAACTAAAGATAAAAAAGAGCCTGAGAAGAGGCTTTTCTGGGCACTTCAACAATAGCAGTCCTCACCTCCTATGGGGCAGGACTGAGTACAGGTAGTTGGCACTACAGGCACAGAATTGCTGAGAAGAGTGTGGTCACCCAGTGTGGTATCCAAGGTCAGAAGGCAGCTCAGTGTCAGAACTCAGCCCAGGATCAAAGTGCCCCTGAGTCCCAGCTCAAGGCTCTTTCCACTGCAATGTTTTCTTTGGGATACACTTTCAAAGGTGCAGGAACTTCCTCCCCAACCTACTGAACAAAGCCTAATATTTCTCCCCCAGAAAAGTCTCACCTTTGTTTGCACATGTAGAAAGAGGCAGAAATGCACAAAAGAAATGGAATGAGCAACATTCTGGGCCTCCATAGAAAAGCAGGAGAAGGATTTAGGATCAACTAGCTATCCCAGGAAGGGCCTACTCATTTCTGACTTCCCCGTGACTGAGGTCTGTGCCTGGGGCAAGTGTGGGCTGAACAGTTTCCAGGAATAATTGCTCAGGGCTTCAGTAACAGTCTTCAGTGTTTCTACGACTTCAATCAGGTTGGAAAGAAACAGTCCTTATTGGTCTTTCTTCCTAAAAATTGCTGAGTAGGCTAACAGATTCTCCAAGTCTGAGATGAACATAGCATAATTAAAAAGAAGTGTACCTAAGTAAAAGTTTAGGCCCTAGGGTGATGTTACAGTAGAGTGACGGGTCTTCATAGAAAAGTAGGCCATATCTGTCTCTTCCATTGGAATAACAGGAAGTTCTATGGCTACTTCTGCATTTAAGAAGTCTATTTTGTATGATTCCTTGAAAGAAGATAGCCTGAGACAGACAGCACAGTAGAAAGGCATGATATTGGGTGTATCAACAAACAAAATCTGTTTCAACCATGGTAGCCTTGAAAAAGTTATTCCTTCTACATAAACTGATTTCCTCTTCTGATGATATTATGCACTATGAACTTTTTTTTTTTTTTTCCTTTTTTGAAGAGTAGATGATAAAAGGTAGGTAGAGTTATGTAAAAATGCCAGGAGCACAGTAAGTAGCCATCGTTATGTAAAAATGCCAGGAGCACAGTAAGTAGCCATCGTTATGACTGCTATTGATTCCGAATCCCCACCATGATCTATCTTCATGTTCTCTCTCCTCAATCCTGTTCGCAAAGGGACTAAAACTTTTGTTTATGTCAGTTCATTTCAGTCACTCAGTCATGTCTGAATCTTTGTGACCCCACAGACTGCAGCACGCCAGGCCTCCCTGTCCATCACCAACTCCCAGAGTTTATTCAAACTCATGTCCATTGAGTCAGTGATACAATCCAAACATCTCATCTTCTGTCATCCCTTTCTCCTGCCTTCAATCTTTCCCAGCATCAGGGTCTTTTCCAGTGAGTTAACTCTTTGCATCAGGTGGCCAAAGTATTGGAGTTTCAGCTTCAACATCAGTCCTTCCAATGAACACCCAGGAGTGATTTCCTTTAAGATGGATTGGTTGGCTCTTCTTGCAGTCCAAGGGACTCTCAAGAGTCTTCTCCAACACCACAGATCAAAAGCATCAATTCTTCAGTGCTCAGCTTTCTTTATAGTCCAACTCTCACATCCATACATGACTACTGGAAAAACCATAGCTCTGATTAGACGGACCTTTGTTGGCAAAGTAATGTCTCTGCTTTTTAATATGCTTTCTAGGTTGGTCATAACTTTCCTTCCAAGGAGTAAAGGTCTTTTAATTTCATAGTTGCAAATACCATCTGCAGTGATTTTGGAGCCCCAAAAAATAAAGTCTGACACTGCTTCCACTGTTTCCCCATCTATTTGCCATGAAGTGATGGGACCGGATGCCATTAGATAATGGTTAAAAGGAGGTCAGTAGTTACCCCTTTCAATGACAGTTGTGATCTCCTAGGGACAAGTGAAAGACATAAATGAAGTGTTTACCAGAAGATGAAATTCCAGCTATCAATAATCCATTGGAGAATCTATTTAGAGAAACATAATGGCCTCTTAATTAACTACACCAAAAAGAATTCCCCTTATTTGATGTATAAGAAGTACACCAAAAATACGCAGTAACTAGGCTTGTTTCAGATGTCAGCTCTGGTGTGGGAGGCTCCGGATGGGCCTTCATAATGATGAAATTCCTGCGTCTTTATTGGTCAGGAGTTACAGCAGGCTCTAGGTGAGTCACTGAGCTTTACTGGTCTCAGTTTCTCTTCCTGTCAAAGCAGTTTGGCTGACTCTTTTCCCAAATAAGTGAGAATGTGTAACTTTCAGTCAAGTTCAAAGTATTGGATGCCGGGGCTGGGTCAGAGGGTAGGATTTATAGGATGCAGGATATGGAAAAAAAAAAGGATGAAGGAAAACACACAATGTTACCAACAAAGGTTGGAGAAATTTTCCAAGGCTGGGAAGTGCATTTGATGGGCTGTGACACTTCATATAAGGAAGAAATGAACTGCTAGGGACACTAAACTGTCATAAGAACTATGTCCTGCCTGCTCATCTCAAAGAGTTGTTCTGCAATTCAAATGAGATAATCTGCGTGAAGACAATTTGAATGTCAGCAGTATTATTACCGCAACTTTATGAGAAAATTTTCTTTTTACACCAGAGGGAAAAAATGCCCTCACCCTGAAAGGATAAACCAGATTCCCCACAGTTATTTGATATAGTCAGAATTTAAAGTTTTAAGGAGTTTAAACTAGCAAAGTAACTAGTTATTATACATTTATAGCTAGTTTGGGAATAGGGAGAGACACTGTTTTTAGAGATGAGTCCTAGGTCATGACTGTACCACTTAGCAACTCTGAATACATGACCGCAGGCAAGTAGTGTAACCTAGTTGTACCATCTGGGGGGGAAAAAAAAAAAAAGATAATTATGCCTGTCTCAGTAATGTCATTGGAATCTAGTTAGGATTAATTTAGAGACTGCAATGTGCAAGCACTTTGCAAATGGACATACTGGTATAAATAATAGGTAAAACTTAAAATGTAACCTTTCCTAAATTCACCACTCAGACTCACCAGAAATTTTTGCCCTGGCATTGCATATCACATCCATTTCATAAATGTGCTGCATGTCCACCCCCAAGCACTTACATACACACTTGTGCCCATGCACAGACACATCTCAATCTGTCTACAATGCCAGATCAGTCCCCAAGACAAGTGGAAGAACTGCATGAGTGGGCTGGACATAACTCATTTGATCCATTGGTGTGGAGTACACACAAGGAGCTTTGTCTTTCTCCTAGAACTTATTAAGGTCCTGTGAACATTAAGTATCCTGGGATGGGATACTCTGTCCCCAACATGGTAGGAGCCTGACTGTATGACTTCATCCCCTGAGGCTATGGCTGCACTGAGAGCATCAGATCAATTTCAGAAGGATCTGAAGGATCTATCATCTCTTTTTTCTGTTCTTATTAAGAACAGGCTCTCCTCAGTTGACATTCGGCAGTAGGAGGAAGACAAGTGGGATCCAGAGGCTCATAGCCAAGTGTCTGATTGGAACACTGATACTGAATGTGTCTTCTGGGAGCTGCCATGCCCAAATTACTCACGCCCCCACCCTTTTGGCATATGGGCATGCTGTACTGCAAACCATGTTGGGAGCTGGGTTCATCCTTAATGACCTATCTTATGGCAACATTTAGGGCTGTATTTAAGAGTTCCTGATATAATAATTATAGAAGATTACAGTAAAAATTCCCCCAAGTTTATCAGGTATTATTTGTTTTGTTTTAATTGGTTTTATTAACATGGACAAAGTTTGAATGAGGCAGAAGAAACAGGGACTTGGTTGATCCTTTAGTTGATTAGGGCTTAATTTCATTTTGATTTTGCTTGATTTTTAATTTGCACAATTAATGTATGCAAGGGTATAGACTCAGATAATATAAAAAGGCAAAGAAAATAAAAGGAAGCTTTCTCTATTACACTATTATTTAAGATATTAGAAGTTTATATACATATATATATATATATGAAACAAGAACAACTTAAATAAGAAATTATAATCAAAGTTAGAAGTAAAATAAAATATAATTGGAATTAGAACCAGACAGGAAAAGAACAGATCTTAGTAGATGAGGTCAATTTTAGTCAGAACGTCCACTCTGACCAATTAGTATAAAAGGAAATTTCAACCAAATTACTAATTAGATTTTTATGAATAACTAATACTAGGTAAAGTGAAAAGGTGCAAAAAGTAACAGAACAGAGTTAAAGAGACATCTATTGTTTCTTGTCAGGCATCTAGAGCAAATACCTAGACAAAAGTAAATTATGACATTTCTTTTCAGATCTAACATTCAATGAATCATTAATAAAGTTAATTTCATTTGGGTGTTTGTATCTACATATATGGGAGCTTCCCATGTGGCACCGGTGATAAAAACCTGCCTCCCAGTGCAGGAGATGTAAGAGATACGGGTTCAATCCGTGGGCCAAAAAACCCCCCTGGAGGATGGCATGTCAACCCACTCCAGTATTCTTGCCTGGAGAATCCAAGGACAGAAGAGCCTGGCGAGTTATGGTCCATAGGGTCACAAAGAGTCAGACACGACTGAAGTGACTTAGCACACATGCACATCTACATATATATCTTTGGTTTAAGTATTAGAAACGTGGTCCTTTATATTTTAAAAATATCCCAGGATTCAGAGTTTGGTAGGCAGGGGGTATCAATCAACTTTGCAAATCTAGTCTCAAAGTCCACGTTCAAGATGAATGCTCTATGGGTCATTTCACTTTTATGAACTAATTGATCTGCTATAAACCAATTTTTTCCCTACTAGGACTGCAAATGACAAAATTTTCTATGGTTTACAAGTCACTTTCAGGCTTATTTTTCCTTGTCTCCAATTCTATTCTGAAACAAGAGCGATGGTTAATAGGATTTCCTTGACTTTATTGGATTACTTTGCTGTATTCAGTTCAGTCCAGTCACCCATTCATGTCCGACTCTTTGCAACCCCATGGACTGCAGCATGCCAGGCTTCCCTATCCATCACCAAGTCCTAGAGCTTCCTCAAATTCATGTCCATAGAGCCGGTGATGCCATGCAACCATCTCATCCTCTTTCGTCCTGCCTTCAATCTTTCCCAGCATCAGGGTCTTTTCCAATGAGTCATTTCTTCCCATCTGGTGGCCAAAGTATTGGAGTTTCAGCTTCAACATCAGTCCTTCCAATGGATATTCAGGACTGATTTCCTTTAGGATAGGCTGATTGGATCTCTTTGCAGTCCAAGGGACTCTCAAGAGTCTACTCCAACACCATAGTGCAAAAGCATCAATTCTTCGACGCTCAGCTTTCTTTAGAGTCCAACTCTCGCATCCATACATGACTACTGGAAAAACCATAGTTTTCACTAGACGGACCTTTGTTGGCAAAATAATGTCTCTGCTTTTTAATATGCTGTCCACGTTGGCCATAGCTTTTCTTTCAAGGAGCAAGTGTCTATTAACTTCATGGCTGCAGTTACCATCTGCAATGATTTTGGAGCCCCAAAAATAAATAAATAAATAAAATAAAGGCTCTCACTGCTTCCATTGTTTCCCCATCTATTTACCATGAAGTGATGGGACCAGATGCCATGATCTTAGTTTTCTGAACGTTGAGTTTTAAGCCTACTTTTTCACTCTCTTTGTTCAGTTTCATCAAGAGGCTCTTTAGTTCTTCTTTGCTTTCTGCCATAAGAATGGTGTCACCTGTGTATCTGAAGTTATTGATATTTCTCCTCGCATTCTTGATTCCAGCTTGTGCTTCATCCAGCCTGGCATTTCCCATGATGTACTCTGCATATAAGTTAAATAAACAGGGTGACAATATACAGCCTTAACATACTCCTTTCCCAATTTTGAGGCACTCTGTTGTTCCACATCCAATTTTAACTGTTGCTCCTTGACCTGCATACAGATTTCTCAGGAGGAAGGTAAGGTGGGCTGGTATTAGCATCTCTAAGAATTTTACAGACTGTTGTGATCTACAAAGTTAAAGGCTCTGGCATAGTCAAGAAAACAGAAGTAGATGTATTTCTGAAATTCTCTTGCTTTTTCGATGATCCAGTGGATGTTGGCAATTTGATCTCTGGTTCCTCTGTCTTTTCTAAATCCAGCTTGAACATCTGGAAGTTCATGGTTCACGTACTGTTGAAGCATGGCTTGGAGAATTTTGAGCATTACTTTACTAACAGGTGAGATGAGTGCAATTGTGTGGTAGTGTTAACATTCTTTGACATCGCCTTTCTTTGGGATTGGAATGAAAACTAACCTTTTCCAGTCCTGTGGCCACTGCTGAGTTTTCCAGATTTGCTGGCATATTGAGTGCAGCACTTTCACAACATCATCTTTTAGGATTTGAAAGAGCTCATCTGGAATTCCATCACCTCCACTAGCTTTGTTCGTAGTGATGCTTCCTAAGGCCCACTTGACTTCACATTCCAGGATGTTTGGCTCTAGGTGAGTGATCACACCATCATGGTTATCTGGGTCATGAAGATCTTTTTTGCATAGTTCTTCTGTGTATTTTTGCCACCTCTTTTTAATACCTTCTGCTTCTGTTAGGTTCATATTGTTTCTGTCCTTTATTGTGCCCATCTTTGCATGAAATGTTCCCTTGGTATCTCTAATTTTCTTGAAGAGATCTCTCGTCTTTCCCCTTCTATTGTTTTCCTCTATTTTTTTTTTTTTTTTTTTTTTTTTTGCATTGATCGCTGAGGAAGGCTTTCTTTTCTCTCCTTGCTATTCTTTGGAACTCTGTATTCAAATGGGTATATCCTTCCTTTTCTCCTTTGCCTTTGGCTTCTCTTCTGTTCTCAGCCATTTGTAAGGCCTCAGAAAACCATTTTGCCTTTCTGTATTTTTTTTTTTCTTCTTTGAGATGGTCTTAATCACTGCCTCCTGTACAGTGTCACGAACCTCCATCCATAGTTGTTCAGGTACTCTATCTATCAGATCTAATCCCTTGAATCTATTTGTCACTTCCACTGTATACTCATAAGGAATTTGATTTAGGTCATACCTGAATGGTCCAGTGATTTCCCCTACTTTCTTCAATTTAAGTCTGAATTTGGCAATAAGGATTTCATGATCTGAGCCACACTCAGCTCCCAGTCTTACTTTTGTTGACTTCACAGAGCTTCTCCATTTTTGGCTGCAAAGAATATAATCAATCTGAATTTGGTATTGATCATCTGGTGATATCCATATGTAGTCTTCTCTTGTGTTGTTGGAAGAGGCTGTTTGCTATGACTAGTGCATTCTGTTGGCAGAACTCTATGAGCCTTTGCCCTGCTTCATTCTGTCTCCAAGGCCAAATTTGCCTGTTACTCCACTTATCTCTTGACTTCCTACTTTTACATTCCAGTCCCCTATGATGAAAAGGACATCTTTTTGGGGTGTTAGTTCTAGAAGGCCTTGTAAGTCTTCATAGAACCATTCAACTTCAGCTTCTTCAGTATTACTGGTTGAGGCATAGACTTGGATTACTGTGATATTGAATGGTTTGCTTTCGAAATGAACAGAGATCATTCTGTCCTTTTTGAAATTGTACCCAAGTAATGCATTTCAGACTCTTTTGTTGACTATGAGGGCTACTCCATTTCTTCTAAGCGATTCTTGCCCACAGTAGTAGATATAATGGTCTATAATATCTTTGTTTTATAACATATTTGTTGTATAAAATTTTTTTGTATAACATTAAGTAAAATTAAGACACACATGTAGGATATGAGAGTTGGACCATAAAGAAGGCTGAGTGCTGAAGAATTAATGCTTTTGAACTGTGTTGTTGGATAAGACTCTTGAGAGTTTCTTGGACTGCAAAGAGATCAAACCAGCCAATTCTAAAGGAAAACAGTCCTAAATATTCACCAGAAGGACTGATGCTAAAACTAAAACTATAATACTTTGGTCCCCTATGCAAAGAACTGGCTCATTGGAAAAGACCCTGATGCTGGAAAGATTGAGGGCAGGAGGAGAAGGGGACAACAGAGGATGAGTTGTTTGGATGGCACCACTGACTCAATAGACTTGATGTTGAGTAAGCTCTGGGAGATGGTGAAGGACAGGGAAGCCTGGTACGCTGCAGTTGGTATGTTCACAAAGTCAGACACAATTGTGTGACCAAGCAACAACAAGGTGTACACTGTATTATTTTGATAATTTTATATTAATATATGCTTATATATCATTGTCATAGTGATTTTTATAACATTACAAAATTGTAGTATAATAGTGTTGCCTATGTTCACTATATTGAGCTTTAGATCTCAATGTCTGATTTACTATTAATTGCAGGTTTGTACCTTTAAACACCATCAATCTTTTCCCTACTGCCCAACCCCTGGCAAGCATTTTACTCTTTTTTATGAGATTTTAAGTTAAACATTCAGGTGATATCATACTGCACTTGTCTTCCTCTGTCTGACTTAATCTCATTTAACATTATGTGCTCAAGGTCCATCCATGTCACTGCAGATGAGAAGATATCCTCCTTTATCACATCTGGATAATATTCTATTGGGCATATGTACAATATCTTTTTTATCCATTTATCCACTGATGATTATTTGTGTTGTTCCCATAACTTGGCTATTGTAAATGGCACTGCAATAAACATGGATGTGTATGTATATATATATATATATATATATATATATATATACACACTTCTAGAATAGAACTGCCAGATTGTAGGGTAAACCTCAAGGTCCACATAGTCAAAGCTATGGATTTTCCAGTAATCATGTATGGACGGGAGAGTTGGACCATTAAGAAGGCTGAGAACAAAGGAATTGATACTTTCAAATTGTGGTGCTGGAGAAGACTCTTGGGAGTCCCTTGAATTGCAAGAAGATCGAATCAGTCAATTGTAATAGAAATCAGGGGTAGCAAAGACTACCCAATGGACATGACTTAGCAACTGAACAACAACAACTTATTTTTAATTTTTTGAGAAAATTCCATATTGTTTTCCATAATAGTTGGAAAAATTTGCATTCCCACCAAGAGTATATAAGAGTTCACTTTTCATTACATCCTCAACAGCACCTGATATCTCGTCTTCTTGATGATAACCATTTCAACAGATGTGAGGTGATAGTTCATTGAGGTTTTAATGTGTTTTCCTCTGATTTTTTGATGTTGAGCATCTTTGCATCTGCCTGTTGCTTCCTGATTTTTATGTCATACTACAAAGCCATAGCAATAAAAACAGTATGGAACTAGGAGAAAAACAAACATATAGACCAATGAAGCAGAATAGAAAGCCAAAAATTAAGTCTCAGTATATATAGTCAACTAATATTTGACAAGGGAGCTAAGAATACCCAATGAAGGAAAGATGGTGCTAGAAAGCAGTGGAGAAACACACGCAGAAAAATGAAACTGAACTCCTATCTCATACAACTCATAAAAATTAATTTAAAATGCATCAAAGGCTTAAACATAAAACCTGATACCATAAAACTGTCAGAATAAAGCATAGCAAAGAAGCTTATCAATATTAGTCTTGGCAAAGATTTTCTGGACAGGGTACCAACTACACAACAAAAGCAACAATCAACAAAGGCGACTACATCAAACTCAAAAGCTTCTGCATAGCAAAAGAAATAACTAACAGAAAGAAAAGAAAACCTACAGAATGGGGGAAAATTAGCAACCCATATGTCAGAAAAGGAATTAATATCCAAAAAGGAAAGGAAAAGAGCTCCTTGATATATTTGTATCCACAAAGTTTAATCTACAAGACCAAAGTCCCATATCACAGATAGCACCATCCTAAACAAAGGGTGTTTTTAACTCCATAAAATAAGAATATAGCATGACCCACATTTTCAAAGAGCTTACAATTTGTAGAGACCACAATAATCTATGAAAACACAAGACTAAAAAAATTAACAGAAGGGAGGAAGGAAGGAGAAAAAGAATCAACCTATAATTCTACATAACAAAAGGGGGGGTGGGGGGACAGATAAAAATCTAGTTACTGGGGTTACAGGCAAGTTATTTCCTCTCTCTGGACAGTAATTCCTGCATTTTAACATTAAGAAATACATTACACCAGTGATTTCCAGGTTGTTATATACCCAACCCAGTGAAATTTTAAAAAATCAAATTTAAATGACCAAGACAGGATCCTGAGCTTTTAGTTTTGCCATGTAAGAACATCAAAAATATTTCCTATTTATTAATATTATTTTCTTTTGAAAAAGATATTTTAGCACCAAAAAGGACATAATCACAGAAAAGAAAAAGCTCTTCCCTAAACAGGACAATGCATTCATTCATTTACTGAAAGGATGTGTATTGAAAGCCTGTTGTGTGCTACACTGTTTCTGGGGATGGAAATAGTGTGATGATGAAGCAGCCAAGAGCCAGTGGAGGTCCCATGGAGGAGATTAGGGAGTAACAACCTTTGCAATCTGTACCCTGTATAGATTTATTTATTCATTTCTCCATGCAATAGCATAAACATCATGCAAACATCCATTCTTGTACCAGAATTTGGAAACCACTACTCCAGAGGATCAACAGTTCCCACACTTTGGGTGATAAGGCCCAGAGTCTCTATGACAAATAGTAAGAGAGAACATGTGAATAATTAGTTGGAATAATTTAAACCCAATAAAAGAATCTAAGAGGACACGGAAGGCATTTATCTTTATTTGAGTTTGGTGGGAAATGAGGTAAATAAGTCCTCAACCTTGCTTGGAATTCTTTTTTTTCCTTATCACTGGCCAAATTAGTATTGCATTCACAGTACTGCTGATTATTAATATCAACATCATAATTATTTGTAGCACCTTCTCTAGTAACACAAAATGGAGGTGGCATCCTAACTTTCACAGGACACCAATGAAAAGCGATGACACAGTGTTTCCAAGAGGCAACGGAAAAGCAGTTTCTTCTCACTTGGACAGTTTCTCTGCCTTGGAAGATGTGATTACAAAGGCCCATGACACCACCCTTATGGCAGAAAGTGAAGAAGAACTAAAGAGCCTCTTGATGAAAGTGAAAGAGGAGAGTGAAGAAGTTGGCTTAAAGCTCAACATTCAAAAAACTAAGATCATAGCATCCAGTGCTATCACTTCATGGCAGCTAGATGGGGAAACAGTGGAAACAGTGGCTGACTTTATTTTTCTGGGCTCCAAAATCACTGCAGGTGGTGATTACAGCCATGAAATTAAAACACTCTTACTCCTTGGAAGGAAAGTTATGACCAACCTAGACAGCATATTAAAAAGCAGAGACATTATTTTGTCAACAAAGGTCTGTCTGGTCAAGGCTATGGTTTTTCCAGTGGTCGTGTATGGATCTGAGAGTTGGACTGTGAAGAAAGCTGAGCACCGAAGAATTGATGCTTTTGAACTGTGGTGTTGGAGAAGACTCTTGAGAGTCCCTTGGACTACAAGGAGATCCAACCAGTCCATCCTAAAGGAGATCAGTCCTAGGTGTTCATTGGAAGGACTGATGTTGAAGCTGAAATGCCAATACTTTGGCCACCTGATGCAAAGAGCTGACTCATTGGAAAAGACCCTGATGCTGGGAAAGATTGGGGGCAGGAGGAGAAGGGGATGACAGAGGATGAGATGGCTGGATGGCATCACCGACTCGGACATGAGCTTGGATGGACTCTGGGAGTTGGTGATGGACAGGGAGGCCTGGCGTGCTATGGTTCATGGGGTCACAAAGAGTCGGACACGACTGAGCGACTGAACTGAACTGAACTGATAGCTAGCTGGTACAGCTTTTCTCCAGGTCAGGAGATGAGTGAGCATACTGATTGCAATCATTGTCTGACTCATCCTGTCATTGGCTTATCCATGTGATGAAAGTCCTAACAAGTTCCTTTTTGGGTTCCTTGGTAATTATATATAATGAAGAGGCGTGAGCAAATGATCAGCCACGATATTCAGAGCATCATTCCCTCAGCAATGAGACAGGTGAGGTGTTGGTGTTATCCTTCACCCTAAAGTTTCTATTAAATCAGACCTAACATCTAGGTGAATGGCTTGTGGAGAAATTAATATGTGTATAACTGAAGGAGATCCTAGGGCCTCCTGGGATAATAGGAATGGGAGAGAATGAAAATGGACTTTAAGTAAGCAGAGATGGGACAGAAATTATGTTAGCATTGAGTCATGAGAGGGACAACTAAAAGACGCCCAGTTGTCATGGAGAAGAACCAAACAGAGAGAGGAATAATCATGCTTACGCATGGCAGCTAGGAAAGTCATTAACATTGACTCAGGAAACATGGAGACCTTTGTTCTAGTTCTATTCTGTTGTTAATTCACTGTATGACATAAAGAAAATCACCTGCTTTCTTTCTGCTCAGTTATCTCCTTGCTGTGTATTGGGAGGGTTGAGTGATCCTTGCAAGCCAATCCACACAAGGGAAGTTGTGGTTGAATGAAGATACTGTAGCCAAATAGTTCAGTTCAGTTCAATTCAGTTGCTCAGTCATTTCTGACTCTTTGCAACGCCATGAACCACAGCATGCCAGGCCTCCCTGTTCATCACCAACTCCCAGAGTTTACTCAAACTCACATCCATCGAGTCAGTGATGCCATCTAGCCATCTCATCCTCTGTCATCCCCTTCTCCTCCTGCCCCTAATCCCTCCCAGCATCAGGGTCTTTTCCAATGAGTCAACTCTTCACATGAGGTGGCCAAAGTATTAGAGTTTCAGCTTCAGCATCAGTCCTTCCAATGAACACCCAGGGCTGATCTCCTTTAGGATGGACTGGTTGGATCTCCTTGCAGTCCAAGGGACTCTCAAGAGTCTTCGCCAACACCACAGTTCAAAAGCATCAAATTTTCAGCACTCAGCTTTCTTCACAGTCCAACTCTCACATCCATACATGACCACTGGAAAAACCATAGCCAAATAGAACAGGGTTCAAATCGTGGATCCAGCACTTGCCAACCCCAAATGCAGACCATTGTATTCACTCTATGCCCCATTCTTTTAACTGGTGACATGGGAATAAGAATAAGACCAACATGATATAGTTTTGTGTGTGTGTGTGTGTGTGATTAATAAGTAAAATGTGCATGTGAAGCTCTTAGCTCAGTGCCAGGCACACAATACTCTTAATATTCAGGACTACTGCAGACAGGACTGGGTAGGTCAGGGCCTCACCAGGCAGCAGTTGCATCAAAGATTAAGTCTTTCCAGGAACTTTTGTTTACCATCTGACTATACAAAGTAACAAACACAGCAGCCCCAGGGAAGGAAGTGAATTCTTAGAGTTATCAGACAACTAGCAGCCACCACATCTTCCCTTGTACTTGCTGTTGAATGTAACAAAGATAAATTCTATTGTATATTTATATGTAATACTCTGTATTACATATTCTTTTATATATACACATACATATAGATACATATATGTTTTATTTATGTGTATTTATTTACATATTTACTTATATATATTTATTGAATATATATTTATGCATATGTGTATATGGGCTTTCCTGATTGCCCAGCACATAAAGAATTCACCTGCAGGGCAGGAGACACAGGAGACACGGGTTCAAGCCCTGGTTCAAGAAGATACCCTGGAGGAGGAAATGGCAATCCACTCTAGTATTCTTGCCTGAAAAATTCCATTGACAGAGGAGCCTGGCGGGCTATAGTCCAAAGGGTCGCAAAGACTTCAGACACAACTGAGCACACATGCATATGAATGTGTTTGTGTATATATGTGTGTGTGTATGCATAAATAAAATAGGACCTTCCACAAACTAGACATCACACTGACTCTGCCACCTGCTTCTGCCCTCTTCTGTTCCCTGTCTTCAGTGAATATGGTTGAAGTAGGAGAGGAGTTAAATGCCACAGGGATAGGGCAAACAGACAAAGGTACCTTCTGTTTCTCCCAAGGAGAAGTCCTTTCTGGCAGAAATATGAGTCAGTTCCAATGCTTTTCCTCTGAAAAGACAAGTCTATTTTCATGATATTGAGTATTTCATAAAATTTTCCTCAAGTAAAGGCAATTCAACTTCACAAACATTTATTACATACCTACGACAGCTTAGGCACAGTGTTTCAATTGCACGAAGGGGAGTTTATAAAATAAATAAGACATTTTTCCCTGCCCCCACCTCTAATCACACACACACACACACACATGTGTGTGCATGCAGAGAACCAAAAAAACATAAAATACTGAGTACAGAGGTTCTCGAAGCTTATTTCCCTCACTGGCAGTATCAGCTTCACCTGGGAATCTGTTAGAAATGCAAATTCCCAGGCCCTGCTTTGATCTCTAGACTCAGAAACTCTGGGGATGGTTCCAAGCATTCACTGTTTTAACAAGGCTCCAGGGGATTCTGATGCACATTCAAGTTTGAGAAAACTTCTCCAGCAGAACTTTATACTGAGTACTTCTTGAGGGAGAGGAACTTCATACCCAGGCAACCTCAGTTTCAATCTGAGTCAGCATTCATCTGGAGGAAATTCATCAATCTCGATGTGTCTCAGTTTCTCAGCTGTATTTTTGAAGCATGCTCTGATATATACTCGGACAGTCCTGAGAATGTGCCTTGATCACCTTCTACAGTTATTGTTCAGTCGCTCAGTCGTGTCCATCTCTTTGTGACCCCATGAACTGCAGCTTGCCAGGCTTCCCTGCCCTTCACCATCTCCCAGAGTTTGCTCAAACTCATGTCTATTGAGGCAGTGATGCCATCCAACCATCTCATCCTCTGTTGCCCTCTCCTCCTCCTGCCCTCAATCTTTCCCAGCATCAGGGTCTTTTCCAATGAATCAGCTCTTCACATCAGGTGGTCAAAGTTTTGGAGCTTCAGTATCAGTCCTTCCAATGAATATTCAGGGTTGATTTCCTTTAGGATTAACCGGTTTGATCTCCTTGCAGTCCAAGGGACCCTCAGGAGTCTTCTCCAGCACCACAGTTCAAAGGCATCCATTCTGCAGTGCTCACTTTATGGTCCAACTCTCACATCTGGGGGCTTCCCTGGTGGCTCAGCTGGTAAACAATCTACCTGCAATGTGGGAGACCTGGGTTCGACTCCTGGGTTAGGAAGATCCCCTGGAGAAGGGAAAGACTCCCCACTCTAGTATTCTGGCCTGGAGAATTCCATGGACTGTATAGTACATGGGGTCACAAAAAGTCAGACACGACTGAGTGACTGTCACTAAAATCTGGACTGTACTGACTCCTGGAAAAAATCATAGCTTTGACTATCCAGACCTTTGTCGCCAAAGGGAGGGTGACTTAGGATCCCAACTGATGAACTTTGAAATCCACCCCTACACTGGCACAGACACCATGACTCCCTCTGGCTGCCAGCTAATGACTAGGTCCAGAGGGGCCCCTAAGACAGAGCCATCCTAGGAGACAGACACCACTGATGTGCTGCATCACATTCAGACTCTCTGGTGTCTTGGCTGAACCTTTCATAGACTGCATGGCATTTCGTGATGATTCATTCCACCTTCTATCTCTCTTTCAATTGTCTCATGGCACTGCAGCTCTCTCAACCTTCCTGATTCCTTCCCTCTTTTCTTTTACACAAGTATTGCCCCTAAAATAAAATCCTTGCACATTCAGTCCCATCTTGGTGCCTGTTTCACAGAGGACCCAGACTGATGCACTCTTCTCAGCCAATTACCCGTTTCAGAGAATTCTGTTCCAAAGACATACCCTCTGCCTTGGAAAGAGTGGACTGATAACTCCATTTATGATTGCCAGTCATAAAGCATCAATCCCACTTTATTAGATTTATTAGAAGAGGACACACAGAAAAAGGGATCAGGATACACTACCCTAAAATATGCCACTTTGACCTGAATGCAACTGAGAATCAACAGATGCAGAAAGAGTTCTCTTCCCTCATCCTCTTCTGCCTAAAGGTAAAGCATAAATCTCTTTTTATGCAGATGGCATAAATTTTCCTTGTGAAGGTATACCCGTCCCCCATACCAAGAAGAAGAGGGTGACACATGACTGGAGGCAGAGAGTCAGCCTGAGATAAGTCTGTACAAACAGACCTCACTAAAACAACTATTGCCTTCCATTAGTTTCATCCCTATACTTCTCCACAATGCACCAGTCTCTGAAGCCCAGATCCCTTCTCTTTTGCTAAAAGGATTTATAAGCCCTCAAGTCCAGCCTCTTTGAGTTTCATTTATTTTCTGTGAACACCAGTGCAAATAAACATAAATAAAACTGACATACTTTTCCCCTTGTTACTCTTTTCTGTTTGTTTAATTCTCACCCTCCCACCCCCAACTCTTGAACCTAAGAAAACAGAGGAATAGGTCTTCCTCCCTGACAAATACAAGAGGAGCACTGTACATTCTCAAATTTTAGACCTCTGTTTTAAGAACTAAACTTCTGCTTCATTTACAGTCTGCCTCACAGCCATTCTTTCTGAAAATTCTGCTTCTTGTACCCACAGAGCACTCTTAGGGTTGTGACCTGATTTTTTTCTGTCTTTCCCTTTCTGTCTTCAACGTGAGCCATGGAACCTGCTAAGAGATTTCCCAGGTGCTCACTGATCATCTGTCTCTGAACCTGTGAACTAACCTTTCTCCCAAGATTTCCTGACTGCTCCACCCATCTGAGGAATCACTTGTTCCTCTCCTCTATCTGAAATGTAATAGTTAAAAGTTCAAGCCCTGGTGTTAAGCACACTTGACTTTGAATCTATCCCCCAGTAACTGATACCCTTGGACTTACTACTAATAACCTCCCTGAGCCTCAGTTTGGCACCTGACTCCTAGACTTATGAATAGTATTCAAGAAGAAATCACTCCAAAGGGCTTAGCACAGAGATTGACATCTAATAAGTGTTTAATACATAATAACTCCTGCTATTATTACCACCATTACTACCTGGACAGACCAAGTACTATTATATCCTTTGAACAGCATCCTTTGTCTCGAAGCAAAATTAATTTCCCAGGTTGTCATCCTGCTCTGAGGGAATGGGTGATTAATACAATTCTAGCTACTGGTTTTCTCTGCTGCCAGTAGGCTAGATGCCCAAGTCCTAAGATGGAGTGCTCTCTTATCTCACAGGGCACTGCACATAGAAAGCCCATCAAACTGAGTATTTGAAAGATCTTTGAGAAATATCAACTAAAGTCACCTGAGAGCACACAGGGCGTCTTAATTCATCTGCTTCCCTTTAGTGCTCTGTAGGGTACCTGGCACTTGGTAGAGTCAGGAGATGTTGAATGGAGGAGCAATTTGCTGAGCATTTAGGGGAAGGAATGCTTCTTCGATTCTTGAGGGAATTTCAATATTCAACGTACTCCCAGATGTCTCTGCTCATTTTCTGGCTGCACCAAAAGCGAGTGGTGGAATTTACACAAGCAGTAATTTGGGGAAAGGAAATAAGCATGCTGCCTTCAACAGCTCCCATTCCTTCTCTCAGTGAGTGCACTGCCTGTAGGAAGCAGGTACTTATCCTCTTCTGCATGCTGTAAGTTTGACCATGGGGCTTAGTTAGGAAGTCAACTGGGCTCTTAAGCTAAGATACATCCTCTGATACAGTTTTAACAATTGTGGGACATTTTTACTTCCATATGCCTTACTCTTTGTCTTAATTCTCACTTGTTTAGGATCTAAACAAGAAAGAAGAGCCCTGTTTATTAGCCTCATTTGAAGACCCCCAAGGCAAGATGTGTCAGAAGCCCCAAAATGGGTCTTTTCAAAAAGATACATACAACCCAATGTTCATGGTAGCACTATTTACAATAGCCAGGTCATAGAAGCAACCTGAATGTCCAACAACAGAGGAATAGACAAAGAGGATGTAGCACATATATAAAATGGATTATTACTCAGGCATAAAAAGAAATGAAACAGTGTCATCTGCAGAAATGTGGACAGAACCAGAAACTGTCATACAGAGTGAAGTAAGTCAAAAAGAGAAAAACAAATATCATATAATATCACTTATATGTGATATCTAGAAAAATGGTAAAGATGAACTTATTTGCACAGCAGGAGGCGAGAGCCGCATGTAGAGAACAAACACATGGATAGCAAGTGAGGAAGGAAAGGGTGAGATGAACTGGGAGGTTGAGACTGACATATATACACCACCATGCATAAAACCAGTAATTAATCAGAACCTATTGTATAGAACAGAAAACTCTACTCAGTGCTCTGTGGTGATCTAAATGGGAAGGAAATCTAAAAAAGAGGGAATATATGTTTATGCAAAACTGATTCACTTTGTTGTATAGCAAAAAACAGTGGTCCCCAACCTTTGTGGCACCAGGAACCTGTTTCAAGGAAGACCATTTTTCCATGGACTGTGTGGGGGTGGGTGGTTTTGGGATAATTCACGTGCACTACATTTATTGTGTACTTTATTTCTATTATTAATATATCAGCTTCACCTCAGATCATCAGGCATTATATCCCAGAGGTTAGGGACCTATTGTAAAGCACCTGTGTCTCAATAAAAATTAATTTTAAAAAACAAGCAAGCAAGCAAACAAACAAGTCTCCCCTTCAACCCAGATATTCTGAGTCTTGGAATTTAACCAAGGGAAAAATTCAGTAATTCAGTCAAAGATTTCTATAAAAAGTGTCCATCAGTATTTTTAAAACTATAAATGTTATTTAAAAATTAATCAGTGAGGGGAGAATATGCTATTCCCATGTGATAAAAATGGGATATAATCCTACCAAATCATTTTTTTTTTCCAAAGAGTATTAATGCCATTGGGAAAATTCTTAGGAAACAATGGGAAGTGGAAAAAAATGATACAAACACTATAAATATACATAGATACACACACACACACACACACACACACACACGTGTTTAGTTGCTCAGTCATGTTCGACTATGCAACTCCTTGGACTGCAGCACACCAGGCTTCCCTGTCCTTCATCATCTCCCGGACTTCACTCAAACACACACAGAGACACACTTAAATTTAAAAGATATTTTAATAGTATGTGTTCATCTTCTAGGAACAAACCAGCTTTGCTTCTTTTTCCCAACAGAGAAATGCAAGAGTGGATGTCTACTGTGGCCATTTAGACTGTATCTCATTCCTAAAATGATGGAAAAATGGCACCGGGTTGAGGAAAGCGAACCAGAAAGGGTTGAATTCTTCTGATTCTGTCTCCTGCCTGTTATAGCCACGCTTTCCGGGAAACAGACTCACTCAGAAGGACAATGCAGATAGTGGAGTGCAGTTTATTATGCCGGCGGGCCCAAGGCAGAGTCTCCTCTTAGCCAAGGACCCCGTCCAGCATTTGTGAAAATCTTTTATACCCCATGCGTACGTGTCTAAACCCACCACCTACCCCATGTGTACGTGTCTAAACCCACCACCTGCCCCATGTGTACGTGTCTAAACCCGCCACCTGCCCCATGTGTACGTGTCTTAAACAGTCAATAGTCAATAAGCCCACAGTTACATTCCAACCAGTTAATAATCGATAAGCCTGTGATTACATCTTGACAGATACGAAAAAAGTTTATGACCTGTCCGGAGACAGGTGTGATTACGGTATGCTTCCTCTTAGGCAATGAGTAGCCTGGATGTGATCTTCAGGATTCCTCTGTCTGGAGGGGGTCTTATCCTTCCATTGTCGTCCTCACAGGCACTAAGCAGAGAGTTCAGAGTCCACTGGAGAGGCAGTCGAGCACAGCCAGCACGGACAGGCCTGAGATCGAGTTCAGGCCCTATGAATTCCTTCTTCATGCCTACCGTCCTTTCCTCTATCTTGGACTCCATGTCTGAAGGAACTGGAATCATTGATCTCCAAGACCCTTTCACATTCCAACATACGAGGACCCGTGATCTTATCACTGTAAACTTTATGCCGAGTCATTCAAGCCAGTTAATCTAGAAGGCTGACAATTCTTTAGCAAATCTGATCTCTGTTAACTAATTAAGTCACTGTAACACCCAATAGGCTAAATGGTGCAGTAATAGTTCTTCTGAACATTTTTCAAGTTACCAGGATGATTTAGAGAAATCATCCATAACTCCATACTTAACAATTTCCTTTTTCTGTTGCCCTCATTCTTTCTCACAAGTCTTTCTTCTGAAAATAGAGGAGGAAAAAGATGTTGGCTTTCTAATTTTTAAACACATTATCATTTAAAACCCTCAATGACTTTGTAAAAAAAGAAAAAAAAAAACTTTATGGAATATTTCTTTCTGCAGATGCAAAGGCACTTAAAAAGCCATGCAAAAAACAGGCATATAAAGAAAGAAAATTGGTATCATTTTGTATTTGTTTTTAAAATGGGGGAAAATAATTATTGCTATCCAGTTGTTCAAGGAAATGCCATCATTCTTAATGTTTCATTGTTTCTTCTACGGACATTCACAACAAAATGATTTAGTTTTTTTTTTTCTTTCTGCCTAATAATTTCATAAGCTCTAGTTGTTTCAGAAAGATATGACTCACTTCAGGTTGAGGCCTGCTGGATCCTTTCTCTCTAAAATGAGACATTATCCTATGATCACCTCAGCTCATACCTTTCAGATAAAATAGGGACTTCAATAAAATAGAAATAACCATGACTCTCTTTCCAGAAGAGAGGTCTTGTATCTCACTGTGTTTTAATTAAGCAATAAGTTAGATGTCAAGAGCAATTACAGCCTTGAAGGTCAAAGCTTGCTTAATTAAAAAATTAGAAGAGCCTCTCCTTGTTCAACTATTTTGAAAGCACTAGAGACCTATAACATCTACGTGGGGAATCAAAAGAAGTGAAGTCGTGGTCAAACAGGCTAATACTTTGCCTTGGAATTCAGACTCATGGTGCCTCCTGCTAGATAGCATTGGCCTCCACAAAAGCCCGTAAATTTGACACATAAATTGAATGTATGGCATTATGACCCAAGGCAGCAAACAGGTAATGTTCTGAAAGTGCTATTAAATGGCAGAGAATTTCAGCTAGATTTTAGGTTTCTGCTGGTGGGAAGGAAATGCTAAAAAATGTTAAATCTTTGATGGGTCCTTATTCCCAGTACATTTTCATTTTTTCAGGCATGGTCCTAGAAGTGCTTTCATTAGAAACGTCTCAGAAATTTGATGCAATACACACTCTACAGCCCTCTCCAAATCAGAAACTCTGGAAATGGGCCCCTAGAATCTGCATTTTACTAAGTCCCCTAGGTGATTCTTATATACAATAAAATTTGAGCAACTATGGATAGAATGTATTTTTTTCTCATTTTATCAGTGAGATGAAATATCTCTGCTAAACACATCTGGGGTCAGAATTACAACCCATGCCTTCTCATTTCATGTTCATATTCTTTTCCACCAACCAATCAGACTACCCATGTAGTCTGAACCCATTCAACCAGACTTTTTCACATTTGGGTTAACAGATATGTTTTGAATATTCTTGCCCTAAGTGATACTACTTGTCATAATGACTAATAGTATTCCCACATTCAAGTTTTAAAAGGTGTTAACCATATTTATATATCACAATCCTCAGTACTATTCCTCTCAGTCCATTCTTTCCTGTGTTCTATCATCTTGTAATCATATTTTTATCATTAACATTTTCTGCTTCCTTGAATTTTAGCAATCTGAGCTATTCCTGAATTGAGAGACATTCATACCATCTCAAGATATTCCTACCATCATGCTCCTTTTGTAACTGGAACCCCTATTATCTAAATAACAAAAGCACCAAGATATAATTGATCTAAAAAATTTATGCAACTCTGAATTACAGAAAGAATACAGACCTAAGAGTTACATCTGGTTTCTAATCCTTTCTTAGTCACTAACTCACTTTAAGCAGGACATTTTCCATCTGAGCCCGCATTTTCTCTTTGGAAAAAGAAACAATTCTTAAAAATAGGTTTATTTTCAGTTCTTTCATGCTGTGAAGGAAAGTAGAAAAACCAGGACCCTATATTGTCATTAACTTACATTGTTCTTTGTGAACGAGCAGGAGATGCAAAACTTATGTCAAGCTGCTAAAGTAACAACTGTCAATACATTCTATTATTTGGCTGGAGAGGAGCTCCAGGAATTGAGTTCCCTGTGGTTAGAGGGGAAGAAATGAATGAGCTCCTATAGGAGGTGTTAATGAGGCCCCAGGGTTTGTGTGGGAGGGCAGAAGGGACTACTGGGAGGAAATATCTCCAGAGGATGTGGTCCAGGCTTTGCTCTTTCTGCAAAGGCTAAGGAGAGGAGGGAAGAAAAGGCTCTTCAAAGAAGAAGAGAAATTTGATTTGAAGTGCAGGAAGCTCCACTTAGAAGATGCTATGGCTAAACAATTCAACCTAATTACAGCATTCTCAAGTGACTCGGGAAGAAATGCATGTGTGAGACTGATGTTTTCTCAATAATTCCACAGTTAAGAAAAAAAGAGTAATAGAAACATGCCCCAGGTACCTAATTACCAATGAGACCTCATGACATGTCAGGAAAATCTGGAGACCTTTGGAATCTGGATTTCAGTGTCACCTGTCACAATTTAAGGGTCCTTGTATAAATGGTTTGATGCCTGTAAGACTCCTTTTCTTTCTCATAGACTGGATTTCGTACTGCCTTCCCTACCTCTCTCAAATGATGGAAAAGGAACAAAAATCAGTATGAGATGGTATGATGTAGTCATACTAAACTTATTATTCAACAGGTAGAGACAAAAAAACAGATTCAGGAAATACACCGAATTTCAATCACTGCTCTTTCATTTTCCAAATGGGTGACCTTACATGTGCTTCATTTGAAATTTCCATTCCTCTGTTTCTTATATAGGAAAAAAAAAATGAGTAAGAAAATTACTAACTACTTTACATGATTGTTTTGAAGACTGAGATGAAGTACACTGTCTATCTTAGGGTATGTCATAATGAAGGCTATCCATTATATCACCATCATCATTGCTACATCATCCTTACACTCTGCTTACATTACTTTTATAAGAAAGTATGAAGAACACAAAAGAAAACAAATGTATGATCACTGCTTTGTCTTAGGTAATAGTCTCCTCTTAATGTTCTAGGGATAGAATACTTGACCCCAAAGTAACCAAGAGCCAAAGGGAGGAGCATCTACAGGAGAACTGACAGACACCCAGACCCTTCATTCCTAGTAGTACAGTTGTGTCTTCATTACTGACTACTTGATAGGTTTACCTTCTAACCATATCATCTTTTCTATTTATGCCTTTATATAAATGTTTTTACATCCTCTTACATTTTTATTGTGAAGCATAACACAAATGCAGATACAGATATTTAAAACATAAGTGGACAATTCAGTATACTAATGTAAAATAAAGGCATGTGTAACCATAACCTGGGTAAAGCAAGAGACACAAACAGCACTCCAGAGTCCCCTGCTTCCTTCTGTTATATTTCTAATTTAATTCCTTCTCTCCCATAGGAAAAAAACCACTCTCCTGAGTTTCATCTTATTCACTGCCTTGATTTTCTTTATCATTTTACTACCTAAGCATGTCTTTCTAAATACTATATAGTTTGGGGATTTTTAAATATTACTGTATTATGTAAATTCAATTTACACACTGTAATTTGCTCATTTAAAATGTACAAGTCAATGGCTTTAATACATTCACAGAGTTGTATAATCACCACTAAAACCAATTTTAAAAACATTTTCCTCACCCCAAAGGAAAGTCCATACTTATCAGTAGTCATTTTCCATTTTCAATCAAATATCCTAGCCCTAGACAAAATAACTTACTTTCCTTATCTACATATAGAATTATTTATTCTGAACACTTCATAGAAGTGCTATCATACAATATATGGCCTTTCACATCTGCTTTCTTTCACTCAGCAAAATGTCTTTATGGTTCATCCATGATGTAGATACCTCAGTACTTCATCCCATTTTATTGTTGAACAATATTCATTTGTATTTCCATATATTACAATTCTTTTGTCAAGTTATACATATATGTATATACATATAAAAACTATTAGGATTTTGATTAGAATTTCACTGAATCTATAAGACACTTTAGTGATAATTCATATTTTCTGACACAGTATTCCAATCCATGCTTATGGTATTTTCCTCCATTTATTTAGCTCTTCATTAAATATGAAGAGCTAATGTTCCACAATTATCTCTATAGGAATTTGGTATATCTCTTTGTAGATTTCACCCTAAGTACTTCATTTTTTTCAAAACTGTCCTAAATGATGTCTTTTTCAAAATTGTATTTTCACAATGTTTAATGTTGGTAAACAGAATGAAGTCAGTTTTTGTACATTGATTTTTGTATTCAGCAAATTAGATACAATCTTGAACTCTTTTTATAATTTCTAATAATTTATATGTAAATTATTTTGGATTGTCTACATATATGATTAAATAATTCTTAATGATGGAAGTTATTTATTTCTAATCCTTGTGTCTTTTCTTTCTTGCCTTAATGTACTGATCAGGATTCCAGATGCAATGTTAAGCAGAAGTCGTAATATTGGAAATGCTTACATTGCTTCTAATATCAAAGAAAAAAATTCAAGGTTTCACCGTTAAGCATGAAATCTGTTGTGGTTTCTGTAAACACCTTTTATCATACAAAGAACATAACTACTGTTCTTAGTTTACTAGGAATTTTTATCCTGATTGAATGGTAAGCTTTATCAGATTTTCTCCTAATCTATTGATTTATTTTATCCATATTGTTAAATGTGATCAATTACATTGATTTAAAGATAAACAATATGACTTTAGTAAGATAAACTCAGCTTGATATAATTGCATTATATTTTTTAAATAAATAATGCTGGATTCCATTTGCTAATAGTATTTAATTTAGAATTTATGTAGATGCTCTTATATATATTTTGGATTGAAAGTAGTATGATGCTTATCATGATTGAGTATCATGATTTCATGATTTAGTATCATGTTTTCATGATTACTAGTTTTTTGGGTCTTATCTCCCTCTTGTTGGAGAGGAGCAGAGGGAATCAATCATGAGTGCTTTATCAACTTAAACATTGTTTGACTTTGTTGATTCTATTACATACTCACAGTTTTAAAAAATTAATTTCTACTGCTATCCTCTCTGCTTTCTTTGTGTTTATTTTGCTATTCTTTTTTCTAATGTTTAGCTTCTTAATTTTCAGGCTTTTTTACCTTCTACTACATACACTGATAGGAATGAACTTCCTTCTAATCTCTGTTTTATCTATACCCATCAATTTTAAATTGTAGTGCTTTCCTTATTATTCAGTTAAAATATATTCTAATATTCATTATAATCTTTTAACAAAAAGAATATTCAGAATATATTTCTTAATATCCAAATATATGTTATTGTCTATTAATTGTGTTGGGGTCACAACAAATGCTCTATGTAATTTCAAACATTGGGATTTATTCAAACTTCCTTTGTGACCATTTTTTATAAATATGTGATACGTGCTTGAAAAGAATATATGTCCTGCAGCCATTTGAACTTAATATTCTATTTATAACTACTATGTTAACTTTTTGGACTTCCCTGATAGCTCAGCTGGTAAAGAATCTGCCTGCAATGCAGGAGACCTGGCTTCCATCCCTGGGTTGGGAAGATCCCCTCGAGAAGGAAAAGGCTACCCACTCCAGTATCCTGGCCTGGAGAATTCCACGGACTATATAGTCCATGGGGTCGCAAAAAGTCGGACACAACTGAGCGACTTTCACTTTCATCCTACACTCAGGATTCTGCCATGAAAAGAAGGACTCACGTCAACTTTTTAATGACACTGTTCAAATTCTCTAGATCCTAACTGATGTTTGATTTAATTATTCCATCAGTTACTAAAATATGTGTATTAAAATTGTCTGATTAGTTTTATATATTTGTCTACATCTTCTTGTATTTCTATTTTTTTTCTTTATATATTTTGAGAAAATGTTATGACATGCATAAGATTGTTATGTCTTCCTGATGAATCAAGCTTTTTAGTATTATGAAATGACCTTCTTATCTCTAGTAAATCTTTTTGCTGTAAGTTATCAATATGACCACACTAGCATTCTTTTAGTGAGTGTTTGGCAGCAGTGTATTTTTTTTCCCCTTCATTTTCAATCTCTACGTACCTTTATGCATAGAATGTTGAGTTTTTGTAGAAATCCCAAATAAGTTTTTCTTTCTTGCATTTCAATATTCATTCTAATCTCTTTTTTTTTAACTTCTACACAGTATTTAGATCCATTAAAGGTAATATATATTTCTGTGTGTTTTACATTTTCCTTCCTTGTTCTATGTTCATTTTACTCTTCTCTGCCTTGTTTTGAAATTTGTTAACTACTGCACAACTGCACTCATCTCACACACTAGTAAGGTGGTGCTCAAACTTCTCCAAGCCAGGCTTCAGCAATACATGAACCGAGAACTTCCAGATGTTCAACCTGGTTTTAGAAAAGGCAGAGGAACCAGAGATCAAATTGCCAATATCTGCTGGATCATCGAAAAAGCAAGAGAGTTCCAGGAAAACATCTATTTCTGCTTTATTGACTTTGCCAAAGCCTTCAACTGTGTGGATCACAATAAACTGTGGAAAATTCTGAAAGAGAGGGAATACCACACCACCTGACATGCCTCTTGAGAAACCTGTATGCAGGTCAGGAAGCAACAGTTAGAACTGGACATGGAACAACAGACTGGTTCCAAATAGGAAAAGGAGTACCTCAAGGCTGTATATTGTCACCCTGCTTATTTAACTTATATGCAGAGACATCATGAGAAACACTGGGCTGGAAGAAGCACAAGCTGGAATCAAGATTGCCAGGAGAAATATCAATAACCTCAGAAATGCAGATGACACCACCCTTATGGCAAAGAGTGAAGAGGAACTAAAAAGTCTCTTGATGAAAGTGAAAGAGGAAAGTGAAAAAGTTGGCTTAACATTCAGAAAACTAAGATCATGACATCTGGTCCCATCACCTCATGGGAAATAGGTGGGGAGAAAGTGGAAACAGTGTCAGACTTCATTTTTTTGGGCTCCAAAATCACTGCAGATGGTGACTGCAGCCATGAAATTAAAAGAGGCTTACTCCTTGGAAGGAAAGTTATGACCAACCTAGATAGCATATTAAAAAGCAGAGATGTTACTTTGTCAACAAAGGTCTGTCTGGTCAAGGCTATGGTTTTTCCAGTGGTCATGTGTGGATGTGAGGGTTGGATTGTGAAGAAAGCTGAGCACCGAAAAATTGATGCTTTTGAACTATGGTGTTGGAGAAGACTTTTGAGAGTCTCTTGGACTGCAAGGAGATCCAACCAGTGCATCCTGAAGGAGATCAGTCCTGGGTGTTCATTGGAAGCACTGATGTTGAAGCTAAAACTCCAATACTTTGGCCACCTCATGCGAAGAGTTGACTCATTGGAAAAGTCCCTGATGCTGGGAGGGACTGGAGGCAGGAGGAGAAGGGGACAGAGGATGAGATGGCTGGATGGCATCACCGACTCGATGGGCATGAGTTTGAGTAAACTCCGGGAGTTTGTGATGGACAGGGAGGCCTGGCGTGCTGTGATTCATGGGGTCGCAAAGAGTCAGACATGGCTGAGTGACTGAACTGAACTGATTGAAGGATTTTATATTTAATTTTTCTGTAAGTTTGAAATATATACTCTTCTTCTATTCTTTGTGTATTACCCCAAAATTACCACTGTTTTTAACTCTCTTCATCCATGAAAAGCCTTTAGCATACCTCAATTCCTTAATGGGATTTCACTACTGATATGATACTGTTGTTGGATATGTGATCTCTGTATTTTTACATCCATGAGTGTAATTATTTATACAATCAATATTCATATAGATTGACCTATAGGCTTGTAAGTTTTTATTGCAAACCTCTGAGCTTCAAACTTTCAATTATTTTATACTTTGACAGGCAAAGTTATACAAACTTTATATTACTTGTCACCTCCAGTAAAATCTGATCAGTATGTCCCAACTGTCCACATTACTATCTCTACAGAGAAATGTGTGACAATTCATTTAAAATGGAATAAAGACTATAAATAGGTTCAAGTCATTTCACGTCAGGTTTACCTTACCTCAGATAAGTTCAGATCAAATCTTGCTGTTCTTAGCAGGCTTGGGATTTGGAATTGTGGATAAGAGATTGTGGGGCTTCCCTGGTGGCTCAGGGGTAAAGAATCTGCCTGCAATGCGAGACACTTGATCCCAGGGTTGGGAAGATCCCCTGGAGAAGGAAATGTCAACCCACTCCTGTAGTCTTGCCTGGGAAATCCCATGGTCAGAGGAGCCTGGCTGGCTACAGTCCATGGGGCCACAAGAGTCAGACACCACTTAGCAACTAAATCACCACCACATAAAAGATTGGAGGCAGAGTTCACAGAATATCTGGTTTGTAGACGCTTCATAAATGCTGTTACTTCCTCTGTCAGCAAGATTTTTTACGTAACTCTTTTTAGCTAGATGGTGGGGTTTGGGGGTACTGTGTCTTTATCATTGCAAGTCCACCAGTCTAACTGGCACACATTCCTGCACCCAACATGCTTTTGCTGGAAAAGCTGGAACAATGAGCTTGTGATGCTGGTTTAACTTCACAGACAGCAGGCTCAGAGCAGGAGAGGCATCTGAACACACAGAGTCTCAGACTTTGTTACTCTCACATTATCCTGACTCTGAGAGTGGGAAGAAAATATGACAGCTGGATGAAAACAAGAGACTCAAACCAAACAATGAAGGGCAACCGACAGTCAAGGAACAAAAGAAAATCTTCCTCACAGACAAATGATGTGGAGGAAGATCCTGACAGGACCACTGGAAGGGAAGCAGACAAGGGGGTGGTAATCAGCATCCACCTGTCTTGGATGGAGATATGAATAATCGGTTTCAGCTGGAAGGGCTTTACAGCTTCATAGATTTTATGCAGAAATAAATTATTTTCAACATGGATTCAACATTTATTACATCAATTACATCATTATTCACATCTCTCTCCTAGAATGGTCCGACATGCATGCATTTTAAAATATGGATTTACAGAACTTCTTTTTATAAATCTCTCTTTTAAAAACCATTAGCTATTTTAAAGGGAAAAACCTTATTCTCTTAGTGGTTTCGAGTTTCCAAGCCCTGAAGAAGAAAGGACTGAAGAGTTAAATCTATCCTTGATAAACTCCTCAACTCACAACATCAAACAATCTTGGAGGTTAAAAGTGAACACTCTCTTTAAAATAATCTCAGAGAGACCTAAACAAATTGTTGCTGCCTTGTACATGAATTCATTAACTGTATGAGAATTACTCACGCTATTTGGAGCCATTAGAAGCAGAAAGACTGAAAAATAAGAAAGCAATGCTGAAGCAGAACATCAAAGGATAAAATCACCTAACACTTCAATTGATGCAGAGAAATGATTGCTTTCTTAAATTGTTGGTGGGAGAATGAAGTGTTATAATATAACCTTTTAGGAAATTAATCTGGCAATGTTGGTACAAATAAAAAAACAATTTGACACAGCAATATCACTTTTGGGAAATCTAGCCTATAAAAATAAAAGTGCCAGTACATGACATTCTGCATACATATATGTTTATTCTTTCAACAAGTATTTATTGAGGGCCTACTCTGTGCCCATCATGAAAGATAGGCAAAGGTTCTGGTCTTACAAAGCTTGCATTCCAAGGGACAGAGGGGGATGATAAATATATAAGGAAAAGTATACGAGATAAATGTTATCTAGAGACTAAATAGAGTGATGTGATGATGTGCAACTTTGAAATGGGTGATAAAGAAAGGGCATTCTAAGCAGGTGACATTTAAGGTAAGACTTGACCAATAAGAATCTGGCCTTGAAAAACTGCAATAATGTTTATACTTGTAAAATCTGAAATAACCTGAACTGAAGCAACAAAGTGCTGGTTAGATTAATTACCTTATGGAATGTCATATGTCTACTAAAATAATGCCCAATTGGCATTGCAAACTTAAACATACCTTACAATTTAATTTCTCCTCTTGCTTTCAAAAGTTCTGCTCAATTTGCAGTCTGTCTCATTGAATGTATGGTGACTCTTCCATGAGTTTTTAGGATAAAAGCCTTGGTACCATTCTTGACTCTGCATTTTGTTTAACAACCCATATCTGATCCCTCAGCAAATCTGGGAACTCAACTTTGAAAATCTATCCAGAATGTTGTTGCTTCTTGCTGCGCCTACTTCCACCATCCTGTTCCATCCTCTCCTTCCTAGATGATTATAACCACCTTCCAACTGGGCTCCCTGCTCAGACCCTTGTTACCCTCCAGTCTGTTCTCAGCACAGCAGCCCAAGTGATCCTGTTAAATGTCAATCACGGGGTGCTATTCCTTGGATCAAAACCATTCAGTCTCTTTCAGAGCAAAATCAAAGTCCTTACAAGGGCTTTTAATACTCAGCAGGGGCTGTCCCCCATCAGTGCTCTGACCTCCATCCTTTCTAATCCATCCTTCGACCAGTCACTTTACCCCTAGTTGTTACTTGAACATGCAAGGACACTCCCCACCACAGGGGCTGGGTACTTAGGCTTCCCCTTCCCCAAATATAATGCTCTTCCCACTAAAGTCCTCACCAGTTACACTGAAACGCAACCATCAATACTTCTAACCCCACCTCTTACTTTATTTTTCTCCTTACTATGTATTTTACTCAATTTTACTGTACATTGTCTCTCTCCCCATTATTAGACTACAAGTTCTAGGACGGCCAAGTTTTGTTTTCTTTTTTTAAACTTTTAATTTTATATCAGGGTACAATCGATTAACAATGTTTTGATAGTTTTAGGTGGATAGCAAAGGGACTCAGCTATATATCCATTCTCCCCTAAACTTCCCTCCCAGCCAGGCTGCCACATTATATTGAACAGAGTTCTCTGTGCTATGCAGAACACCCGTGTTGGTTCTCCGGGACTTCCCAGCTGGCACCAGTGGTAAAGAACCCGCCTGCCAATACTCCTGCATATAAGAGACGTGGGCTCAATCCCTGGGGGTGGAAGATCCCCTGGAGGAGAGCATGGCAGCCCACTCCATTCTTTTCTGGAGAATCCCATAGACAGAGGAGCCTGGCAGGCTACAGTCCAGACAGTCACAAAGAGTCGGACATGACTGAAGCAACTTAGCGTGACATGGCACATTGGTTATCCATTTTAACTATGTTTTTTAAAAGACATTCACAAAATTAAATTGATATATATGTACATATGTATGAGTTCATAGATTCTTGTTGCAGAATATAAATCAGACTATTCACATTGATTCCCTCAAGGGGGTAGAAGCAAAGGCAATGAGGCAGTTCACTATTGCTTTTCCTCAAGCATTTATGAATTAATGGACCTTTTATTATACGGGTTACATTTGTGACCTTTTGAAAAAAAAGCATTATAATTTAATTTTACATAAAACCCATTGATGTTAGCAAGAAAATGGACTTAAACTCCTCCAATTCAAAGAGTAACACATTTATCTATTTCACCATTTTTATCTGTATAAACTGGACTCACATGAACATTCAGGCTTGGTAATTATTCATATAATCAAAGATCTGGAAATTTCAATGTATTCTGGATTTCACAGAGCTAGAAGCCATCCCAGGCTTCCTCAGTAAAAACATAGCTCCTGCATCATGACCAAGGATAATCTAAACAAAGGCTGAACAAATCAACCCTCATCCAAGGGGTGTGTTTCATACTCTGATTAATATTAGCATTAGGGGAGCATTTAAGGTGACTGAAAACAAACAAATATCATGTGTATACAGTCTTTTCTTATTTTGTTTTTCTCCAAAAGAAACAGTATCAGAGACAAACAAAAACACAGATAAAGAGGGTGTAGGACTGAACAGCAGACTCTGAGGCCTTCCCTGGGTAGCCTCTGAGACAGCCGAATGGAAGATTTAGGGGTCTGCGGAACCAGAAAATTTACAAATCATGATGTGGGCAGGATGAAGAGCAGAAAAGTATGTGACTTCTCTAATAAAGTTGAAGAAATTCTTGAAATAAATGAGACAAGATAACTGTCTTCAACTGTTTTAAGAAGCAAGTTGACTGTTATGTGAGCAGATTGTAAAGCGTCTGCCTGCAATGCAGGAGACCTGGGTTCGATCCCTGGGTTGGGAAGATCCCCTGGAGGAGGAAATGTCAACCCACTCCAGTAGTCTTGCCTGGAAAACTCCATGGACAGAGCAGCCTGGTAGACTACAGTCCATGGGGTTGCAAAGAGTCAGACACGATTGAGTGACTTCACTTTCACTTTTCTTTCAGAATACATCAGTAAAATTAGTGAAGGGAAGGCTCAAGAAGGCAACTTGTTTGATATTAGGAAAAACAAACTGTTTGGAAACCAGAGTTGGCCAATAGTGGAATGAACAGCCAAGTACTGGGTTGACCAAGAAGTTTGTTCGGGTAGAAAAATCAGAACAAACTTTTTGGCCAACCCATATAATAACAAACCTCCTAAGGAATTCAAGCAGAGAGTACCTAGGTAACCAAAGACAGAAGTACAATGCATGGCATCACTTACCCAGTGGGAGATTACATCATTAAGATCCCTTCTGATTTTCAGTTCTAGGAGTCCATGTACTCGGACTCTTTGGTTACAAATGATAGAAACTTTTTTTTTTGTTGTTTGTTTTAAACTTGCACAATGGAAAACCTCCAATTAGATCCTATCTTTAGATAAGGCTTAATTCAAGAATTTAAGGTTCTGTGTCTCTTATCTCCCTCCCTTAAATCTTTTTTCCCCCCTGAATTCTCAGGCAGTTTCAGTATGTCAGCAAAGGTCTTCAACAATCCCAGCTTATGTTATCCTCATACTTTGAAATCCTCAAGAGAGGCAATGACTCATGCAGGAGGATCTAGGGGGAAACCTTGATTGTCCCAGTTCTGTTCATGTTCAGCATTCAGGTAGGTGGGACTCACTGCTTGGATAGTGGGTCGTGAGCCTGTACCTGTCATAGGCAAGGAAGGGCCATGTGAATGACAATTCCACCAGGTGCGGGTAGACCATTTCTCCAAAGGAAAACTATACCGTGCAGAAAAGGAATCAAGATCCACTATATTCTGAAAAAAAAATCACATAAAGCCAAAAAGTTTGTTATATACATTTGATCACTTAGGTGAATTCAAAATGAGGTAACAAAGAATATAGTCACCTTGGCTCAGATGGTAAAGAACCTGCCTGCAATGCAGGAGACCTGGATTTGATCCCTGGGTCGGGAAGATATCCTGGAGAAGGGAATGGCTACCCACTCCAGGATTCTTGCCTAGGAAATCCCATGGACAGAAGAGCCTAGAGGGCTATAGCCTACAGGGTTGCAAAGAGGCGGACACAACTCAGTGACTAACACTTTCACTTTCTTTTTCACTTCACAGTCACCCTTTTGAACCTTACAATTAAGAAGGCACTTCCAAAAACCACTACAATATTGTAAAGTAATTAGCTTCCAACTAATAAAAATAAATGGAAAAAAAAATAATAAACCTGATACAAATGCAAAAAAAAAAAAAAAGAAGGCACTTCCCTTGTAGCTCAGTTGGTAAAGAATCTGCTTGCAGTGCAGGAGACCCAGGTTCAATCCCTGGGTTGGGAAGATTCCCTGGAGAAGGAAATGGCAACCCACTCGAGTATCCTTGCCTGGAAAATCTCATGGACAGAGGAGCCTGGTGGGCTGCAGTCCACGGGGTCCCAAAGAGTTGGGCATGACAGAGCGACTAACACTTACTTACTTTAAAAAAGAGAAGGCACTGAATCGTCTCACATGTTTTGGCTTAGAGAGCACTTTCCAGAATTAAGGGAGAAAATCATGCTGTTTTCACCACTGCACTGCAATGGGATGGTACTAGGATAAGGAGATGTGTGCTGTCACTGAATATGTTTCTATAACAGATGGGAATTGCTTTTTCTTGAAATAGCTACTGATGTGGGGATGTTAAGATTAGCTAGGGCAATGGTGTTCCATTTGGAGCAACTTGTATTATGATAATCAACCTACCAGAAGGAACTGTTAGTCATCCTTTCCCTGTTTAGAGGCAGAGCTTTGCAAATGAAAGAGAACAATATACATGTAAGATATACGTACTGTGTATATGTTTTCTCTTCTCCTACATATATGCAGACATTTATAGACTATGACCAAAATGAATCTACATGTTTCTGAAAAAAGGCAGAAAAGCCTCATGAGCAAGAGCAAGGTTTGGGGACCACTCTGTTCAAGTTCAGATCCTGACTCCATCGCTTACCAGGGTATCTCATTATTTATTTTTTTTTCTCATCTACTGCTAATAATAGCAACCATCCCATAGATGATTCAATAGATTAAACGAGTTAACAGCTGAAAAAGAATTTTAAAAGATGCCTAGAACTCCATGAGTGCACAAGAAAGTTGGTGATTATTACTATTATAGTCACCAATTTTCTATGTGACTTCACATATCACTTACAACCCCAGGGCCCCCGTTCCCTCTCCCCAACAGCTGTGCAGGGGTTCTAAGGAGTGAAGTTCCCACGGAATTCTAGCATGCTTTGTTTCACTCTGCTCAGAATATTTTCAATCTTGTGATTTTTCATTATGAACATATCAAACAGCAGCCAAAACAATAGTCTAGGCTTTCAGAAACAAGATACCCTTCCAAAAGATAAGCTAACAGACAAGGAAATTGGCCTAGTAATGAATCGTTTCTATTAAAAATCCGTATGCAATAGTTTGGAACCAAAGTAATTCTGTAAGTGTGAGTTTTTCAAAAAGGAGAAATATCAGAAATTGAGCATTTAATTTCTTGAGATGAATTAGGTCTTGATCAAGTAGTGTTTGTGACATGAATAGTACATATATTCAAAGAGGAAGACAGGAAGAAAATGAAAACCTATTTTATAATGTTGCATTGTAAAATAAATTCATCATCACTTATTAGTGGTTAATTCAAATGTCAGAAAATTGTGAGGTACAGACTTATTCTGGGCCCAGCTTACTTTATAGAGAAATAATTTAAAAATGGAAGATGATGGTTTCCAGAACTTAAATTGTTGTATATGTCACCAAGTTTACTTCTAACTTTCTTCCCATGAAGATGATTTGCTGGATATGAATGGAAACTTTCCCTTTTGGAATCCCCCATCTGTCACTGTATAAATTGGATTCAGAGAAAGTAATTTGGTTGCTGCAAATAGGATTTCAGCATCACAGGTAGGCCAGGCAGTAGAACAAGGCAATTCTCAGAAATGAAGACCCAGTTTCAGGAAACCAGCCGTTTTAGGGAAGAATGGGGAGAGAAATCTAGCAAATATTTTAACTCAAAGCCAAATTATCCTCAAACAAAACACAGGCATTTTGTGAATTTCCAAGAAGCATCAATTACCTCAATGGTTGCTAATGCCTTTTAGCTGTTATGATGTCACCTAATGTAGTTTAACAACTATAGTTGAGAAAGGTGGACTAAACAGGGAGGAAAGAAAACTAGCTAATGATGGATATGCACAATACAGATGCAGCCTAGCTTGTTGACAGCCTGAGCAAGTGATAATACTTATTCCAGTGAGATTTTTTGCCTGTATTTGGATTTAGAGCTACCAGGAAGGTAAAGCTGGAAAGAATTTTAGAAGACATCTAGTTCAATCTTTCATCTCAGGCATGAATCTCTGTCATAATCGTCCTCAAAAGTAGACTTTCGTCTTGACTAGAATACACCCAGTGGTATTTTCCAGAACAATTTATCACAACATTATGCAATGTGGATTCTGAGAAAGTTTCTTTTAAAATGGAGTATAAATTGATCTCCTGGGAACTTTAACAGTTTAATCCTAGATTTACTCCCTTAGACTTTCTCTATAATTACTAAAATACATTTATTCAGTAGCTGTGTATTAAACCTCCGTCACATGTAATCCACTCTTTTAAAAATCCATCCATGTATAGGGGATACCACAATTAAAAAAAAAAGTAGTTGGTGCCCTCAGCTGCTTACAGAGACAAAAGAGAGGGATGCAATTAGTTTCAGCACAGATCAGTTTTATGGTACAAGCTACAAGAGAAATGCAAGCAAGACTTTATTATTTCAGTGGAGAGAGGAATCACTTCCTCCTAAGGTCTATAGTGAAGGCTTCTCAGAGGCAAGAGGATGGCAAAGTGATATCACAGAGGGACTCTAGAGCATGGGTAAGGCAAAGGTGAGGAGTTTTGGGTCTTGATGTCTCCCGGATTTTCAGCTGTGCACTAAGATGGTGAATGCTGAAAATGTTCTGTCACTGCATGTGGGCAGTTTTTGACATTTGGGCATGTCACAAACTGTCATAAAGCAGTAACAGATGGACTTCAATTTGGTCACTTCCCTGTCTGTGAAGAACAAAAGATGCTAAACTAGAAATGAGTTATTACATTCTCTACAGTTGCACTGTGTGCATATGTATGTGTGTGTCTAATTACATGTTTTTGTTGGTGTATAATACATGTTTGCATGTAATATATATATATATATATATGCAGATATTTATGCATATATATGTCTGTAATATATATTTGTATATATTTATATATATACAGGTATTTATGCATATATATGTCTGTGATGTGAGATGCTGACATCTCTGTCTGACAAAAAGTGACATCTCTCACCTTGTCAGTCATCTCTGGATTTACTGTAACCTTTCCTGGAGGAGAACCAAGTGAGAAAGTCCCAGATGGATGGAGCTTTAGCAACTGATATGTTATGCTTGTCTAAAATGGAGACTATTGGCCTCACTGATCTCAGGTGGCAGAAATGCAGTGGTGACCACTTCAGGGGAACTAGGCAAGGCTCCAGCATAGTGCCGAGTTTGCTTCTGATTGTACAAGGAACCAGCCCTTTAGAGAATGGGAAACTTGCATTTTAAACGTGACAACTGTTATGCCTTTTGTATTTTCTGTAATTATTGCCTTTTTGTTCTCTGAGTATTAAAGTTCTTTTTGAAAATGTCAGCCTGTCTCAGATGAGCAAAGGAAAACAAGAAAAGTTGTTTCAATTCATGCATTTGCAATTTTTAAGGGGGAATAGGGGCTCCCTGGAGACTGATGTAGTAGAGGCCACAATAATCTAATGGAGAAGAAGCCCCCAGAAAAAAAAGGACATTTAAGGAAAAGAAGTTAGATGGGCCTATAACAAGCCACCCTATTCACAGAGACAATTGTCTGGACATTTTTTTTATATTATCACATTATGAGATAGTCTATATTTTTCAACATTTTCAAAATTAAATGTTTTATCAAGGAAAAATGCCTGTGCATTGTAGAAAAAGACAGAAGATGCAGTTAAGCATAAAACAAAAAATCAAAATGAGCAACATTCTCTCACCTGAACATTGGTAACCTGGTTTTTTCCCCCTACCTTTTATTTTATAAATTTACATATCTTTTGGCACAAAAGTGCAACTAAATGGAATTTAGTATTTTGACTCTTTTTACTTTTATTATACTGTAAACCTGTTTCGATTGATGGCAGCATTTTTAGTGACGGCACAGCATTGTACAACGTAGTTAATCACCTCTCAATTGTCAGGCGCTTGGTTCCACTTGTATACATTTAATCTGACATTACGATAACTATTCTCATTAGAGAGAAGGGAGGGGAAGTCAGAAGGCACTTTTACAGCTCAAATCATTTCCATTCATCTAGACATTTTATTGTAGCTTCTGGGTCTACTTCAAGCACACCTTAGAGCCTGGGTGGGAAAACTCAAACGACCAAATAGGAAGCACTTCTGACTTTGTGGCCACACAGTCTCTGTTAGAACTTCTCATCTCCACTGTTGTAGCACACACACAAAAGCAGTCATAGAAGATGCATGAACAAATGAGCAAGTGTTCAATACATCTTTAATTACCTAGGCAGACAATGCGCTGAATTTGGCCCATGCACCATGATGTGCCATCCTCTGTGTTAGAAGTCACTTCTAATGTTCAGAGTCTTACCTCTAGTCTGTATATAATCTGTTCTACAATTGGCTTAATGTAGCTCAGTGCTCTTCTAGACTTGGAGAAAGCAAAAATGAAGTAGACACAGATTCTGTCCTTGTGGCATTTAACATTCAGTAACACTGGTCTGAGATCAAGATTTTAATAGGAATATGTCCAATCAAGTTTGCAGATACAGCATTTAAAGTTGTCTCCACAGTCAGAATCACAGAAATATGACAATAATGGCCAGTAATACTTCCTCTACCTCAGTTAAACAGACTCAGCCTGGGAACCCTAATATGCAAAAGGAAGACACAGTTATTGAGCAGAAAGCAGAAGTCACAAAACTCTAATACATGTCTTGGAACTCACAAGGAACTCACAAGTGTGACTTTGAGCAACATCTTTAACTTCTCTGTTTCCTCATCTGTAAAACAGGGATAACAATGGCAGTTAATGAGGATTAAGTGAGGTGGTACATGAGAGGTGTATTTCCCAGTACACAAGTAAGTTCACAATAAATATCAACTATTTTTTTTGAGAGGAAAACAATCATATTTGGGCCCTTAGAAAAATAAATGCCTATAAAATTAGGCAAGATTCTTCACTCATGTGTTCACTAAACATTTTTAAGTTATTCTGTAAGAACACATACAGTAGAAAGAACATACTTGTCTGGGACAAGTCACAACAGAGGAAAGAAAAAAATATATAAATTAGGTACCAGAACTCAAATCTGGAGATCCAAAGTCATTTATAATGACTTGCCTTATAATGCCTAATATATACTTGCCTATATACATTGCCTAATATATTGTCTAATTCATCACACATATAAAGATACTTTGCATATACTGTGTCTGACCAAGATTGTGCACTTTCTCAAACTTCTCAATCCTGTCTGTTCCCCTCCCCCTATTCAGCTCTTGGATCTGATCCAAGAGCAGCCAGCAGCAGCATACATCATTCTCATGGTCATAAAATTCTGGCTGTGTGCACCAGTGCCTCCCTGGGGGTGAGAGTCATGGGACTCCTGTGCCAGTTTATACCCCCAACCCAAATGATGACTGTCCTCCAGTAACTACCAGGAGGATAAAATAACTCAAAAGGGACAATCTTTTACAAGTAAGGGACAAAAGACAGGAGAGCAGATACTGTGCTTACTCTTTCTCCATCCCTCAGGCCAGTCTGAAGTTTCAACCTAACACCCCAAAAGGCATTAACACTCAAGTATGTGTTACATGTGAATTGTGTCTCAGATTCTACCATCCAGGGAACCTAGGCTAAGACACATAATATTTCATCTATTTATCCTCAGACCATCTGAACAGCTACCCTGTGACATAGATGACATTTCTTTTATAAATGAGGAAATGGCTTGCTTCTTGAGTGAAGCAGCTTAACCAGCAAATCAAAACTGGACCCAACATTTGACTCTTAATGAATTTCCATGACACGAAGCTGTTCATAACATTATGTGCTTCCAACAGGGTTTTATAAGCCTTCAGGGCGAAGAAGATACTACAGCTGACTCATTCGCTTCTCTTACCCTCATTTCATACCAACCCAGGGCTCAGAACCAGGGCTTAGAAAAACTCAGTTTTCCACCTGTTGTAAGGAAAAACTTTACTTTGGTCTACTTCCTGTGTGTTTTTCTTTACTACTCACACACATACTTCTGACAACACATCTGGTCACCAAAGGTAGGGACGGTTTTCCCCACAATAAGCAAGTCTCTGACACCAGTTGGGGGGTCATACAACTTAACTCAATTCTAATGCAATGTACCCAGAGATAGCATTAGACTTCACAAGTTAAGGGCTAAATCCCACATGACTGCCAGGGAGTTAATGACTGGAGCAGCCTCAACCCAGATAGGACAGGAGTTTGCAGATGAACACCTTGGCTTCCTTGTACCTAGTGAAGGTCAGTTCTGAGATGTGCTGTTTACACAGTCTCTCAGAGGGTCCCCAGCAGGACAAGTCCTACTTGCCCGCACTGGCGATCCACTCATTCACAAGTCCCTTCTCAGTTCACTTCCATCGCCTCACTTCCCAATCCCCTCACTGGACTTCTAGGATGAACTTGAATATATACCCTATGTACCAAAATATTTGCCCCAGGCCCAGTTTGGCAGACCCCTATCTTGCTTCTTTCAGAGAAAAGTTTTAAAACTAAGTCATGAGCTCCACTGCTAAATTCCAGAGGAGACAGGGCTGTTTTGATCCCTACTGAATAGCTGGCACTTAGCACAGTTTCTGGCGTGTAGCAGATTTTGAATATTTGTTGAATTAAAAATTGATTGAAGCTGACTTGACCCAGCAATGCTCATGAAGAGTTTCCACAAAGATACTTAACAAATCTAACACATTCAACAGATGTCAAGGGTCCCTCCCTTCTCTTTTATCGACTCCTCTCTGGGTCTGTTCCTAGTGATTTTGGAGCAGCTGAACACAACCTAGAGTCTGTGTGACCTTTCCTCTAGGTACATGCCTCCCATCTTCCCCACAACTCCAACCCCTCAGAAGCTTTTAAATACTCATCATTCTCTGATTTGCTGTTCTGTCTGCACTCACCTTTTAACATAAAAGCATCAGTTAGTGGCTACAGTAGAAAAAAAAAAAAAAAAAAAGTTACCAAATGGTGCCAATCAATGTCTTATGAGACTCTCCATGGTGCTTTAAAAAATTCATAAAGGATTCCTGAGTTTTTCCTCTCTTATTCCTTCAAGATGCGTAGCCAAGTTTATGATTTCTTATATGCCAGAAACAAGAAAAGAAAGATCAAGTATTTGGAAAAAACATGAAGTTCAATGATGCACTATTTCATTAGATTTGGCTTTCCAGTGAAATCCGGAAGAGGTTACAGTACAGCTGGAGCAAAACTACCACAGTTTGCCAAAGGAGAGGACCACCTTGAAGAGTTCACACTTGCCATCTCCCAGTGTCAGGCAGCATTTCCGAAAAACAAACAACAAAAACCCATCCCAGAAAGAAGTAATGCTTACAGGTTGTTGTATCAGTAGCTGTCTTTTATCTGAGAAATCCAGAGGGAAGGACCTTTGCATCTGGCCCTCTTGGTTTACAGATGAGTCATTTGAAACAGAAAGATGGCCACTTGCTCAAAACACACATAACACATCACTGGCAGAGCTAAGGCCAGCTCCTTGGCCTTCTGAGTCTTCCTGATGCTTCTTCACTACATGCTGCCTCCTTAACACCTGTCAAAAGCGGGGAAAATAGTTATATAGGAGGAACATAAGAATGCGGGTAACTGAATTTTGGTGATTCATTTTCCAGGGTTTATATCAGTTTATTTCAAGAATATGTTTATGAAATCAGCCACACTTTCCCCCTAAACTAAGAGCCTTCTTAATTATGTATGCCTCATCCTATTTTCTTTGTCTAACATTTTAGGGACCATGAATCTACTCAATATAGACCTTCTTTTGGTTATGTCTTTTTCTGGGACTGTTTTTCCTGTCAACAAGCCAAGGAAGTTGGACAAGTATAATCAGTAATGTGTACTTTAACCGGCAAATCCTGTGTTCCCAGCAGTTTGGGGGCAGTTATCATTCACAGCATGGGCTTTTCTTGTCCACTGCTGTTTGTCACTGTCTAACATGTATCACTAAGCCACATTTCCTTCGTCTGATATATGCAGGATTGTCGCTATGTTTGCTGGGTGGATGAATGGATAGCTGGAAGGATATAAGATTGAAAGACTCTATCTTCAGAAGAGGTAGACTTCTTACATTGAAATTGTAACTATAAATCATATTGGTACAGTTGAAAATAGAAACTCAACAATTGACATATTGGAAATGTAGCATCTTAGATTCACATGTGTTAATTTGCATATTATCTTAATCTACACATTCATTCATTCACAAATTCATACTCCACACATTTCAGTTATCCTTCCATTTAATCATTCATTTATCATTCTTTCCTTAATTAATCCACCAGTTAACATTTACTGAGCATTAACTGTATGATATTCCTTCGTCAAACTAACTTACTTCTTAAATGATTTGCATGCTAAATTAGACCCAAAAAAAGAACAATAAAAACTTAATTGGTTTGACAAGAAAAGAAATAATAGTTCATGGTCTTCACAAAGGTCTTTCTAATATTAGTTCAGTTATTCAGTCATGTCTGACTCTTTGCAACTATTAGTAAGCCAACATATATTGCTCAAGCTATGAATCAATGTCTATCATCATCATTATTTATAACAAAGCATCTGACAAACAAATATATTCTGGAACAAGAAACACATTGCAGAAAATTTTAGGTCAACTTTAGCCAAGGCACCTTAACAGTTAGAAGAGCTGACTGAATGAACTCCCTCTGCAGATATTCAGACCTAGACTGGATGACCACCCACAAGGGTTATTTTGGTTAATTGTTCTTAATAATGCTGAGGTTATTAATTGCTTTAAGAGGTTAATAAAATATGTTGATCCTTTCTAAAGAAATGCCTGTACACAAACATACAAACACATTTTTGCTTATAAATTCAGAGAATCCATGATTACCAGCATTCCACTCATTCACTTTAAGCACACTTGCTCTGGGAAGAGCATTAGCTGAGAGGCTGGAATAATTGACTTCTAAAAGATTTCAGAGCTTTGAGAGGCCATATTTCCTCTAAGCAGGATGATTTCTTTATTCCCTCTATTCCAATATAAATGTTTCTAAACCTGGGATGAGTTTACCAACCAACATATACATTTAATGAAGTGGGATTTTGGTTTGTTTTCTGAAGAGTATTTATTAAATCAATGGGGCAATCTAACAATCAATAGCATCTCTGAAGAAAGTAAGAACAAAGCCTCTGCCTCCAAAAAGCTTGCAGTCAAAAATCTAAACCGATGGAAACAACTCATGTCCATCAACAAAAGAATAAAGAAGATGTGAGATATATTAAAATGGAATATTACTAGGCCAAAAAGAAGAGTGGAATAGTGCCATTTGCAGCAATATGGATGGACCTAGAGATTATCCTACTAAGTGAAGTAAGTCAGAAAGAGAAAGACAGATACCATATTACTTATATGTATCTGAAACATGATACAAATGATTTACAAAACAGTTTCACAGACACAGAAAACAAACTTATGGTTAACAAAGGGGAAGGGGGGAGAGAGAGATAAATTACGAATATGGGATTAACAGATATATACTCAATAGGTAAAAAGAGATAAACAACAAGGATTTATTGTACAGATCAGAGAACTAATAGTCAACATCTTGTAATAATCTATAAAGGAAAAGAATCAACAAAAAATTCAGGTATATCTCCAAATCACAATGCTGTACACCTAAAACTAATATAATATTGTAAATCAACTATACTAAAAAAATATCTAGACCAATGTTTATGAAGTACCATTAATCTAGCAAGTAATCATCTGTGATGTAGACAGTTTTCAGAAGAAATAGATATCAGTAGAGGTAAGAGAAAAAGTTAAAAAGGCTTGAATGGAGCAAATGGCTATGAATTGAATCTATGTAAGGGGCTGGTAGGGTTGGAGAGGGGCTAAAACATTTAACAATATTCTGCCCAATGGTATGGTTATGTGAGAAAGACAAATTGGTATTTAAATCTGCCAGCAATTTATTTTAGGTATAGGAGACGAGTTACTAAAATTATCATTGAACTTCCAAAAATGATGGAATGGGGAAGGATGTCAAAAATCTGCTCTGCATTCTAGAGTGAAGCTAGAATGTGTTCTTCATACTGACCGGGACTTTGTTTTGAGAGACCACTTTGGTGAGTCATTCAGTCAGAGATATTTCAGTCAAGTACCCACTGATGGTTCTTAGAAAAGCCCAAAGCAGTGACATATTCCAAATGTTTCAGGCCAAGCATTTTGCTTATGAATATAAAAGTTGTCATTCATGGGGGGCACAGTTTCCTCCCTGCAAAAATTTATTATACTTTTATCAAGTGCTACAAACTTCAGTCCCCATTACGGTTGAGTCTAGATCAGAGTAGAGAAGACAGAACTGGGGTCTCTAATCTATGGAGGACCAATGGGCACCTCAATGTGGCTTCAGACCAGGCTCCCAGGAGAGAGATTACCACTGGGAAATCTTCTGTGGGTGTCACAGTAATTATATATTACAGCTACTACTCCCAGTATTTAATTTCGCATCTCCACTATCTTCGTACTGTAATTCTCTCTACTCCCTAGCTTTTCATTACGTACTATCAATTCTACAATTCGACATTAGCTTTTTCTAAGAGAGGGACTTAATTCTTATCTCGGTTAAAATAGATTATAGAGAGTGGCATGATATGAATAAATGTTTTTAAGCTACAAGAGGGGACTGATAGATAAGTTCAGAGCAGGAGGTGATAAGCAGAAATCAGAGCAAGTATGAAAATTCCGCAGAGAGACTCAAAAAGGATACTCAAGAAGGATAGGGCTCACTTGATGTTAGTGAAGTACTCAAGAGAAACATGACTCTCTGAGGACCTCTGAGCAGGAATGCAGTAAATATGCTTGTGGTTTTGGGGGAGTCAGGGTCCTTAGATGCTTTATAACTTAGAGGAGATATGCTCTCCTTGAAGTGATCTATGACTGTCCCCAAAATATTATGAACCATTAAACAAGATGTTGATGCATGGTAAGAATTAGGGCATGGGCTTCTCAGGTGGTTCAGTGGTAAAAAATCTGCCTACCAATGCAGGAGATGCAGGTTTGATCCCTGAATCGGGAAGACACCCTGTAGAAGGAAATGGCAACCCACTCCAGAATTCTTGCCTGGGAAATCCCATGGAAAGAGGAACCTGGTGGGCTACAGACCATGGGGTTGCAAAGGAGTTGGGCATGACTGAGCAACTAAACAACAACGAAAAGAATTGGACAGTCAAGAAAAGAAGTGATTTTACAGGAAAATGAGATTTTTCCCTAAAAACACATTTTAAATATACTAAAGAAAACACTTTGGAATGCCAGCTACATGTTTGATAATGATTAGATGTAATTAGATTTTAAGACATACAATATTATGCTCTTTGAATCATTAGTTTTTGGTTCCAATGTTCTCCCAGCAAGTCAACAGATGATGCAGCTGCCCTAGGGAGACTATTCTTTGAAGAAGGTTGCAAAGCCCTGGACACCTGGCTTAATGAAGAGCAATTTATCATTTTAGACTTCTACAGCATTAAAGCATGCAAGGCATTAAAATTAGAATTCATCCTAAGAAGATAATCAGATACATATATATACACACACACACACACGTATATATATATATATATACACAAAAGTGGATAAACAAGGGTGCTCATCTTAAGTTTATCTATAACAGAGTAAAAACTGAAAACAAGCTAATATCTAATGTGTGGGATTCTTTTACCAAATTACAGCTTAGTCATATGATGAAATATAATACAGCCATTAAAAATTACACTGCATCAAAATGTTAATAAAGGCTATCACCAATCAAAATGATTATGACAGTCGTGGATGGTGTGTTTCTTGATTTTTTTTGGTCATTGTTTTGGTTGCTTAGCAAGCAAAACAACAGAAGTTGTCTAAATTGAGATAGAGAAGAATACTTGTGATCTGGGAAAAACCATTCTATATTTATAATTTAAAAAGGTAGTTATAAAAGTGTATTTGTATGACAAGACTGTCTAAAACATAGATATGTACAGAAAAAAATTAAAGAGCAGATAGTAAAATACTGCTAGGCAATTATTATATTTTAATTTCTCTTCTGTTGTATTTTTTAGTTTTTTTTTTTTTTCCCACTGAACATGAGTTAATTTTTTAGGTTATTAAAAAAAATAAAATGAAGCAGTGGTAAATTTCATCATTAGGACATTTCTATTTTAACAAAGAGTCCTGTCTAAAGTCTTGGTATCAACATCTAGCAGTCCCATTTTAGCCCTTTGCGATGTTTTAGAAATGGTCAGCCACCATTTGGGGAAACAGTATTCTCTATCACTCACTGAGAGGCCAAATTAGGTTTGTGGTGATATCTCCACTTAATGGTGTGGTTGTATGTGTACATGTATAATGTACATATGTATATAATACATACAGTGACAACACTATCCTGATCCTCCCAATAAGCTTCCTGAAAGTGAATGTGTTAGTTGATTAGTTGTGTCTGACTCTTTGCGACCCCATAGACTGTAGCCTGCCAGGCTCCTCTATCCATGGAATTCTCCAGGCAAGAATACTGGAGTGGGTAGCCATTCTCTTCTCCAGGGGATCTTCCCAACCCAGGGATCAAACCCAGGTTTCCTGCTTTGCAGGTAGATTCTGTACTGTCTGAGCTGCCAGAGAAGCCCAATAAGCTTCCTAATGTTCAGTAATTAAGCAGAAAGAAGCTTCCAAAACTGTCAATGTCAATAATCTCCAAGACCAACACAAAATGCACATAACTACAGGCAAAAGTGCCACAGACTATAGGCAAAAACAACAGTTGGACAGCTAGAGTTGGCTTATGGATGTGGAATTTGTAAATTTTCAGTTTTAATGTGCATATTAATCCCCACTACTGCTCCAGCCCCCCTCAAAGCCTTCCACATCCCCTTGTCCTTTCTTCAGCTACTGCAACTCTTCTGCCCAGCAAAGTCCACTCCATCCTTCTTTTCACTACCCATTTTTTAATCCATGGTTTAGGGTCACTCAAGATAACATTGAGGGTATCAGGTGGAAAACCATGAAGAAAAAGTACTGGGCAATTTGAGCGGATTGAATAAAGCACTTTTCCCTCCGTGCAGGCGAGGTTGAAGGAAACTAACGAAACAGCACAGAGCTCCAGGTCCAACAGCAGTTGAAGATCCAGGGTCTGCGGCACCCGAAGTTTACTCACTTACGCACTTGATTAACTTTAACAAAAAGAATATACTATTAACACTATAAACGAATGCTTCCAAATAGGAAAACAATTACAAGCTCAAGCAAAGCTGAAACAACTGCCATAAAAACTGCAAAAGCTAGCAAAAAGCATAGTTTCATTAATTGCCTCATGAAATGCTGTATCACTTTTTCCCTAAATTTTTGGCTGCATATTCTTTGACTGCCTTGTCAAACGACAGTGAATTGCTTCATAAACTGTTATTGGTGATGATATGTAAATTGTTACCATTTAAATCAAAGTTGAGAAAACCCATATGCATCTTTTTTTATTTACTTCAGTTCCATAACTTGTTTTAGGTAATGTCATATAAATGTTTAGGATGACTTTGAAATTATGATTGGAAAATGTTTACCAAGTTTCTTTTAATGTGTCATGTATGATTTGGAAGAATTTTCTACAGACTAGGTTTTTGGCTGTATATATTTCAAATCTTACTTATTCTCTAGGACCCAGGTACTTCGGTATCAGGCACTGTCAGACATGTCACAATTCAACTCTCGCCAGGCATTTTCTTACGGCGAAGTCAGATGAACCAATGCAGGGGGTTATAGGAGTACTTCTGGAAGCCATTCCTCTACTAGGAAGGCTACCCATGGAAGTCTATTCACAGAATGACTGTGAACCATGTAAAAATGATGCCCCACTACTGATTTTCAAATATCTTTTGATATTGATTTCTAACATAAATCCACAGTGATAAGAGAACAGACTCTGTATGATTTCAATACCTTTAGACCATGAAATCTTTGCACCTTGTTTTATGTCCCTGGATACGTTCCAGTGTCTCTGAGTTTATAGTCTATGGGAACTTGAATAGAATTTGTATCCTACTGCTGTGTGAAAATTGCATAATCTTAATTATGTTGAATTGGTTCATGGTGCTTTTCAGGTCTACTATATCCTTCTATTTTTCTGTCTATTCATTCTACCAACTTGTGAGAGTTTGATATTAAAACTCCAACTAAAAATCTCAATTTATCTACTTAAGAAATAATTGCAATATAGAGTGGAACTATATGTAACTTTGTTCTGTATTTTCCAAGTCTCCTATAAATGTGTTGTCATACTTTCATAATTTACAAAATAAAAAAAGAAAGAAAAAGTTGATGTCCCACTCAATCCAAACTAAATATATAAGCAACTCATGCTCCCCTTAATGAGATTCCTCAAATTACCTGACACAGAGTAGTACAAAGGTAAAGCGGAATAGAAAGAGAAGGCTATCTTATGCCATAAAAGTTGAAGTTGGTGTACAACATATTATCCAAATCTTAACAGCTAAAAACAACGCCCATTTGTTAGCTCACAGTTCTGTAAGTCAGAAGTTCTCTAAAATTTCTGCTCAGGATATCACAGAGCTAAAATCAAGATGCCAGGTTGTGTCCACACTTGGAACATCTGGGGAGAAATCTGCTTCCAAGTTGATTCAGGTTGTTGGCCGAATTTAGGACTTTACAGCTACAGGACCGGGGTCCTTGTTTCCTTAAAAGCTGTCAACTGAGGGCTTCCATCAACTCCTGAAAGGTGCCTGTGACCCTTACTTTGTGACCTCTTATCTTGTGATCCTCTCCATCTTCACGCCAGTGGTGATACATCAAGTCCTGTGCCTGCTTTAAATCTTTCTGCCTTCCTCTTCTGCCTCCAGTTGTAGAAAGCTATCCATAGTTGAGGGCTTTTGTGATTAGATCAATCGCACCCTGAATTCCTAAATTAATGCCAATTCTGCAATACTATTATACTACATAATCATGAAGTAATATCTCATCATATTTATAGGCTCCAGGGATTAAGACATACAATCTTGAGGATCAGGTTTAGAATTCTATTAGGAGGCGTTATTTAACAAAGTATCCAAAAACACGTGACCATATCAATACGTTGGTGGGGTCCCTCCCAGGGCCTGGAAGGGACCTGTACAAGTGAAGGGCACTGAAAGATGAGGGCATTATTATTAGAGCCCAGAGGATATACCTATACAGAGATGTACTTTAGCAGAGGGATGAAGCCATTACAGTGACTCAGCATTAATGGAGCCTAAGGAATAAGCACCCCAGTTTCACTATCTTAGGATCTACTTTCTGGTTCCTTCCGTTCATTAAATCCACTGGAAATCAGAAAACAAAGGAGCCCATTGATACTATCAATGCCTATCAGGCTCCTTGGGCACAAAGGAAGGTGAAGATACTCAAAACAGATTTGAAAACAAAATGAAAACGTCCATCCCAATGATGGATCTCTTTCTCTAATATTTTAGTTCTTACTGACGGATGCTATGGTGTTGGCAATCATACTCTGCTTTCTAGTACTTGAATTATAGTGTAAGTAGATAAGGACATTCCTACCTCCAGATTGTAAATTAAATAAAAGAGAAGGCATAAATCTTAATTTTCTTCCACAACCCACAACAACAACATTTTTTTGAGCTCCTTAATAGCAGGATCTACATGAGATAATTGTTAAATTCTTGACTGACAGCACTGTTTTTGGCACATAATTAAGGATATGATTTATCATCCAAACAGGGATACTTCTGCCAGTGTAAAGGGATGCTATTTCTCGATATAATTACATTGTTGTTATTGTTTACTTGCTAAGTCTCTTTTGTGACTTCATGGACTGTAGCCCACCAGGCTCCTCTGTTCATGACATTTTCCAGGCAAGAATATTGGAGAAGGCTGCCATTTCCTTCCCCAGGAGATCTTCCTGACCCAGGGATCAAAGCCACATATCCTTCATTGGCAGGAGGATTCTTGACCACTAAGACACCAGGGAAGCTTATACTGCATCAAAAAATATTAGCTGAGGGCAGCCCAGATGAAGTAGGATATATGGTTACACAATGGAAGATTTTAAAATACATTGATTAGTAAATGAAGGAAAGGGAAGAAGAAAGCTTTACTGGAGTTGACTCATTAGAAAAGCCCCTGATGCTAGGAAAGACTGAAGACAGGAGGAGAAGGGGATGACAGAGGATGAGATGGTCGGATGGCATCATTGACTCAATCAACATGAGTTTGAACAAGTTCTGAAGACAGTGAGGGACAGAACTGGTGTGCTACAGTCCATGGAATCACAAAGAGTTGGACACAACTGAGTGACTAAACAACAAAGTTTTACCGGAATGTTCCATTACTGCCCTGTGTCCCTGTGCTCTCTTCCTGTGTTCTATTCTCTACTCCTTTGACTTTTATTATCAGCTATTTATCTCTATCCCTGACCTTTCTCTGGAGATTTACACTGTAATTTCTTAAGGACCATAAAAGCTTTTAATCCAACATGTCCGTAACTAAGGGTACTACTTTTTACTAATGTATACTGTTCTCCTGTCTTTCCTATACTTACAAATAACACCACAAACTGACTCCGAGAAGTGACTGACTTTAGTAATGGACACCTATCTTACCCCGATAACTTCCACTCAGTCAATTGTCAACTCGTGTCATTCTGTCTCTTTTATTCTCTCTCATGTTACTATTACTACCCTTTCCAGGTTTCTATCAGATTTCCACTGTGCTACGTACTACTTTAGCTACTTAACTGGGCTCTCACTTCTAATCTCTCACTTTTTCAGTCAAATTGTGACTCTAGGACTGAAATCATTAGCCCACTGTACAAATGGCATCATAAAGGGTCTTTGATAAGTGATGTGCTCACTTAGTTGTGTACAACTCTTCGTGACCCTTTCTACTGTAGCCTGTCAGGATCCTCTGTCCATGGGATTTTTTCAGGCAAGAATACTGGAGTGGGTTACCATTTCCTCCTCCAAGGGAACTTCTCGACAGAGGGATCGACCGAGGGATTGAACCCGCCTCTTCTGCGTCTCCTTCATTGGCAGGGGGACTCTTTACCACTGAGCCACCTGGGAAGCTCTTGATAAGTGTGGTGTCTGTATAATGAAATCAAGCCTCCCGAACTGATGTTCAAGGGTTCTCATAATCTGACTCAATCCTATCTTGTCAACTTCACCCACCACTCTGTCCTCCAGATATCTTAGGTAACCAAACTTCCCCTAATGTATATTTACACTTTTGGACATCTACAACTGCAAAGGATTCCTAGTTTTCTTTTTAGTGATATCCTGGTACTGACATGTAGTGTTTTCCAATTTCCATGGTGCAAACACATTTATGATAGTCTATCCCAAGCAACCAGTGGGGTGTCAGTAAATGCTGATTTAGGGAAAGGTGTGCACATTCAGCTCTCAGGAGTGAGCCCCAGCATTTAACAACTCCCCTTGTCTGCTTGTAAAAATCCTACACATTCTTCAAGGGTCAGATCAAGTGACTGCATCTTCTAGGATATTTCTGTTTCCACTTTTCATCCCAACTCTGGATCATTTAGAATTACCTTACCCCTCTTAACATGACTTGCATAGATTTATAGCACATTTTTCATTCTATCTTAAATCCTAGCAAGCAGGTGAGCTAACAATAAATCTCATCTAAAATGCGTGATGGTTTCTTCCTTGACACATTGCACTCTGCATTGCTCAAGTCAATAGCCTTCCTAAGCGCAGGTCTGCTTTAGATTCAGGGCTATTTCACTATTTATCACAGTTGGACTTTTATTATTTTGTGAAGAAATCTTTAAGATACAACATAAACAGTGTGCATTTCCTCCAGCCTTTCATTCTGTGCCTTAGAGTCAAGGGTCATGATACACCATGAGGCCAAAGAACTTGGCTTTCAGAATCATGGGATCCTATAAACTCAGGAACTCTGAATCACAGGAGTGGGCAAAATGATCTGAAACTCAGCTCACAAAAATAACTTTTCCCTAAACTTGTACAGTGCAGGTCACCTAGCTCATGTAACACTTCGTATCATCCAAAGAGTGTATGTTCAACAGATCTGCCTGGCTCTGTCATGTCCTATCTGTGTGACTTTAGAAAAGTTACTTACTCTATCTGTGCTTCCATTTCCTCATGAATAAAACAGAAGCAGTAATTCCTAATGCATAGAACCACTGTAGAATTAAAGAAAATAATGTTTATAAAGTGTTTAATAGAGTAAGTAGGGCTTTCCTGGTTGTTTAGATGATAAAGAATCTGCCTGCAATGCAGGAGACCTGGGTTTGATCCCTGGGTCAGAAAGACCCCTGGAGAAGGGAATGGCAACCCACTCCAGTATTCTGGCCTGGAGAATCCCAAGGACAGAGGAGCCTGGTGGACTGTAGTCCATGAGGTCTCAAAGAGTCAGACACAGCTGAGCAACTAACACTTTCACTTTCAGTACAATAACCAGGCCCCTACCCAGTTAAGTTGAGGTCACAGTAGTAATAATGGCCTTTATAATTCATATCCAATATTAACAACTCCAATGTGAAAAAATATTATTCACTTCCTTCTCATGGCTATATCATACCTGCCCTGGCATCAGGGGGCATCTGTGAAACAAGCATGTATGTTACATTTGTTCTCATGATTCTTGAGCATCATTATGCAATCTCTGTGGTTAATGTACAAGTGGAAGCTATAGTTTAATCATTAGTTTTTTCTTCATATGTTTTTTATAATTAAGATTGCCTTTAGCTCTTTATTAGAAGACTTTGCTTTGCCATATGACTATTTTCTTTCTCCTTTCATGAACTCCTTTAAAAATCAATCCTCAATACGTATTGTTAGTTAACAATTTTATATATAGCAGCATGTATATGTTAATTCCAACCTACTGTATAGCACAAGAAACTACACTCAATATTTTGAAATAACCTATAAGGAAAAAGGATCTGAAAGAAATACATATATATATATATATACACAAACACACACACATATATATATATACCCATACACACACACAAATATATATATATATATAAAACAGAATCACTGTCCTATATACCTGAAACTAACACAACATTGTAAATCAACAATACTTTAATAATTTTTTTAAAAAGCCAGTCTAAGCTTCGTTCCAAAACAATACAAATTAAAACAAAAATGTATACTTAATTAATACTGAAACATGAACATATGTCCTAGGAAAAAAATCTTCAAATTAGCCCCTGATATATATATAATATATATTATAACAATATATATTATGTTAATATTATATTATATATTATAATATATTGTATATATTATATTAATTATATATTATATAATATATATTATATTATATGTTATATATAAAATGTAATATATAGATAATATATAAGGGAGATATATTATTATATAGTATATATTATATATATATTATATATGTAATATCTAATATATATATAATTATATGAATATATAACATATAATAATTATATATTGTATTAATTACATATTATTTATATTATATGAATATATAATACATAGTAATTATATATATTATATTAATTATATATTATATTTTAATATATGATATATGATAAAATCATATATGATTTTAATATCATAATGTAATTAATATAATATATAATTATATATTAAGTATATATTAAAATAATATAATTAATGTATGAAATTATATATATTATATAATAATATAAATATTAAATATAATACATATATTTACCTAAGAAGAGAAGCAGAAGATAAAGGAGAAAAGGAAAGATATATCTATCTGAAATCAGAGTTCCAAGATACCATGATGTTAATTTTCTCAATGTTGAGCTTTAAGCCAACTTTTTGATGCGCCTCTTTCACTTTCATCAAGAGACTCCTTAGTTCTTCTTCCCTTTCTGCCATAAGGGTGGTGTCATCTGCATATCTGAGGTTACTGATATTTCTCCCAGCAACCTTGATTCCAGCTTGTGCATCATCCAGTCCAGCATTTCTCATGATGTACTCTGCATATGTTAAATAAGTAGGGTGACAATATACAGTCTTGAGGTACTCCTTTTCCTATTTGGAACCAGTCTGTTGTTCCATGTCCAATTCTAACTGTTGCTTCTTGACCTGCATACAGATTTCTCAAGAGGCAGGTCAGGTGGCTTGATATTCCATCTCTTGAAGAATTTTCCACAGTTTGTTGTGATCCTCACAGTAAAAGGCTTTGGCGTAGTCAATAAGGCAGAAGTAGATATTCTTCTGGAACTCTCTTGTTTTTTGATGATTCAACAGAAATTGGCAATTTGATCTCTGGTTCCTCTGCCTTTACTAAATCCAGATTGAACATCTGGAAGCTCATGGTTCACGTACTGTTGAAGCTTGGCTTGCAGAATTTTGAGCATTTCTTTACTAGCGTGTGAGATGAGTACAATTGTGCAGTAGTTTGAGCAGTCTTTGGGATTGCCTTTCTTTGGAACTGGAATGAAAACTGACCTTTTCCAGTCCTGTGGCCACTGCTGCATTTTCCAAATTTGCTGGCATATTGAGTGCAGCACTTTCATAGCATCATCTTTTAGGATCTGAAATAGCTCAACTGGAATTCCATCACCTCCACTAGCTTTGTTTGTAGTGATGCTTCCTAAGGCCCACTTGACCTCGCATTCCAGGATGTCTGGCTCTAGGTGAGTGACCATACCATCCTGATTATCTGGGTTTTGAAGATCTTTTTTGTATAGTTCTTCTGTGTATTCTTGCCACCTCTTCTTAATATCTTCTGCTCCTGTTAGGTCCATACTGTTTCTGCTTGATTGCATGAAATGTTTTTTTTTTTTTTTTGCATGAAATGTTCCTTGGTATCTCTAATTTTCTTGAAGAGACCTCTAGTCTTTCCCATTCTATTGTTTTCCTTTATTTCTTTGCATTGATCACTGAGGAAGGCTTTCTTATCTCTCCTTGCTATTCTTTGGAACTCTGCATTCAAATGAGTATATCTTTCCTTTTCTCCTTTGCTTTTCGCTTCTCTTCTTTTCTCAGCTATTTGTAAGGCCTCTTCAGACAACCGTTTTGCCTTTTTACATTTCTTTTTCTTGGGGATGGTCTTGATCACTGCCTACTGTACAATGTCATGAACCTCCATCCATATTTCTTCAGGCAGTCTGTCTATCAGATCTAGTCGTTTAAATCTGTTTCTCATTTCCACTGTATAATCGTAAGGGATTTGATTTAGGTCATACCTGAATGGTCTAGTGGTTTTCCCTACTTTTTTCAATTTAACTCTGAATTTGGCAATAAGGATTTCACAATCTGAGCCACACTCAGCTCTCAGTCTTGTTTTTGCTGACTGTATAGAGCTTCTCCTGGGAGGGACTGGGGGCAGGAGAAGGGGATGACAGAGGATGAGATGGCTGAATGGCATCACCAGCTCGATGGGCATGGGTTTGGGTAGATGCCAGGCATTGGTGATGGACAGGGAGGCCTGGCGTGCTGCGATTCATGGGGTCGCAAAGAGTCGGACACGACTGAGGGACTGAACTGAACTGAACTGAGAGGTTCTCCATCTTTGGCTGCAAAGAATATAATCAATCTGATTTTGGTGTTGACCATCTGGTGATGTCCATGTGTACAGTCTTCTCTTGTATTGTTGGAAGAGGGTTTTGCTATGACCAGGGCTTCTCTTGGCAAAACTCTATTAGCCTTTGCCCTGCTTCATTCTGTACTCCAAGGCCAAAGTTGCCTGCTACTCCAGGTGTTTCTTGACTTCCTTCTTTTGCATTCCAGTTCGCTGCAATGAAATGGACATCTTTGGGGTGTTAGTTCTAGAAGTTCTTGCAAGCCTTCATAGACTCGTTCAACTTCTACTTCTTCAGCATTACTGATGGGGGCATAGACTTGGATTACTATGATACTGAATGGTTTGCCTTGGAAAGGAAGAGAGATCATTCTGTCATTTTTGAGACTGCATCCAAGTACTGCATTTTGGACTCTTGTTGACTATGATGGCTACTCCATTTCTTCTAAGGCATTCTTACCAACAGTAGTAAATATAATGGTCATCTAAGTTAAATTCACCCATTCAAGTCCATTTTAGTTTGCTGATTTCAAAAATGTCTACGTTCACTCTTGCCATCTCCTGTTTGACCACTTCCAATTTGCCTCGATTCATGGACCTAACATTCCAGGTTCCTATGAAACATTGCTCTTTACAGCGTCAGACTTTACCTCCATTACCAGTCACATCCACAACTGGGTGCTGTTTTTGCTTTGGCTCCATCTCTTCATTCTTTTCTGGAGTTATTTATCCACTGATCTCCAGTAGCATATTGGACACCTACCGACCTGGGGAATTCATCTTTCAGTGTCCTATCTTTTTGCCTTTTCATTACTGTTCATGAGGTTCTCAAGGCAAGACAACTGAAATGGTTTGCCATTGCCTTCTCCAGTGGATCACATTTTGTCAGAATTCTCCACCATGACCCATCCGTCTTGGGAAGCCCTACATGGCAAGGCTCATAGTTTCACTGAGTTAGACAAAGCTGTGGTCCATGTGATCAGATTGTTTAGTATTTTTGTGATTGTGGTTTTCATTCTGTCTGCCCTCTGATGGAGAAGGATAAGGGGCTTATGGAAGCTTCCTGATGGGAGAGACTGACTGAGGGGGAAACTGGGTCTTGTTCTGATGGGTGGGGCCATGCTCAGTAAATCTTTAATCCAATTTTCGGTTGATGGGCAGGGCTGTGTTCCCTCCCTGCTATTTGACCTGAGGCCAAACTATGGTGGAAGTGATGAAGACAATGGAGACCTCCTTCAAAAGGCCCCATGCATGCACTGCTGCATGCACTGCCCCCAACTGTGTAGCAGGCCACCGCTGACCCACACCTCCTCCGGAGATGCCTGGACACTCATGGGCAAGTCTGGGTCAGTCTCTTGTGGGGTCACTGCTCCCTTCTCTGGGTCTTGGTGCACACAAGGTTTTGTCTGTGTCCTCCAAGAGTCTTTTTCCAGTCCTATGTAAGTTCTGGCAGCTCTGTGATGGGGTTAATGGTGACCTCCTCCAAGAGGGCTTACGCCACACCCAGGTCTACTGCACTCAGAGTCCTTGCCCTTGTGGCAGTCCACTGCTGACCCGTACCTCCTCAGGAGACATTCAAACACAGTTCTGTTTCAGTCTCTGTGGGGTGTCTGGGACCTGGTGCACACAAGGTTTGTTTGAGCCCTCTAAGCCTCTCTGGCGTGTATGGGGTTTGATTCTAAACATGTTTTTGCCCCTCCTACCATCTTGCCAATGCTTCTCCTTTGCCCTTGGACCTGGGATATCTCCTCAAAGTCGCTCCAGCACCCTGCAGCCACTGCTCCAGCGCCACACAGCCTCCACTCAGATGCCATGCAGCCGTAGTAGTAGAATGTTCAAACTACCACACAATTGCACTCATTTCACATGCTAGTAAGGTAATGTTCAAAATCCTTCAAGCTAGGCTTCAACAGAATGTGAACTAAGAACTTCCAGATGTACAAGCTGGATTTACAAAAGGCAGAGGAACCAGAGATCAAATTGCCAACATCCACTGGATCAAAAATAAAGGGGGGGGGGGGGGCGCAAGGGGAGAATTCCAGAAACACATCTATTTCTGCTTCACTGAATATGCTAAAGACTTTGACTATGTGGATCACAACCAACTGTGAAAAATTCTTATAGAAATGGGAACATGAGAACACCTTACAAGCTTCCTGAGAAACCTGTATTCAGGTCAAGAAGCAACAGTTAGAACCAGACATGGAACAACAAACTGGTTCAACATTGGGAAAAGAGTACGTCAAGGCTGTATGTTGTCACCCTTCTAATTCAACTTATATGCAGAGTACATCATCTGACATGCCAGGTTGGATGAAACTCAAGCTGGAATTAAGATTGCCAGGAGAAAAATCAATAACCTCAGATATGCAGATGACACCACCCTAAAGGCAAAAAGTGAGGAGGAACTAAAGATCTCTTGATGAAGGTGAAAAAGGAGAGTGAAAAAGCTGATTTAAAACTCAACATTCAAAAAATTGAGATGATGGCATCCAGTCCCATCACTTCACGTCAAATAGATGGGGAAGAAATGAAAAGAGTGACAGATTTTATTTTCTTGGGCTCCAAAATCACTGCAGACAGTGACTGCAGCCATGAAATTAAAAGATGCTTGCTCCTTGGAAGAAAAGCTATGACAAACCTAGACAGCATATTAAAAAGCATAGACAAAACATTGCTGACAAAGGTCAGTTGAGTCAAAGCTATGGTTTTTCCAGTTGTCCAGTTTTCCAGTTGTATGGATGGATATGACAGTTGGATGATAAAGAAGGGTGAGAGCCAAAGAATCGATGCTTTCAAACTATGGTGCTGGAGAAAACTCTGGAATGTTTCTTAAACAACAAGGAGATCAAACCAGTCAACCCTAAAAGAAATCACTCCCAAATATTTATTGGAAGGACTGATGCTGAACCTGAAGCTCCAATACTTTGGCCACCTGGTGGGAAGAGCCAACTAACTGATTAGAAAAGACTGCAATGCTGGGAAAGACAGAAGGCAGGAGGAACAGGGGACAACAGGAAATGAGATGGTTGGAGGACAGCACTGATTCAATGTACATTAGTCTGAGAAAACTCTGGGAGATAGAGAACGTCAGGAAAGCCTGGTGTGCTGCAGTCCATGGAGTCACAAAGAGTAGGACATGACTGAGTGACTGAATAACAACAACAAAATTATATGTGTTTGCCAACAAAGGTCCATCTAGTCAAGGCTATGGTTTTTCCAGTGGTCATGTATGGATGTGAGAGCTGGATTATAAAGAAAGCTGAGCGCCGAAGAATTGATGCTTTTGAACTGTGGTGTTGGAGAAGACTCTTGAGAGTCCCTTGGACTGCAAGGAGATCCAACCAGTCCATCCTAAAGGAGATCAGTCCTGGGTGTTCATTGGAAGGACTGATGTTGAAGCTGAAACTCCAGTACTTTGGCCACCTCATGTGAAGAGCTGACTCATTGGAAAAGACCCTGATGCCGGGAAAGATTGAGGGCAAGAGGAGAAGGGGATGACAGAGGATGAGATGGTTGGATGGCATCATCGACTCGATGGACATGGGTTTGGGTAGACTCTGGGAGTTGGTGATGGACAGGGAGGCCTGGCATGCTGTGGTTCATGAGGTCTCAAAGAGTCAGGCACAACTGAGTGACTGAACTGAACTGATGCACATATGAAGAGAAACTTTACCAAAAAGATTTTTAGATTAATGTAACATATATTCCTAACAGATGAAACTAATAAATTAACTGAAGCAAGAGGAAAAAATCCTCAAAATCTGAGCTGAGATGTTTGACTTCATTATGATGCCTCCCTCTTCACTCTGTCAGGTATATGTACAGAGGATGGTCATCTGAATCCTACTAAAAGAAGCAGGACCTATAGAGGAAAAAAAAATCTTATTGGATCAACTAATGATTCAAGTGGGGATAAAGAGTCTATTCTTTCAAAACCAGTGTTTTCTACCTTCAAATCACTCCTGGAAAGCTAGTTGCAGGTTCTCCTGATACAGTGAATAAATAGAAGAGCATCTTCCTATAACTTTCCTGATGAGGGTTTATTTTCATGAGCAAATGTCCTCAGTACACCATTAGCCCTGGTATCAAACTGTTTTCAAAAATAAACAGCTCCAAACTTCAACTGGTTTGAAACCAACATAATTTTTGGCAGATACCCTCTCTCACACCTCACACCCTCTCACACCCTCAACTCACACTGAGTTGACTCAGTGCTAACAACTCCAGGAGCAGATCAATTCATTTGATCCTTAAATTACCTTTCACAACTAGTTTATCTCTGAGAGTTCACCATGGTGTCACAAGATTCAAAGTTTGGTGTTATTAAAATGTGCTACTGAGGTATGTTTAAATGATCATGTTCGATGATAAGAACCCCCTCCTGGGAAAACATTTTAGGCCAATGGTTCTTAATCTTGGCCACACGTTAGAATTATTTTGGAAGCTTTTGAAAACTCTCATTTCCCATCCTGCATCACACACCAGTTAAATAAGACTTTCCAGGACCCAGATATCAGGACCTAGATAAATAAGACTTATCATGGAACCCTGATATCACTATTTTTTAAAGCAACCCAGGTGAATCCAACTCAGGTGAATTGAAAACAACTGCTCTAGTTTAATCATGGCCATAGTCTGTGGAAGCTATTCTCAAACATTTTTATTTATTTGTAGCAGGGGCAAATTTTATCAAATAAAATTATAAATTAATGTGATAGGCTCTTAGGTAGTCCTCTCCTTTGAATGTGGGTTGAACTTATTGACTAGTTTCTACTGAATAGAATACTCCAGAAATAATGGGATGTCATTTCTGAGATGAGGTTACCAAAAGGTTACGACTTCCATCGTTGGTTCTCTTTCTCTACCTTTTTAAAAACTTTTTATTTTGTGTTAGAGTATAGCCAGTTAACAATGTTGTGAGAGTTTTCTCTCTTGCTCTGTCTTGGATCACTTGCTTTGGAGGAAGGCAGCTGCCTTCCTGAGGCAACACTATACAAGGGTCCACATGAGCAAGCTCAGAAGTGGGTTTTGTGGTAACTGCCAACAGCCGTGTGAGCAAGCCATTTCTTGGAAGCAGATCCTCCCCAGGTAAAGCTTTGAAATGATTGTGGCTCCAACCAACACCTCAACAGCAGCCCCTTAAACTATCCTCAGTCAGAACTACCCATCAACAATTCTACCCACTCCATGACCGACAGACACTGTGAGATCATAAGTGTCTTGTCTTCTGCCACTAAGTTTTAGAGTAATTTGCTACAGAGTATGAGATAAATGGAGAAGGCAATGGCAACCCACTCCAGTATTCTTGCCTGGAAAATCCCATGGATGGAGGAGCCTGGTAGGCTGCAGTCCATGGGGTCGCAAAGAGTCGGACACGACTGAGCGACTTCACTTTCACTTTTCATTTTCATGCATCGGAGAAGGAAATGACAACCCACTCCAGTATCCTTGCCTGGAGAATCCCAGGGACGGGGGAGCCTGGTGGCTGCCGTCTATGGGGTCGCACAGAGTCGGACACAACTGAAACGACTTAGCATGAGAGAAATAATACACCAGTTAAAATCTTGCTTACAGGGCTGATGGGGACAGCCATAGGACAGTTCACCTCCACAGACCCTCTGACAGTCACCAGTACATGAGCTCTATAACTCTGCTCCATGGTGCCAATCTGTGGGACCTCAGTTGTCCATTTGTCCAAGGTTTTCACAGACCAAGGACTGTCTACTGAAGAAATATTTGGTCTTGCCCATGAGTCCATCCTAGTCCTACAACTAAGCAGCATAAGGCCTCCATCTTTGTCACATGCTTCAATGTTTTAAGAAGACATCAAATCTTCCCTTTAATGAGGTGAATGAGCCTATTATGCAGAGTGAAATAAGTCAGAAAGAGAAAAACAAATATCATATAAACACAAATATACAGACTCTAGAGAGATGGTATTGATGAACCTATTTGCAGGGCAGCAATGGAGACACAGACATAGAGAACAGACTTGTGTACATGGGGGTGGGGGAGAAGGAGGTGGTGGGACCAATGGAGAGAGTAGCATGGAAGCATATACACTACCATATGCAAAATAGATAGCCAGTGGGAATTTGTTGTATGACTCTGGGAACTCAAACCAGGGCTCTGTGACACCCTAGAGGGGTGAGATGGGGTGGGAGGTGGGAAGGAAGTTCAAGAGGGAAGAGACATATGTATACCTATGGCTGATTCATGCTGATGTATGGGAGAAACCAACACAGTGAAAGTGAAATCGGTCAGTCCTGTCCGATTCTTTGCAACCCCATGGACTATAGCCCACCAGGCTCCTCCATCCATGGGATTCTCCAGGCAAGAGTACTGGAGTGGGTTGCCATTTCCTTCTCCAGGGGATCTTCCCAATCCAGGGTTCAAACCCGGGTCTCCCACATTTCAGGCAGATGCTTTACTGTCTAAGCCACCATACAAAGCAATTATCTTTCAATTAAAAATACATAAATATTTTAAAAACCTGCCCTCTACTTATTGACTATCAGTGCTTATATATCTGTTCCTAACTGGTGACTGAGGCATTCTTGATGTATACCAAGAATTTGCTGCTTCTCAGAGTTTATGAAGAAGGGCTTCCCTCATAGATCTATCAGTAAAGAATCTGCCTGCAATGCAGGAGATCCTGGTTCAATTCCTGGGTTGGGAAGATCCCATGGAGAAGGAAATGACAATCCACTCCGGTATTCTTGCCTGCAGAATCCCTGGACAGATAGCCTGGCAGGCCATGGTCCATGAAGTCGCAAACATCAAACATGACTTAGTGACTAAACTACCACCAGAGTTTGTCAAAAGTTCTATACTGAATAAGAATGTACATGGAGGATTGCTTGAAGATATATAGAACTAATATTACTCTTAAAGTCCTAATCCCACCCTCAGATCCAGCCAGAATGCCAGGGAGCTGTACATCTGGAACACAACGTTTATTTGTTGTTGTTGTTCTTATAGAATTGACTTTAATGATAGGAGCTAGGGTATTTCACAACACTACAGGCTATTTATAGAATATTTGCTCTTGCATATTAGTGAGAACATTGCTGAAGATGCTGTTTCTTAGAGAAGCAGCATCTACACAAGACCCAAGGATGGGATATTCTTCTGGTTTTAGGAACCTGAAAAACATGTTATTTTGTTTTTACAGATACAATATCTTAACTGATCACTTATCCCTCTTTACCTTGGCTCTTGGGAAGCTCAGGGCCAAATTGCAAGGGAGATCAGCAAAGATATACTATCTAATCGCTGGCCTCATTTTCTTGTTTCCATGTTTACCTTTATCAGGTTTCTTCACATTTTTGGGGGGATATCCCTGCCTGAAAGGAAGGACAATAGGAAGAAAAACAAAACAAGACAGAAGGATGAAAGGAAGGAAAAGAGGGAGGGAGAAAAAAAGAAATGCAACAAAAAGATACTATCTGTCTTCACACCTGTCTCCTCACTGGTTTCAGAAATTTGTCTCAATTATTATAAGACTGAGTATATAGTAGGTGCTTAATAGTGATTGTTAATACATTCTTTTAACCACTCTTTCCCTCTGGTCTTTTCCCCCATGGGTCTGGCAGAAGGACTAGCCCTTAGATTTACAAATTCATCTGTAAATCCTCATGGCCATGACACTGGCTATGTCACTGTTTGCTTGATTCTATTAATGTATGAGAACAATTTTCATCTGTTCAATGTCTCCCATATGCCAGAAATTTCTGTGTTCTCCATAGGACACATCATGTAACCTCCACAACCACCTCCTAAAGTATCATTATTTCTATCTCACAGATGAGAAACCCAATATCAAAGCAGTTCAGAAAGTTTCCAAAGGTCACATATATAAATAATTAGTTCAGTTCAGTCACTCAGTCGTGTCTGACTCTTTGTGACCCCGAGGACTGCAGCATGCTAGGTCTCCCTGTCCATCACCAACTCCCGGAGTTTACTCAAGCTCATGTCCATTGAGTTGGTGATGCCATCCAACCATCTTATGCTCTGTCGTGCCCTTCTCCCGCCTTCAATCTTTCCCAGCATCAGGGTCTTTTCCAATGGGTCAGTTCTTTGCATCAGGTGGCCAAAGTGTTGGGGTTTCAGCTTCAGCATCAGCCCTTCCAATGAACATTCAGGACTGATTTCCTTTAAGATGGACTGGTTGGCTCTCCTTGCAGTCCAAGGGACTCTCAAGAGTCTTCTCCAACAACACAGTTCAAAAGCATCAATTCTTCAGCTCTCAGCTTTCTTGATAGTCCAACTCTCACATCCATACATGACTACTAGAAAAACCATAGCTTTGCCTAGATGGACCTTTGTTGACAAAGTAATGTCTATGCTTTTCAATATGCTGTCTAGGTTGGTCATAACTTTTCTTCCAAGGAGCAAGTGTCTTTTAATTTCATGACTACAGTCACCATCTGCAGTGATTTTGGAGCCCCCAAAATAAAGCCTATCACTGTTTCCCCATCTATTTACCATGAATTGATGGGACCAGATGCCATGATCTTTGTTTTCTGAATGTTGAGCTTTAAGCCAACTTTTTCACTCTCCTCTTTCACTTTCATCAAGAGGCTCTTTAGTTCTTTTTCACTTTCTGCCATAACGGTGGTGTCATCTGCATATCTGAGGTTATTGATATTTCTCCCAGCAATCTTGATTCCAGCTTGTGCTTCATCCAGCCCATATTGTTTCTCATGATGTACTCTGCATATAAGTTAGATAAGCAGGGTGACAATATACAGCCTTGACATACTCCTTTTCCTATTTGGAACCAGTCTGTTGTTCCATGTCCAGTTCTAACTGTTGCTTCTTGAGCTGCATATAGATTTCTCAAAAGGCAGGTCAGATGGTCCAGTATTCACACCTCTTTAAGAATTTTCCAGAGTTTTCTGTGGTTCACACAGTCAAAGGCTTTGGTATAGTCAATAAAGCAGAAGTAGACATTTTTCTGGAACTCTCTCTTGCTTTTTTGATGATTCAATGGATGTTGGCAATTTGATCTCTGGTTCCTCTGCCTTTACTAAATCCAGCTTGAACATCTGGAAGTTCACAGTTCACATACTATTGAAGCCTGGCTTGGAGAATTTTGAGCATTTCTTTACTAGCGTGTGAAATGAATACAATTGTGCGGTAGTTTGAGCATTCTTTGGCATTGCCTTTCTTTGGGATTGGAATGAAAACTAACCTTTTCCAGTCCTGTGGCCACTGCTGCATTTTCCAAATTTGCTGGCATATTGAGTGCAGCACTTTCATAGCATCATCTTTTAGGATTTGAAATAGCTCAATTGGAACTCCATCACGTCCACTAGCTTTGTTCATAGAGATGCATCCTAAGGCCCACTTGACTTTGCATTCGAGGATGTCTGGCTCTAGGTTGGTGATCACCCCATCGTGATTATTTGGGTCATGAAGATCTTTTTTGTATAGTTCGTCTGTGTATTCTTGCTACTTCTTAATATCTTCTGCTTCTCTTAGGTCCATACCATTTTTGTGCCCATCTTTGCATGAAATGTTCCCTTGGTATCTCTAATTTTCTTGAAGAGATCTCTTGTCTTTCCCATTTTATTTTCCTCTCTTTCTTTGTACTGAAATCAGAAATTGAAGTCGGAACTTAGAAAGTCCCCACGTAAATTTTTCAGACATTACTTTAGTGGCTGACCATATATGGTATTTGATACTTACTAAAAGGTAAAAGAGAAAACAAACCACAAATTCTGAAGCATTAAGCTGCTGGCATTTCAGAGCAACCCTCTGCATCTGGGAAGAGCCAAGATGAGGAACCTGAAGCCAGGAGACAGAAAGCAATTCACATGAGTTCACTTCCTGCTGGATCAAGGATCTTTAAAAGACAGGACAGCTAGCTCTTAGGAATGCACAATTCAGCTACAGACATATTGGGTCTGAGGCCCATCACCACTAATTTCTTCATTCCATAAGTATTTACTGAGCAACCCCTATGTGCTAGCCCTGATTTGAGTGCTGGAAACTGTGAACAAAACTGAAAAAGGAGTTCTCTGCTTTAATGGAGGTTCCATTCTGTTTGGAGAAGATAAGTGACTAGACGGATAGATAGATCAGTGATAGATACATAGATAAGATCATATGAGGCCATTTTCAAATATAAAAAATTTTTTTTTAAATCAAAGTCATGTCACAGAGTGAAGGGATGTGGAATAATGGGATCAAGGAGGGCCCCCATGAGGAGGTGACAGCTGAGCTGAACCCTGAATGATGGAAGCAGCCAACCACATGAAGACATGGAGGAACAGGGGGTCAAACCCAGGAGACAGCATGTGCAAAGGCTCTGAAGGGGGAGCAAGGCTCTCTGAAGAACAGCCACTTACTAGTGGATTCATTAAATTTTTCTGGGCCTCACTCTCATCCCTGGAAACCACAATACCATCTTCACAGGACCTAGCATAGGGCAAGCACTTAATAATTGTCTGTTGAATACATGAAATTGACTCTATTCTTTTTTCTTTTCACCCACTGCTCAGCATCATGCCTAAAGGGGAAGTCTGGGCAGTCTTCCATTCCCAGGGTTCTCTCTCCTTTCTACAAACTAAAAGATATGGTAAAATAATATCCAAGTTGCATTTACTCAAGAGCCTTACCCAAATCAGCTGTCCAGGTGCAAAGTCAAGCTCAGCCAGGGCATCTGGGTTTGCCTCTCTGTCCTTGATCTGACAGTCTGGGATTGCTCCCTGAATATTTGCTGTCTTAACATGCCTCTCTCCAGATGCAGAGCATTAATTCCAAATCAGCTCCCCCCACACTTTCCTGTCAGAGGTTGTCATTTGCAGAGCCGGTGATAGAAGGACTGAGTGATGGATGGCAGTCCCTTTAGAGCCCGTCAGCTTCATTCTCAAAGCAAACACTGAAAAATTTGAGGCTGGTGCCAAGCCAGAGGGCTCGGGGAAGGAGAGTCAGCCACTTCCTCCCAAAGGCTGAGATAATGAGAATCCCTGGTCAGTATCACATTGCAGTCTAAGTAGGACACAATAACCCTGATTATAATGTTAATAACAATAAGCTGTATCCATCAAGCATTACTCAACAATCCTAGAAGATCAATAAAACCCACTGTTCTCTATCCGTTCAATAGATACTTATCAAGCACCCACTGTGTACCAACAATGCTGTAACCTTCTGAGGTTAGAGAAATGAACAAGACGAAGTCCTAGCATTGATGAGACTTGACATTTGAAAGATGGATACCAACAATAAACCATCAAACACTACACTGTGATGTCAGGTAATAAGGGTTTAGAAGAAAAAGCAAGCAGGAAAAGAGTTTAGGAGGCATAGAAAAGGGAGCAGCTATTTAGATTGGGTGGATGGTCAGGGAAGACATCCTAGGACAGGATTTCTGAGCAGAGACCTGACTATGGTAAGGGAGCCAACCATGAAAGTGTCCACAAGAGAGTATTCCAGACAGAGCTGAGGAAATCGGAGCTTGGAAGCCAGGGAAAGGAGAGATGTGTTTCTCAAAATAGTAGTGCCTCAGTCATTTCCTACCTGGGTCTCCTCCTTGGACAGCATTCCTGCCCTAGACAGAGGCAGGATAAGTCTTTATTGTGGGGGTCGTCTTATGTGTTGTAAGATGTTTAGCAGCAACTCTGAAATCCACCTATTAGAAGCCAGTAGCACCTGCCCCCTTGTATTAATCAAGATTCCTCTTCCCAGCAACTACTGGCCCCCTGGGTCCTCTCTCTAATTCTTGGCAGGTGCTCTTATCTCTAGGTCAGGTACATCAGATCGATCTGACCAGCTATGGATAGATTCCTTGATATCATGGACCTCGACTGCATATACATTTTAAAATATGCACAAAGGAGGATATGCAAAGAAGTTAGGGAAGCTAACAGAGGTTTCAGGAGTCCTCTCTTGCAGGGGTTCCTTCCATAGCTCTATCCCTAATGTTATAATTTTGTACCCATTTTCTTAAAGTAAATACCCAGAATAAATCAGCTATATTTATTCATTTCTGGGTATGGCTCCATCTCTGGGTATTCATTTGGACACAATTCATGCAATTTACAAAGCAGACTATAATATAGTGGGAGTCAGCATTTTACTTGCCTCCCTCTTCCTCATATATCAGTCAACTTCACTCAACACTTACCACCTTGCTCTTAGCTCCTTGAATATGCCCCTTTTTAAAGTGGTGATTTGGGGAGAGATTTGTCTTTGTATGTTTTTAAAAGGAAGAGACATACCTACCTTACTCTTCTTTGTATCAAGCACATTGTCTAGAACATGGAGGGTGGTTAACAATTAATTTTTACTGAATACATAAAACAAGGAAATCTAACATATATTGAGGAATTGCCAACTGGTGTTTTTCAAAGTATGGTCCCTGGACCAAGAGCATCAGTGGCAGCATCTGGGAACTAGTTAGAAATATGAATTCTCAGGCCCCATCTAAACCTAACAAATCAAAACCTCTGGGAAAAACATTCTGTTTTCATAAGCCCTCCTGTGAGTCTGGCCACTAAAGTTTTAGAACAAATGTTCAGATAATGACACTTGTACAAACAATCTACCCAATATTATTTGGTACTATTCTCCAAGAGAAACTCTCCTAGGTTAAGTATTATTATCATCCTCACTTTACAGGTCTGAGTCTGAGACTCAGAAACATTATTTCACCTAAGGTTACCACAATCAAGTACAAAAGTTGGAATTTCAATGCCAGAATGTCTGACTTCAAAATCCATCTTCTTTCCACCATAACACATTTATTCTGGCACGAGTTTCTAAAATAATTGTCCCCTTGGAAGAACAAGTAAATGCCTTACATAGCTGTGAAACAGTATTACTACTACCAAAAGGAATAATCATCATTATAAGGAATCATTTTTTGGTACATATCTGTTGCGCCCAGTCCTAAGGACAGTGACATCCTGGTACGGCTTTTCGGAGACTTTGAAAAGGTTAATCCACGTCCCAGAAGCCCTGACTTTCTCGCAGTGAGTCACTCTGACACAGGGGAGACCAGGTACGTGGGTGTAAGAGCTCACAGCACAGCAAGCAGGCACGCACGAGCGCCTCCCTACAAGGAATGAAATGAAAATAGAAATGGAAAGCAAAGCCCCTTCCATCCATGCCTGTCTCGCCCTGGCACCTGTCACAAATCTTAAGAGACCAGAGTTTTTGGACAAATTAGCTTCTCTGAATCTGTTGCATGTGGTTTTTTGGAACACTGGTCTAAGGTCTAGCTGTGAATGCTTGGTGTCGTGTACGGGTATTACCATCAGCCCCCAAAGTCAATGGCTGGCAAAGGAAAAAACACAAAGAAAGCAGAAAAAGTAAGATAACTGGCTATTTATATCTGCTCTGTCGGAAGTGGTGACAGGTATAATTACTGAGTAGAAATTACAGGGCTGATTCCAGTGGCGGTCCTCCTGCTGTTTTCAGGAAGATAAAAGATTGAAAGTGTTCCTGACATCTCTTCAGAGCAAGGATGCTCTGGCATTCACTTTCATTTATTTTCAGATTGATTAAAAACAATTTCTTGTTGTTCATGGTTGAACCAAGACACTCCTGCTCCCCTAGATTCAGTAAGACATCTTTGAAGAAATGGCCCCTTTTTGAATCCCACTCTCCTCCCATCAGCCCTCTACCCAGGTTCTGTGCTCCAGGGTCCTTCAAGTCAAGAGAAAAACAAGCTATTAAATTAATTGACATAAAGATGTTACTGATTTAATGGACCATAATCCCAGGGGTATTTGCATTGAAAACAAAAATGAACATAATGTAAAATCCTATGATATTAAAGCTGGAAGAGGCATAAAAAAATCTAAGTCAATGGTTTCCAAACAGAATCAGTTATCAGGGGTTCCTTTACCCCAAACCCACTCAGACCTAATGAGTCAGACGCTCCATGGGTCACACACAGGAATTTGTAATTTATGAAGCTCTATGAAGCTCCTTCAGCCATTTGGCTTAGACAGCTTCTGAAACGCTGATCTGCCTCAAGCTCCTTAATTTACAGGTGTAGAAAATGAATGTAGAAGGAAAGACTAGGATGAGGTGGAGTGAGGCACACAGCATTCATCCAAAATTTTTAAAACTTCAGTAATCAAGATCAACACTATTTTATTTTTTTTTTAATTTACTTTATTTTTTTTTAATTTTTTATTTTATTTATTTTTTTTTTTTATTAGTTGGAGGCTAATTACTTCACAACATTTCAGTGGGTTTTGTCATACATTGATATGATCAACACTATTTTAATGCAATAAATTTAAAAACTCAAAATGAATGCCAAATCCTCATGGTGAACAAAACCTGTTTTAAATAAAGACAGGATTAGTATTACTAAAGTATCATTTGTTGTCCGGCTTTAATATGGCTTTGCATGGCACTGTTTTTTTCTGATTATTTTGGAAAATATTTCATTAAATATAATTTATTTTGATTACTGAGCTTTTTCATACCACCTTAAATTTTATTTCCATGGGGAATGTTTCAGTCACCACACCTCATATTTGAGCAAATGCTGAAGTATGTTAGCTATGAGTACAAATACAATCTGTAAAAGTCCATTTTTTAGCCAGTGTATGCATTTTCCTTTGTTTTGACTTGTTTTTCTAACCAAATTATCTTCCTGCATTAAAATTAGGAAGAGTTAACATTTTTTAAAAATTACATTTGCTCTTGAAAATCAGAAGGTTGCTTTTTGTTTTTTCGATTTTTTTTGTTTGTTTATTAATTAGGCCCACAAATTCTCATGACACGAATTGGCGAGAACTGAGAGGCTGCTGTTCACTTTCACACAGATCAAGGATTATTGGCCATAGTCAACAGCACCTAACAGATACCACTTCACTCTTTTTTTGTGTCCTAAATGTTCAATATGGACATTTGATTTTTGTGATCTCTGGTATAGCAGAAAATCACACTAAGTAGCAATAGCAAGATATTTTGTAACCCAGTTTATTCATTTATTAAGTAGAAGTAGACAGTTACATCACACCCTCAATATGGCAAACACTAGAGTCAGGCATGTCTCTCAGGCCATCACCCCTGCCTGGTTTCTTTATCTCTACTCGCGACCCAACTTGCAAGTTCTATCCTGCCCAAGGCTCTGAGACAAGCATTTTCATGTGGAGAAATTAAAGATACAAAGGAAAAGCAGATGTTTGACCAACTCCACTTCAATTGATTTCTTTCTTAATTTACATCTACCTAAAACTTTCTCACTCAGTTTTTTCATTTTCTGGCAAAGAAGACCCAGTTTGAACACTTTCCTGGCTTTTGAGTCATTTCCCTTCATCCTGTGCCCACTACCTCAGTACTTTCAGCACTGAGTGCCCTTATAATTGAGGAGACTTCAGATTTAGGCCTGGTCCTACAAGCTGTTGACAAGCATTTTGAGGTTTTGGTGCACATGATGCTAGAGTTACAGTTATTTACAACATAGAACTGCTACCCACATGGAACTTTTAATCTATTAGAGGCCATAGATAAGTACATAGGCCCTTCACCATGGTGATACTCATTGCATTTTCCAACAAACTCCTACCAGTTTCTGCAAGGTTGCAAACTCAAGTATTAACAGAAGCATGATATAGCATTAATAAATGAAGAAAGCTCAGTATAAGATGAAGGAAGTATAAGAGTTCATCAATACTAAATCTACCCCAAACAAATATTAAATAGGCTTTTCTAAGTATGAAAGAAAAGGGTAAAGCAAATAGAAAAATAGGAAAGGAAAACACCCACTAGGAAAAACAAATGTATAATAAGGGCTGAGAATCAAACTTGTATAAAGATAAAAAGACAAAAAGTTGTAAAAGCATTACATTTACAATAAACAATGAAGGAATAAGAATGAAGATATAAAATATGACTTCAAAGACACAAAATGTGAAGGAGGGGAGTAAAAATGTAGACATTTTGGAATGTGTTTGAAATTAAATAACTTATCAGCTTCAAACAAGTAGACATGGTTATAGGTCAACATATATGAAACCCACGGTAACCACATGTATAAACCTACAACAGACACACAAAAACTAGAAAGAAAGAAACGCATGCATACTACTAAAGAAAATCATTAAATGACAAGAGAAGAAACATAAACAACAAAAACTGGACAGAGAAGAACTACAAAAACAGCCAAAAAACAAGTAATAAAATGGCAAGTATGTACACGCCGCTGCTGCTGCTAAGTCGCTTCAGTCGTGTCTGACTCTGGCGACCCCAAAGACGGCAGTCCACCAGGCTCCCCCGTCCCTGGGATTCTCCAGGCAAGAACACTGGAGTGGGTTTCCATTTCCTTCCCCAATGCATGAAAAGTGAAAAGTGAAAGTGAAGTCTCTCAGTCGTGTCCAACTCTTAGCGACCCCATGGACTGCAGCCTACCAGGCTCCTCCGTCCATGGGATTTTCCAAGCAAGAGTACTGGAGTGGGGTGCCTTTGCCTTCTTCGAATATGTACATAGCCATCAATAATTACTTTAAATGTCACTGGACTAAATGTTCTAGTAAAGACATAGGGTGGCTGGTTGGACAAAAATCAATACCCATTTATATGGTGTCTACAAGAGACTCACTTCAGAGATAAGGACCCACATAGACTGAAAATCAGAGGATAAAAAGATATTTCATGCAAAAAGAAATGACAAGAAAGTTGAGGTAGCAATACTTGTATCAGACAAAATAGACTTTCAAATAAAATTTATAACAAAAGACAAAGAAGAATTCTACCAGATATATAAAGAAAAATGAAAACTTACTCTTCTCAAACTATTCCAAAAAACTTAAGAAAACGGAACACTCCCAAATTCATTCTACAAAGGGACATGATACCAAAGTCAGATAAAGATGCTACAAAATAAGAAAATTACAGGGCAATATGTTTGATGAATATAAGTGTAACAATCCAACAAAATATTAGCAACCCAAAACAATCCTATAAAAAAGACCATACACCTTGATCAAATGGGATTTATTTCATGGATGTGAGTAGGGTTCAGTATTCACAAATCAATCATCGTGATATACCACATTAACAAAAGGAAGGATAAAAATCGCAGGGTTATCTCAAAAGATACAGAAAAGCATTTGACAAAATTCAACATCCATTCATGATAAAAACTCTCATCAAAGTGGGCATAGTGAATAGACCATGAAGATTTAGAAAATAAAAACAGACCAGTTACCAATAATGAAATTTAATCACTAATGAAAGCAACTACAACCAAACAAAAGTCCAGGACCAGAAGTCTTCACAGGTGAATTCTACCAAACATTTAGAGAAGACTTCCCATCTATACTTCTCAAAATATTGCAAAATACTGCAGTGGAAGGAATATTTCTGAACTAATTCTACAAGACCAGCATTACTCTGACCAAAACTAGACAAAGAGATCACAAAAAAGAAAATTACAAGTAAATATCACTGATGAACATAGATGCAAAAATCCTTAGCAAAATATTAGCAAACTAAATTCAACAATACATTAAAAGGATCATGAACTATGGTCAAGTGGGATTTATGCCAGGGATATAGGGATGGCTCAAAAGTCACAAATCAATCAACGTGATACACCATATGATCAAATTGAAGAAGAAAAACTATATGATCATCTCAGTAGATGCCAAAAAAAATTTTGACACAATTCAATATCCATTAATGATAAAAATCATCAACAAAATGGGTATGGGGGAATACATATCAACACAATAAAAGTCATTTATGACAAACCCACAGTTAACCTCATATTTAATGGTGAAAAGTTGAAATTCTTTCTTCTAAATTTAGGAATTAGACAAGAATGCCTACTCTTACCACTTTTTAAAACACAGTATTGGAAGTCTTAGCCACAGCAATCAGACCAGAAAAATAAGACATCCAAATTGGAAGGGAAGAACTAGAACTGTCACTATCTGCAGAGTACATGATACAATCTATATATATACATACACATGGAGAGAGACAACCCTAAAGTCTCCACCAAAAAAACCTGTTAGAATTAATAAATTAATTTACCAAAGCTGTAGGATACACGACTAACACACAAAGATTTTTTTTTTTTTATGAACTAACACTGAAATACAGAAAGAGAAAGCAAAAAAAAAAAAAAATTCCCATTTAAAATCTCATCAAAAATAGTAGAATACCTAGGAATGAACTTAACCAAAGACTTGAAAGATGAATACTTTGAAAACTATAAAACATCAAAGGAGGAAACTGAAGATGACATAACGATATTCTGTACTCTTGGATTGACAGAGTTAACTTTGTTAAGATGGTCATACTACCAAAAGCCATCTATAAACTTAATAATCCCTATCAAAATACCATAACATTTTTCATAGAACCAAAACAAATGATTCTAAACTTTATATGGAATGACAAATTGTCAGAGCCATTGTGAATAAAAGAATAAAATTAGAGGTCATGCTCTCCGACTTCAGACTATACTACAAAGTTACAGTAATCAAAACAACATGGTACTGCCACAAAAACAGACACATAGATCAACAGAACAGGCTAGAGAGGCCAGAAATAAACTCACATACTTACGGCCAATAAATCAATGACAAAGGAGATAAGAGTATACAGCGGGGAAAGACAATCTCTTCCATAAGTGGTGTTAGGAAAACTGAATAGCTACATATAAAAGAATAAGATTAGAATATTTCCTTGTATCAAGTACAAAAATAAATTAATAATGTAAGACTTGAAACTACAAAACTTGTAGAAGAGAAAGTAGGCAGAACACTCTCTAACATAAACCATAGCAATATTTTTTTGTATCCATCTCCTAAGGCAAAAGAATTAAAAGCAAAAATAAATAAACTAGATCTAATTAAACTTAAACATTTGTGAACAGCAAAGGAAATCATCAACAAAATGAAAAGACAATCCACTGAGTAGAAAAAAGATTTGCAAATGATATGACCAGTAAGAGATTAATATTCAAAATACACAAAGAGCTAATAACCCAACAGCAACAAAAATAAACAGTCTATTAAAAGGGGCAGAAAACCTGAATAGACTTTTTTTTTTTCAAAATCATACAGTTAGGCACATGAAAGGTGCTCAACACTGTTAATTACTAGAAATATGCAAATCAAAACCACAATGAGACATCACATCACACCTGTCAGAATGGCCATCAACAGAAAGTTTGTAAATAACAAATATCAGTGAGGATGTACAGAATGGGAAACACTTGTATATGGTTGGTGGGAATGCAAATTGGTGCAGCCACTGTGGAAAACAATGTGAATTTTTCTCAGAAAACTAAAAAGAAAACTACTATATGACCAAATAATTCCACTCCTAGATATGCACCCCAAAATAAAACAAACAAACAAATAAAAAAACCCTACTAATGTGAAAAGATATATGCAGCCCAATGTTCATAGTGGGCTTCCCTGGTGGCTCAGATGGTAAGGAATCCTCCTGCAATGCCAGAGACCTGGGTTCAGTCCCTGGGTTGGGAAGGTCCCCTGGAGGAGGGCATGGCAACCCACTCCAGTATTCTTGCCTGGAGAATCCCCATGGACAGCAGAGCCTGGAGAGCTCCAGTCCATGCGGTCACAAAGAGCTGGACACGAGACAGCAGCTAAGCACAGCACAATGTTCAGAACAGCATTACTTACAAAAGCCAGTACATGAAAGCAGCCCAAGTGTCCATCAACAGACAAATGGATAAAGAAGATACAATATATATGTACAAAGGGATATTACTCATCCCTAAGAAAGACTGAAATTTTTCCATTTGCAACAACATGGATGACCTAGAGTATTATGCTAGTGAGAAAAATCAGAAAGAGAAAGACTACTACTGTATGACATTATTTATATGTGGAATCTAAAAAATAAATCAATGCATATAATAAAACAGACTCACAAATATAGAAATCAAACTAGTGGATACCAGTATAGACAGGGAAGGGGAAGGGGCAAAATAAGAGTATGTAATTAAGAGATATAAATTACTATGTATAAAGCAGACAGGCAACAAGGGCATATTGTATAGCACAGGGAAATAAAGCCAATATTTCACAATAATTTTAAATGGAGTATAATTATAAAAATATTGAATTACTATGCTGTATACCTGAAACTAACCTAATATTATAAATCAACTATACTTCAATAAAAAAATGAAAAAAAGTATTAGGCACTGGGCAGAAATAGGGTACTTCCTCTATTTGATGGTATGAAAACTCATATAAAGTATGTGTGGGGCAAGCAGAACACATATTCTGACAAAACGCTGCTTCTGGATCACCAGTTTGCCACCTCTGCCTAAAGGTTTACCAAAAATCCCTCCTGTAGCCTTGCTGTGTTTCCTGATTCTGGTCTGCTGCTTCTGCCAAATCTCTGTCACGTGTTCCCCACAGACCACAACTGGTCTTTTCTCAAGTATTGATCTTTGCCTATCCTAATTCTATTCAGGCAGCCCTAGACCACAATAGACCAAGTCGCCAAGCTAACCAATGTCAGCTCCACTTACCTGTCAACGTAATTAACCTGTTTTGTGTTGTGGATCCCTTTGTCAAGATTATACAGCCTATGGAATCATACTCAGAATAACGTTTTTAACACTTAAGTTAAAACACACACCACTACAATGGAAACCAAATATACTGAAATATAGATTTTAAATATTAAACATAATACATTTGAAAATAATAATACATGTGTTCCTACATGAATGTATTGAATAATAAGATCTAGCAGCACATCTATACCTATCATAATTTCAAAGTGGCAGGAAGAAAGAAAGATATTAAGATATCTGCAACTACCACAGTATGATAAGAAACTATTCATGATTTCTACGGATGATGAAGTCCCAGCTACTGCCAATACCACTGTTTATGTTTACAGCTGAGGAAGAGGAAGTCTCAATCACAGTTGGAGATTAGTGAAAATAAAGCTGTAATATTTTTGCCATCAGGTACGTGAGCCCCCAAAATTCCATCTGAGGACCTTTTGGTCACCCATGCAAAAGAAATTGATCTGGAGCAACACTTCCCAAAGGGCAGTGCAAGGCCCTGAAGAATTTCAAGGTACATCAAATGTTAGGAACACTAAAAACACTAACTTCATTTTTATTGAATTAGACTAGTAGTGACCACTGGGAAGGTGAATAATGCAGTCATAGCATTATTGTCATACACTCCTGGCAGGAGTGCAATTTGGTACACTCAATCATCTGGCTGCATTTCAAAAGTCTTAAAAAAGTGCTGAAGCCCTCTGACCCGGAAATTTTGCTTCTCAAATTTATACTAAGGAGCTATTAAAGCTCTAAGCACAAGGATGTTCATGCCCAGCTGTGTAAATAATATGAAGCCAATAAAGAACATATAGATTGATCCATGATTATTGGCAGAAAAAAAAAGACAAATATAAAGTAAAGGTAGTATGGGGTTTATAAAAATAATTGCATATGCATATTACTGCTAAGGAAAAAACTTGGAATAGTATATACTATTAGTGGTGATTTAATTTTGCATTTGCATACTCATATTTTCTCTTTTTTTTACCAATTAAAATATATTATTTGCATAAACACAGAAAAAAAAAGAGAGGGACAAAAATGTCACCATATTGAGTACTTGTTTATTCTGTTTGGGGAGATATTTCTTGGGGAAACATTCTGGGGAGAAATAAGAAATTACATATTTTTACTCATTCAAAAAGCTAGATGCCAATTACTATTCTAGATGCTGAGGTGCAAAATTGAATAAGACAAACAAGGTGCCTTATCTCACAGAACTTATTTTCTAGTGCAGAAAGCAAATAGTTTATCCAACCAACAAATGCATAAATAACAACACACTGGGCAGAGATAAATGCTCTGAAAAAAATAAAACAAGTGGAGGTAATAAGGAATAAATGGAACAAGGAAGACTTTCTAAGGTTCAGCCCTTTCCATGGAAGTAATGTTTAAGTAGAAAGAGCAAGTATCAGTCTTCTATACATCAGGAATAGGGAAGAGCATTTTGTGCACTGGGAAAAGCTGATTCAATGTCCTAGGGCAGGAAAGAGTTTGGCATATTTTCTGAGCTTGGCAAATTTCTGAGCTTGGCAAAATTGATGAGAAACCAAAATATCAGTGTGTCTGGAAAGCAGTGGAAGAGGTAGACAGTGGCATTGGATAGTATTGCATAAGCAGTCAAGAGCTTAATCACTTAGGGTCTTGAGAACACAGTAAGGAATTTGAATGTTATTCTAAGTGCATGGTAAATGAAATTCTTGTGCATAATTCTTTACTCCAAATACAAGTTTTGCAAATCTATAGCCTTGAGATAACCTCATGTTGGAAGAAGTATAGTTCTCCTTGAATCTGGGCTTGGCCGTGTGACTAGCTTTGGCCAATGGCTTATTGGCAGACATGAAATGAGCAGGAGCTTAAAACGTGCTTGTGCCTTTAGGTTTGCCCCTGGATTTCTGCTACTGCTGTGAGAATACACTTAGTGTAGCCCATTGCCCAACTCCCCGCCAAAAAGCAAGAGACATACGGGCATACTTGAATCAAACTTGAAACCTGGAGCCAAGCTCAACTCAGTCCAGTAGATCTACAGAGCTATCCATCCAACACACAGACACATGAATGAGAAGAAATGATTGTTGTTCTAAGTCACTGCATTTTGGGGTGGTTTGTTATGTTAAATTGTGGCAATACTAACACAAGGAAAAATGGGAAAGCAGTGAAAGCTATTAAGTAGAGAAGTGACAAGACTGATTTATATTGTAAAAACTTATTTTGACTATGTAGAGAACAGGATTGCAGAGGGAAGGGTAGAAATAGAAGACCAACTAGGAGCCTAATATATTTGGCCTGGTGGGAGATGATGACATTGCCATTTACTGCAATGGCAAGGATCAGGAGAGGAGAAAGTTCAGCATAGCAGAAGAGGAGATAAATCAGGACATGTTAAGTTCAGATGGTTAAATGACATTGGGGTTGAGTGTCCCTGTAGTCAGCTTAGAACTAGGGAAGAAGTTAGGATGTACACAGAAATATAGGAGTCACTCATTCAAAGTGGAAATTCCTGGAGGATGTTTTAGGTCTGGGAAGTGGTATGCCACAGCTAGGAGGCCACCAATCTAGATCTTTATTTGTTTTAGCCTTGTTGTTAGCTTTCTGTTAAAATATGATGTCTCAGAGAGTTCATGCCATTTTCTTTCACACCTCCACTTTCTGAATAGATAGTCTCAGTACCCTTGATAGAAAGAAGTGGAAGTGAGGAAGGTGAATGCCATTACTATGCCCTGAAAAGGAGAAGACATACCTGAATTTTTACAGTTATTACTCTAACTCTCTTACAAAAAAGCAGCTTTCCCCATTATACCACATGCAAAGTACTATTTCTACAAGACATGAAGAACACTCTCTGGAAATAACAAGGCTCTCTTTCTTTTGTCACACAGAATCTCACAGTTCTAACATTCTGTGTAACACACTTTGGGAAATGTAAACCAGAAGACATTTTTCCATCATCCTACATACTCAATGGAAAAGTCAGTCAATGAAATTGGTCCTTGTTGGCAGGTAGTCACTACTAGCTTGAAGACCTAACCTCACAAGAGAGTCTGCTCTGCTTTCAGACATGTCTAGTTGCAAGTCCCTCCCCCTGGAACTAAGATACCCTCAGTTTTCACCTATTGATGGTGGTGCTTGCCATGATGCCATATGGAATAGTATACACCTCTGTATTTGAAAGTAGTTTGGTGTCTAGCCTCCTTCTAAAGCCTTCTCTTGTAAAAGTTGGACATTTGTATTCCCTTCAGTCACTTCTCACATAGCCAGCCTCTGATGAGTCTACATCAGTGGCCAGTATATCTTGCATTATCTTGTACTTGGTTGTTTACATGCCCCAGTTTCCATATATCACAAGAACAGGTATACTTTCTTCTACACTCTTCAGTGTCTAGAACTATACTCTCCACATACAGAATGTGGGTGAGCATTTGATGAATCGAATTAATATATCTGAAGACATCTATTATGTTGTTTCCAAATCTGTTCATTTCCAGTTCCCTCAATCTAGGTTCTTTGTATAAAGTTTGCATTATAGAGCTGAAACTAAGCTGATACTTCACTTCAGATGAGATGTGAGAAATCCGGTGGAAATCCTAAAAGCTAAGTCCCCTGTTTAAGACCTTTAAAATTGTTTTAAAAGGAAGATCCAGGAAATATTCTGTTTCCCAATCCCTCCTTTTTCTTTGGTTCTACTGGGAATTATGTTGGTTTGTTACCTAGCAACAGAGCTTATCACTAGGCAATTTACAACCATTTCTCATTTGTCATCATTTGTCTAATCAAATCTGATCACAAATAAAATCTGCACACAATCAACTGACTTCTGTTTGTAATTAGAATCCATCTCCATCAGGGGAAGGACATTAATAGTCTTGCACCTTGCATGTATTGACTTATTTGTGCCTTTTTGTCATTTTGTAATACGCTAGCCCTCACCATCTTATATGATTCAATCTGTCTTGATTCCCTTCAGCAAAATTCCATCTTTTATAGTGAGTTGCTATCAATCCAGGTGTCTTTGGATAAAATTTGTAGGTCATCTCTGCTCATTTATTCTGAGTATATCATCTGTACAAGGTGACTTAATTTTGCCATATATTACTTATGTTTAACACTGCTTCTTGCTCTCTTTCTCTCATACCAACTAGCTTCACCTGATCAAGTCAATGTCACAAACATTTCTTATTATGAATTGCAGTAAGCTTGAGTTGTTTTGTATGTCTGGCATTATTCTCCCCTTTTCAGCATTTCAGATTTCCCTTTTTAACAGAAATCCCATTCCTTTGGGGATCCTAACCATAAAATTATAGTTTGGGCTGCAGAGCAGAATACTTTATACCTTTGGTCATAGAAAGAGATGTTTAAAAAAATTTACCAGCTATGATACCCCATTCCCTGGTCATGGTGCTTGATCCAGGATGGGTCCATGATATAAACCAGACCAAACTTTTGGGAATTCTCCAAGTTAAGCTTACAGAGAGGGTCATCTTTTCCTCTCACATCTCTAAAATAAAACATTAGGCCAGTGTTCCCCATCATCATATCTGTTGCCATGTAGAGAAGGCCCATGGTACAGAGAAGACAGAAGAACAGATTGGAGAGGCTAAGGGTTATACAGAGGTGGGCAACTGAAACAGATATGGGGGGAGGTGAGTGCAGTGAGAGTATGAGAGACGGAAAAGAGAGAAGGGGAGGATACAGGGCAAAGGAGGGACGGAAAGAGATGGGGAGAATATGAGAGACAATGCTGATGGCATCTGAGTCCCTAGTTCCAGTTCCAGAGATGACAGAGTTGCCCTGATTCCTTTGATTGCGTGAGCTGTCCCAGGACCAATATCTTTGCCAGAAAGCCCATATTTTTTAAAGCACATTCAAGTTGGATTTTTCTCAGTTGCAATCCATATAATTGACTTACAATTATGTGACTTACTGTTATCCCACAAACTTGTAAAGTACTCTAGCCAAGACATGGGAGAAACCTAAGTGTCCATCAACAGAGGAATGAATAAAGATGTGGTATATATACACAATGGGATATTACTCAGCTATAAATAGAATGAAGTAATGTCTCTCTCTTTTTTTTTTTAACATGCCACACAGCTTGCAGATCTAGTTCCCCAACCAGAGATCAAATCCAGGCCCCTGCAGTGGAAGCATGGGGTCCTAACCACTGGAACACCAGGGAAGTCCTAAACCAATGTCATTTGCAGCAACATGGATGGACCTAGAGAATATCATATTAAGTAAAATAAGTCAGAGAGAGAAAGACAAATAGCATATGACATTGTTTATATGTGGAATCTAAAAAATTATACTAATGAACTTATTTACAAAATAGAAAGAGACTCGCAGATAAAGAAAGCAAAGTATGGTCACCGAAGGGAAAAGGGGGAAGGATGATAAATTAGGAGTTTGAAATTAACAGATACACACTTTTATACATACAATGGATAAACAAAAAGGATCTACTATATAGCACAGGGAACTATACTCAATATCTTGTAATAATCTATAATGGAAAAGAATCTAATAAAGAATAGACAGATGGACAGATATATAACTGAAACTTCATGGTACACCAGAAACTAACACAACATTGTAAATCAACTATATTTCAAAAGAAATTTTAAAAATACAATAAAAAGTATTTTCCCATTGATCATCAGTTTGGATTCTAGCAACAACATTTGACTCCTTAGAAGTGGTTAATGTAGAGGGAACTGTACCCATTTTATCGATTAGAAAATGGGGATACAAAAAAATGACTTATTTGGTAATGCAGCTAGTGGGGACCAGATTTCTGACTCTTAGGCCCACACTCTGTACAATAGAGCAGTTACTTCCCCACTCCACACTGAGTCTGGTGACCACAAGCAGCGTGAGAGCAGCTGTGCCGCTGCAGAGAAACGTATGGTGCGGTAGCTGGCTTGGCAATTCTCTAATACGGGGAGATAAAATAGATTCAGTTACAATGGTAGCTGAAAACACAAAGATCAGTTCTCTGTAGGCAAAACCGAAGTAATAACTATAGCAGTCCTAGGCTGGGTTCATCAGGAAAGGAGGAGTTCAGATAGAAGGAGGAGGGAGAAGACACTTCAGGTGCCCCAGAAACAACGTGAGTCAAGGTTCAGAAGTCAGAGAAGATATAGTGTGCTGTGGGGAAGCATCTGGCTGGTTGACTTTATCTTCTAAATATAGATTGAACTCTTCCATTTCTCTCCTTCTCCACTGCCTCTGATCATTCTGACTCCTATATTATTGAAGTAGCCTCCTAATTATTCTCCCTATATTTGTTTCTTTATTGAAATCTATTCTCCATACTACAGCCCAAGTGATCTTTGAAAACAATATATCTCATCAGATCACTCTCCTTTCTAAAACTAAGCAATAGCCTCACACTGCTCTCAAGGGGCAGACCTCACCCCTTACATGGGTTATGGGGTGCTGTAACCTTGACAGCCTCAGAGGACACCACGCTGTGTCTCCGTCCCACTCTCCAACCACACTGAATGCCATCTCATTGACACAAGACATCTTGCTCTCTCTGCCCTCAGGTTATTTGCATTTGATGGTTTCTCTGTCTAGAATGTTGTTTCTTTTCTCCACTCTCCCTCTCATCCCTTTCTCTCTTTCTTCCTTCATTTATTCAAAGAGTAATAATTGGATGTGTCTTATGCACCTGAAAGGTGAGTTTTAGATCATCATTAAGAATAAGGATTTGTAAAGCAATCATCATCGAAAAAGCAAGAGAGTTCCAGAGAAACATCTATTTATGCTTTATTGACTACGCCAAAGCCTTCGACTGTGTGGATCACAATAAACTGTGGAAAATTCTGAAATAGATGGGAATACCAGACCACCTGACCTGCCTCTTGAGAAACCTATATGCAGGTCAGGAAGCAACAGTTAGAACTGGACATGGAACAGCAGACTGGTTCCAAATAGGAAAAGGAGTACCTCAAGGCTGTATATTGTCACCCTGCTTATTTAACTTATGTGCAGGGTCCATCATAAGAAACGCTGGGCTGGAAGAAGCACAAGCTGGAATCATGATTGCTGGGAGAAATATCAATAACCTCAGATATGCAGATGACACCACCCTTATGGCAGAAAGTGAAGAGGAACTTAAAAGCCTCTTGATGAAAGTGAAAGAGGAGAGTGAAAAAGTTGGCTTAAAGCTCAATATTCAGAAAACTAAGATCATGGCATCTGGTCCCATCACCTCATGGGAAATAGATGGGGAGACAGTGGAAACAGTGTCAGACTTTATTTCTGGGGGCTCCAAAATCACTGCAGATGGTGACTGCAGCCATGAAATTAAAAGACGCTTACTCCTTGGAAGGAAAGTTATGACCAGCCTAGACAGCATATTAAAAAGCAGAGACATTACTTTGCCAACAAAGCTCCGTCTAGTCAAGGCTATGGTTTTTCCAGTGGTCATGTATGGATGTGAGAGTTGGACTGTGAAGAAACCTGAGCGCCAAAAAATTGATGCTTTTGAACTGTGGTATTGGAGAAGACTCTTGAGAGTCCCTTGGACTGCAAGGAGATCCAACCAGTCCATCCTGAAGGAGATCAGTTGTGGGTGTTTATTGGAAGGACTGATGCTGAAGCTGAAACTTCAATACTTTGGCCACCTCATGCGAAGAGTTCACTCATTGGAAAAGACCCTGATACTGGGAGGGATTGGGGGCAGGAGGAGAAGGGGACAACAGAGGATGAGATGGCTGGATGACATCACCGACTCAATGGGCATGAGTTTGAGTAAACTCCGGGAGTTTGTGATGGACAGGGAGGCCTAGCGTGCTGCGATTCATGGGGTCACAAAGAGTCAGACACGACTGAGCGACTGAACTGAACTGAACTGAAAACAATCATCAATTAATTAAAAATAAATAAATACAATTATTTTTTTTAAAAAATAAGGATTTTGGGACCAGACTGTTGTGTTGAAACCTGGTTTGGATACCTATCACCTGTGTGACATTTTAGAAAGTTACTCAAATTTCATTTGTCTCCATTTAATCATACTTGTACTTACTTCGTGTGGTTGAGGATTAAACGAACACACAGCAAGGCATTTATCAATAATGGCCATATGAGTGTTTGCAATAATAATTATTACAGCTGAATTCTGCTCACTTTGAGGATGCCATGGTAGGGGTTATGTCCTCAAAGAAGATTTCTCTCAGTCTCTGGACTGACCTGGGCCCCTACGCTATAGACTTGTTCTGCTTTTCATTTCACTGTACTCATTTTAATCCATTTTTAAATTGGATTATACATACTAAGGAGGCAAGGATCACATCTATTTTGTTTATTGCTTCACTGAAATGTTCTAGTTCAATAGCTGGTTCAGATTAAGAGTTAAATATATTATTTACTTATGAGAGAGTCAAGGTCACAATGGTGATTGCTGTGAGAGCCAGGGAAAATGAATTGGAACTTCACCTGGATGCAGTGGGGGAACTGCCTGTGCCTCCCTAAGGCTGGAAAATACACAGGGAATATTTCACTTTAGGGAGTATTATATACACAGCAACTTATACACATGCATCTTAACTGATCTTGCCAGTCCTTGTTATCACCTGAAACAGCAATGATGGGAACAGCTTCTGAGATGTTTGCTTCCCCCATCTAGGACATCCTGGGGCAATCTGTGACTCATGATAATGGAAGGGATATGACAGTACCTCCGATCACTGACACTGAGACCTTAAAAGATATTACCAAAGATATCATCAAAACCAGGCCAAAGCAGGAGGACATATGCTCACAGGAAGGCCAGGAAGATTTTGAAATATTAGAACAAAGGAACAGCACTATTTCCACACAAGGGCTCAACAGCTAAAAAAAAGGCAAAAGAAGGCTTTAAAATGGGATTTGAGGTGCATAGATCACCTAGGAGAGAGCATACAGAAAGATTCACATGGCTGCTTTGAAGGTACCCATTAAACCTCTCACTCAATTCCTGCCATTTCGTGTGTATTGTGCCCCACACCATAATCTTTCTCGGTGATAGGAAAGTACGTCTCTCAGTATGGACTAATGAAAATTTCACCATTGGAGGCTATACATCTGGTGTCTTTCCTTGTCTGTTGCATGACATTTACTCATTAGACAATGATTTGTTCAGTGCCTATCATGTCACATCTGGGTGCTAGAGATGGAAAGGTGAGAACACTTCCCTTGGGAAAGTCAGAGCATCACTGGGACACGTGAGGGAGAGAAGCCCAGCTTGGTCCTGTGTTCAAAGGTCTGGGAAATTAGCAACCTAAAATCACTGATGTTCCTTAATATAAAGTACTCAGAAGTGTTTTGGGAGAGATTCGGGTAGACAACATACAACAAAGCCTTGAATAGTAGAGGGGATGGAAAACTCTTAACAATGTCAACCTCCTCCAACTTCCTTTTCTTATCCAGCCCATCATGGACTCATGCCTGAGTCCTTAGAGAAAGAAGAGGGAATACTGTGAGTCAAAACTGAAAGTAGAGCATTCACAGAAACTCTGTAAGCAATTAAAAAACAAGGCAATATTGCCTTTGTACCCTGTCCCTAAAGGAGAAGAGAGGACCTTTCTGTCTGAGCTTTGGCTTGGTTTAGCACATTGAGAGCAAGAGAGATCACAGTCCATTGGCACCTCCAGGGAGCAAGAGCACCTAAGGTAGGTGAATTCAGAGGAAATGACAGCTGAGAATTGGGCTAATAACAGCAGGCAAAGGGCCTCTGAGCAGTGGTATGTTGGTAAAAGTTTAACAACTGGATCTCCAGGAAAAGAAAATGTGTGTATGTATGTGCGTGTGTGTGTGTACATATATATATATTTAATATTATATATTCATAACAAGTTTCATATAAACTTTACTAATTTTAAAAATGGATAACATACAATTTGCAATTAATGATAAAATATACAACATTCTTTATTGTAAATCCCATAGAACCAATGGATTCTCAGAGAATGCTTTCATTTGATGCTTATGGAACCCTTGTACCTATAACCAACTTACCATTGCCACTGACAAGTGTAGTTCTGACAAGAATGTTAGCTGATATTTTCTTCATGCTAATGAGTAAGATGAAAGTCAAAGAAGTAAAACATATTTCAGAACTTCACTCATGGTCAATCATGACTTCTTTGCTGAATTGGATAATATTAATAGTTTTTGAGTACTGGAAGAACATTTCCTCAGATTTTTTGTTCCATTCACAATGTACTGGCTGCAGACATAACACACCTTAATGTATAGTCTGTATTATTGACATTTTCTTTATCAGTTTCTTACGTCTAGACAACCAATAAAGCAATAAGTCGAGCTCTGGTTTGTAGAGTTTGCCAGATTTAATGGTATAAGTACTCTCAATATGACCAATTTCAAACTACCAATGTGATGTCACTGTATTATAGAGTATAATATAATCATAGAGATACAATTTTAGAGGAACAATTGACACACATATCCTCATGAGCATAGATAATAGTAAAATATAAGAGAATAACTAGGAAATGATGAGTTTTGAGTGTTAACTTTAATATATTTATTTGCAAATTTATATAATCGATTTTTGATAATGGCTGTGTTCAAATTAACTTGCAAAATTCCTAGCAAGTTAACCATCTGCTCCAGTACAAGCTGGCTCCTGCACACACTGCATCTGGCAGACATGCAGACTCTCCACTCAGACCCTCTGTGAGAAAAGACTCCCCCTAGGCTATGAGGAGGTTAGTCTGTTAAGAGTCGTAAAGTTCTGCTTCAATTTTCAAGCCAAGGGCCTGGTCATCTCAGGATGACCCTCAACCCAGGACTGAGCAATAATGACACAAAACTAGCCATTTCTGTAAAACATGGGGCTCCTCTGATAGGAAGACTTCGCTCTCAAGCTTCCCTTTGGACTGGCAGGAAGTTTGTCTGATTGGCATTACAGTTTGACATCTCCCCCTGCTCTCTTTCCTTTCACACGTGTTACTCCGAAGAACCCATCATACTCTCAGCTGCATCCCACTGTCTACTTCCCAGGGAACCCAACCTCCAACAAGGAACTGGAGTCAGAAGGGGAGCAGCCTCATGTGGTATCACAGAGAGTGGGGACCACAACAAATGGAAATGTCCAAAGAGGACAGTGGAGGCAATGGCACCATCAGAAGAAACCCGACTGGACTCATTCATGTGCACAAGGGAAATGCGCTCTCAACCCCACAATGCGGTCTCTGAAAAATAAGTAAAATTTATCTGGTGTTAGGAAACCTGAAATAACAAGGCTGAGAAAGGAATTAGCCCCTTTTCTATTAATGTGACTGTATCAGTCCATTTCCACATGGGACAGCCAACCTGGGAAAGTGCAGGTAATTATAATGCAATGTGATAAGTGCTCCATTGGAGGTATGAATCAGTTTTCCTCAAAACAAAAAAGGCAAGTCTTTAAATAATAAAAGAAGCAGAGAAGGCTTCACAAAGGAGGTGCTATTTGAGCTGGATCCTGAATGCTGAGTAGGAACTGGACAAGCAAACAATACACTGGGAGAATTCGATGGGCGGGGGTAGACTGCCACAGGTTCTAAGATACAATTACTGACTCAGTCACCACCATTATTTTAATTACTTCCAAGAGCAGATCCTCATTTCAGTGAAACATCTACACAATTTCCTGACCCTCCCTTAGCATCAAGAATATGTTTGTGAAACAGCTCCAGGTGGGGAGTGGGGCATGGGTAGAGCAGACTCAAAACTCACAAAGGGCAAGTAAGCTGGTCCTGATGGAGATCAGCCTCACGGCTGGTTGCATGGTTTCATCAGACTTTTTTCTGACTGAGCTATAGTGCAAAGCACTCTAAGCCAAGAATCTGAGGAACTGTACTCCAGTCCTTCTAAGACTGTCTCTCCACCTGTAAAATAAAGTTAATAATCCAGGCCTCCCAGAACACAACAAAGCTGTGGTGAGGATCTACTGAGCTAAGAGACAAGAAAATTCTCTGAAAACCCTTAAAACACTCTGTGGCTACTGCAGAGCGCAGAGAGCTCAGGTTGGTGCTCTGTGATGACCTGGTTGGGGCGGGGCAGGCGATGCAAGCAGGGAATTGGGAGGGAGGTTCTAGAGGGAGGGGATATATGTACACACATAGCTGATACACTCTGCTGTGCAGCAGAAAGGAACACAACATTGCAAGGAACTATACCCCAATAAAAGAGAAACATTTAACAAACCCAACACTATGTGGCGCTCACTCTGACACTCACTCAGGAAAGCCGTATCCCATGGTCACTTCTCATTTACTGTCCCCAAGTCTAAAACAGGCCCATTTGTTAATGGTGAGTCTCAGCTCTCTGTAGTTTTCTATCACAGCACTGACGGTTGGGACTCACACAATTGTATGACTACTTCATGAACAACTGTCTTCTACCAGTAAGTCCACTGGGGCCATATCACTAGGAGCACACTCCTTTTGTTCCAAGTGCCTAACCAAGTACCTGGAGCATGTTAAGGGCTCAGTTAGTCTGATAAATGGATTATCTACTGCACCTTTCTATTAAGTTACATCTTACTTTTTTTTTTTTTAAGTCATTGAGAAGCTGACCCTGACTGTGAACTGTTTCAGAAAGGCATCATGTGCTTTAATATCTGCATTCTCAATCCCTACCCCAATGCCTGGCTGATAGTAGGTATGAATAAATATTTCAGTGGTAGATAGCTTACGTATAACTTCATGGTGTAGTCTTTTGAATGTGGCAGAAACTCAATAATTCATTGTGCATAAAATGAATATGAAAATAGCTGTCTTTTCTTGTATACCTGCTATAAATATTAATATCTATGTTTTAACTACTAAGCACTTAAAAAAAAAAACTATCCTACTTTCTTTGGGATGTTAAACCTCTTTGGGTAGAAGAGATGTCTTAGACGTGAGATTCTTATTTGAACCTAGATATGAGCCCTGCAGCCAGGGAAGAGTTATCTAAGTCTCTGATACTCAGTTTCTTCATCTATATAATGGAAATAATGTTTTATAAATGTTAAATGAAATAAAGTATATGAGGGCTACTGTACAGCCTTCAGTGATGGTAGATTCTCAACAAATCTTTAGGATTTCCTTTCTTCTGTGATCTCTATTCTCTCTTTGCTGACATGTCAGACTTCCAAACTTCTCTCCAAAAGCTAAAAGAGGAATTAAGTGACTGTTTTTCCCTATGGCTCAGTGACAGCCTTTATCTCAAATGGTGCTCAGCCAGGCCACCTCTATAACCTCAGATTTTAGCATGGGGAAATGAAAAGAATCTTAGAGTGGGAATCCACCTAGGTTTTAGCTCAGTGCCTGACACTGACCAGCTATGCATCCTTATGTAGACCATTCATATCTTCAGTCACTGTTCTTGGAGACTCTGACACTACTCTTAGCATTTGGAAATATATTAGAGGCAAAAAAAGACAAGAATTCCTGCCTTCATGGAGCTTACAAATTGTTCTCAGTAGGAAACACTGACCGAAAAAATCAATACAACAAAGTGAATTAAGTAGTATGTTAGAGAATAATGAGTGCTATGAAACAAATAAAATGTTGAACTGGGTAAGGGGGAACAGAGAGTTCTGGGGAGAGGAGAGTTGGAGGACAAGATCCAGCATTAAAATGGCTCACTGAGGAAGGGATACTTGAGTAAAGCCTTGAAAAAGATGGGAGATCAACCAGTAGGTATTTGGGGGAAGAGCATCAAAGCCAAGAGAATACCAGATAAAGACCCTGAGGGGATGTGTCTGAGAAACACAAAAAGTCCAGCATAGCTATTTTGGTATAAGCAAAGAAGAGGACTACCGGGTAGCTCCAATGGTAAAGAATCTGTCTGCAATGCAGGGGACCAGGGTTTGATCCCTGGATCGGGAAGATCCTCCAGAGAAAGGAATGGCAAGCCACTCCAGTATTCGTGCCTGGAGAATCCCATGGACAGAGAAGCCTGTTGGGCTACAGTCTGTGGGGCTGCAAAGAGTCAGACACGACTGAGCGACTAACACACACAAGAAGAGAGGAGGAGGACATGAGGACAGGGCAGTGAGTACATCAGACCCTTAACAGTCTGGGCTTTAATCCGGGTGAAATGGCTTTGCTGGCCTTGCCTACACATGAGGAAAAGGAATTTAGACTTGATTCTTTTTGAGATCCATCTAACTCATACATTCAAGGATTTTTCTTTCCACTTGGGTACTGATAGCTATAACAACTGGCATAGGCAAATCATGGAGAACTGGACAAGTGTATATATGCTGCATTCTAATAGTTGGACACATACAGGATTTACATGTGTAAACAGACCTCTTGTCTAAAACTAAGACAGATAACATAGAACAATGGAACAGGACTTTGGCATTGTCTGTATTTGGACAGGCTAGTTGTTGAATACAACACCTGCTGAAGAAGGAATTCACAGGGCCTGGACTCCATCTCAGGCCTGTCCATGCTGATCGTGCTAGGCCACCTCTCCAGTGGACTTTGAACTCTGTGCTTAGCGCCTGTGGGAACAACAATGGAAGGATAAGACCCCCTCTGGACAGGGGAACCTTGAAGAGAAAACAGACACTAATCACCCCTGCCTCCAGACAGTATCTATCAGAATGTAACCACAGGCTTATCGGTTATTAACTGGTTGGAATGTAACCATGGGCTTATTGATTATTAACTGTTTAAACACATAACACATGAATGATGGGGTTATTGTGATTGTATTTACCCTTCCTTTGTAAGCCTCAAGGGATTTGGGGTGGTGGGTTTGGACACGTACACATGGGGTATAAAAGATTTTCACAAATGCTGGTCGGGGCCCTTGGCCAAGAGGAGACTCTGCCTTGGGCCCCCCGGTTTAATAAACTGCACTCCACTATCTGCATTGTCCTTCTGAGTGAGTTTGTTTCCCGGAAAGTGTGGCTATAACACTGCAACTTGAGCTGGGCAGGTGCTTAACTCGTCTCACCTCCATGTTCTCACCTGTAAAGTGGAGATAACTGTGATTTCTTTCTCACTGATTTAGTGTGAGGATTAAATAAGATGACCCACCAAGTTCTTAGCACAGTACTGAACATGTATAATAGTAAACTCTAAATACATTTCACCATGTTTTATTTTACATACTAGGTGTTAACAAAGATTTACTGAACTGAATTTTCAAAACTTCTTTATTTGGGATTTGTGTGCTAATTTTACCTCTTGTATACCATCAAATGTGTCATTCCAACAAATGTCTGTTAGTTTATTACATGCAGTGCACAGATGTGTGAGTGAATACGAGAGAGTCCCTGATTTACAGGGACACAAGTGGAAGAGACATATCCATAAAAGTAACTGTAGTTCAGAGCAGTCTGTTAAAAGTATGTTAATAAAAGGGCCACACATAATGGCAGAATGGAAAAGGAGAGATTAATTCCAATGGGGGTTATTCCTGGTGGTTTCATGGGGGAGATGAGAGACATGAGCAGGTTGGAAAATATGTCTCATCTCTCTCTCTCTCTATGGATGATACAGTAAATAGTCTTTATTTCCTTTCAGGCGGCACTAGTAAATTATGAAGTCAATGACTTATAAAATTGTTGCAAGTTTGTAGACACCTTAACTCATATTGCTCCTGGCAGAAGTGGCTTCACAAGAGCAATGCTGGGTCCTGACAGTCATAGTGGTAAACTGTCAAATTCAGTGCACATTGTTGCCTTCCAGGGGAACAGCAGATGAAAGCTCGGTTAGAGAGAGAGAGAAAGTGGAAGGAAGAAAGGAAAGAAGGAAGGGAAGGAGGGAAGAAGGGTAAAAAGATCTGTGATTGCACTCAACTTCATGATCAAGAAGGGTATGTTAGTCATTCAGTTGACTCTTTGCAACCCCACAGACTGTGGCCTGCCAGACTCCTCTGTCCATGGAATTCTCGAGGCAAGAATACTGGAGAGGGTAGTCTTTCCCTTTTCCAGGGGATCTTCCTGACCCAGGGATTGAACCTGGGTCTCTCACATTGCAGGCAGATTCTTTACTGTCTGAGCCACCAGGGAAACCCAAGTAGGGTATAATTACCAAAAAAAAGTTACTTCTGAATGAGTCTTTGCCCCCTCCGTCTTTTATTTCCAGATCCACTATTTCAGCTATTTGACAGCCTGAGGAAAATTGCTCTTCTTGGTATTTACATACTGCTATTCCTACTGGGAAAATATGAGATGCTTATGAAAGATTTCACAAAACGCTATCAGTTCACACATACATTTTCCAGGAGTTGGTCCAAGGAAAGCATGGATATTTCTAGGGCTACAACACACTTCTCTAATAGAACATACTGGGTGTTCCCAAAGGAACAAATGAAATTTTTAAATATCCTTGCCTCTCCCTCTTGCCTTCTTCTGCTCTCAAGCTGCATGGATAAGTGGCCAAGGCAATACATTATGAAACAGCTATACATTTCTAAACTTTTGAATTATGTTATTCTACTTAACTAATAGAAAGTATCTTATTTTGTATAGCAAGGCTATGGTCAAAGGAATATTCTCTGTAGCATATTCTTCTCTCAGAAGTATGGTTAGACAAGAGAAAAGTGATCTAAGATGTTTGATGATATATGAAAGTATTATGAACTTTTTAGATGGTGTTCTGGTATTTTTTTAAGTCACCGTTACTCATAAATGCATTCAGAGTTACTTAAGCATAAAATACTGATATAGTATTTGTAATTTGCTTCGACAAAATAGATGGGAGACTTGGTAAAGGTGAGATGAAACAAGATTGGCTCTGAATACACATGAGAGGTATCCAAGGCTCATTATACTATTTTCTGCTTTCATCATGCTTTAAACTTTCCATATTTTTTTTAATAAAGAGAGAGGCTCAAGCTCAATTATTTCACTGATTATTTGAGAGAGAATTTGAAAAGAGACCTCAGTGCTCTAGAAGCATGGGAGGAAGGTTTGGGTTGGAAAACAGGTCTTTGGCACTTAACATTTCAGATGCACAAAGGGCAGATATCATGGCAGTGTGATTCTGAGCCAGGAGGAAGGTAAACTTAATGGATCAGGGGAGATAAAGGAGCTATAAGGCCAGGGTTCTCAATGATTAAGGACTGACCAATAGGATTACTTCTGTGATTTTTGATGCATAGTCTTGACTCAACTACCCTGTTCTTCAACTCTACTGTTCATTAGAGAGTGGATAGGGAACCAAGGATAGAAAAGGGAGAGTTGGAAAAAATACGAAGATATAAACCACATAAACAAACTCCTTGGACAAGTTCCTCCCCCAGACAGCATATTAATTAATTCTTTGGATGATGCTACAGAAAATGTGCTTCACACACTTAAGAATGCCAAGCAGAAAATGATAGAGGATTCAGAGAATGATAGAAGCAACATCCTCATATCCTAATATGTCAGAATTGGGAGCTGAATACACCTAGATGAAATAAAACAAATAAATGCAAATTCCTACCCTGGAATTCAAACACCAATGGCACAAACATAGGGTAGGAGATACAGAGCTTAGAAATAGCCCACAGGAATATACTTGGACTTAACAGGAAATAAATGCCCATATAACCAAGGTGATGAGGCTGACAAACAGAAAAATTAATCCTTTTAAGTGTGCATGAGAAGTAATGGAATATATAAACTGACAGAAATGGTAGACCTATCTGTATTGGCCAGGCCTCCTTTGGAATTTCAGGTTCATTTGTTCCCAGAAGACAAAAAAAGAAAAAAGAAAAGCACATTTTGAACAAACTAATGAATAAAGAAGGGGCCCAAAGCCCCGTCCTGGAGAAATGACTGAAGGAACTAAAGGGGTTGAGGTAAAACGATGCACTCAGGACATCTGTACCCTCTGAAGTGCTGGACCATGGAAGAGAAACAGTATGACTTCAAGAGATGGAACTGGGCCAAATGTGAAGATGTTACAGGGGATCAGATTACACGTCAAGAAGAAGAAACTCTTTAGAAAGACCAGATGCCTCCACAGATAGAAAGCCCTGTCATGCGGGTCACTGAATGTATATTAGAGCCATGAGCTGATGAAGATGGTGGCTGTTGTTACTATCGTTGCTATCATAGGTGTAAGATAAGTCTATTAGAGCTGTGAGGTGTGTATTAGCATTAGAGCAGTGCCATACAGTTGATCAGTAACATGTGGCTACTGAGTTCTTAAAACAGGGCTAATCCAAATTGAGATTGTGCTACAATTACATAACATACACCAGATTTTGAAGACTCATGATGGAAAAAGAAATGTAAAATATCCGCTGCTGCTGCTAAGTCGCTTCAGTTGTGTCTGACTCTGTGTGACCCCATAGACAGCAGCCCACCAGGCTCCCCGTCCCTGGGATTCTCCAGGCAAGAACACTGGAGTGGGTTGCCATTTCCTTCTCCAATGCATGAAAATGAAAAGTGAAATTGAATTTGCTCAGTCCTGTCCGACTCCTAGCAACCCCATGGACTGCAGCCTACCAGGCTCCTCCGTCCATCGGATTTTCCAGGCAAGAGTACTGGAGTGGGTTGCCATTGCCTTCTCCAGTAAAATATCTAATTAATCTCAATAATTTATGATATACTTTATCAATATGTATTGATACATATTATGTTGATAATATTCTGGATATATTGGGCTAAATAAAATATATTATTAAAATAAATTTTATCTATTACTCCTTATGCTTTAAATTATGGCTGCTGCTGCTTAGTCACTCATTCGGGTCTGACTCTCTGCAGCCCCATGGACAGTAAACCGCCAGGCTTCTCTGTCCATGCAATTTTCCAGGCAAGAATACTGAAGTGGGATACCATTTCCTACTTCAGGGGATCTTCCCAACCCAGGGATCAAACCGGCATCTCCTGGATCTCCTGCATTGGCAGGCATATTTTTTTTATCACTGCATCACCTGGAAAGCCCTTGGCTTAAATACTCTGAACCTTAAATTCCTATTTGAAAATGATAAAGTTGGACAATCTCTGAGGTATTTCCAATTGCTGACATTTTGGGATTCCATGAGAAAGGCCTCTGCCCAGCTTAGGTCTAGGCATTCCTTTTAATTAGATGTGTTCCAGTCACTGTTTTATGCAAGCACCCACTCAACCAATTTTTTCAATCTTCTCCATTTTCAAAGACTATGAAAAGAATGCAGTGTTCAAAAATAAACAAAACTGAAACTGGGACCTCACTACATCATGAACAGCTTCTCAATGATCGTGATCAGCTTCACCCCTCAAACAACATCCAAGCTACTACTTGTGTGCTTACATTTGACTCGACCCACAGATGATACTTCATTTAAATCATCACAGACATCTTTTGAGATGGATGCAATTATTACCCTTATATAATTGAGGAGGTAACTAGGTATTTGATCTGTTTGTATAAACCGATGAAAGGTTGTTGTTGAACCATGAAAGACGCTGGGATTCTTGGCCTCCGGAGAAGAATTTAATCCAGGGCCAGAGATGTGGCTTGATCACTCAGAGCTTTTGTTGTAATAAAGTTTTATTAAAGTATAAAAGAGATAGAGAAAGCTTCTGACATAGACATCAGAAGGGGGCAGAAAGAATACCCGCCTGCTAGTCTTTAGCTGGATGTTATATAGTTACTAGCAGTCTGCTAATGGAAGAAAGGAATGTCTCAAAACTCAGAGAATGGCACCAGGTCACTCACCCACAAGATGCATTTTGAGATAATCTTGGTACCAGGGGAGTCATCCTGGACCATAAAACGATTGACTTGAATCTTGTATAAAGGCAGATTATCATACAAATAGTTTCATTTACATGGATTAGGAGAACAATGTATGAGGATAACACACTAGTTTGTCAAGTTAGTTCAGAGTCTTTAGGCAGAACAGAGTCTGGGGTAAGTGCACAGTACATTAACATAGCTTAAGACAAACATTTCCATAAGAAAAATGTATTGGTTAGCTCAAAATTTGAGGAAAGTTAAGTTCAGGTGGAACCAGGTGTCATTATGGTAACACAGTGTTTTAAGAGAAACCTCTTTCTAAATTTGTATAGAGAAGGGGAAAAATATAACACTAATTTGTTTCCTCCTGCGGCTTAAAACAGAGGAGAAAAAAAATGTCTGACACTTGCAGCCTATTTCCTCCGTTTGGAGACCCCTGGCCTTCCTGCCTGTTACCCTCTCACCTGGATGTGTCCTTCGGCCTCTATAAACTGCAGGAAGATGGCATAGTATTGTCAATCCCTATAGTACACCCAATAATGGTATAAATTGTAGTGAGGATTAAGTGAAAACATGTATGTGGAGTTCCATTACAGTAGTAGATTTATAATGGGTAGACATGATAGAATCCTCCTGCTAACCTCTTTCTCTAAACCGTCCAAATCCTCTAAATACAGCTCCAGTAACACCCTTTCCACAGAGCCTCCACCTTTCCCCCATGTCTGGAAGTAAGGTCAATGCCTTCTGAACTAGCATAGCTCTTCATGTGATCATTTCTTAGCAATCTCATTTCCGACCTTACCCTAAAGTCACATCTATTCTCCTATATTAAACTATAAAGCTCTTGAGTGATAGCTCTATGCAAAATTCACACTGCAGTCAGTATAGTCTGTGGAACAGAGTAGATTATTAACACACATTAATTAAGTTAAAATTACTATTTGTCAAAAATTTAATAGTTCTAACCACTGCATGAAATTTAAGGTCCTTATATGCATATCTAATTTATCCCTCACAACCTAAAATGTAAATACTAATGTTACCCATTTTACAGATGAGGACATTGAGTCTTCAAGGAGCTGCTCAACATCACACTGGTCTTAAGTGAAAGACCCAGGTTCTGAATTTTAACTGACTCCCTCCAAAGTCAATGGTAATGATCTTAACCATTGCAGAGAAAGGACAAATGGGCAGATGGATGGACAGAATGAATAAATAGAAGCACAAAAATGTATCCTCTGAATTTAAACTCAAGATTAGCTTTTAATCCCAGCTTTCCCTTCTAGATATCAAACTTCCTAGCTCCAGCTCCATCATCCCAGCCTATGACTAGGAGTTCAGCAGAGAAGGAAGAGAATCACATTTCATCATTTTAAAGATTCATAATGAGCTAAAAGGCCAAGTCAAAATCAATTTATTATTCACCAAAATATCATGTCCCTGCCTGTTTTGTTCTCCTGAATAAAACATACCTTTTCAAGTGTATAAGCTGCCAGCAGCGGGGAAGAAACAAGGGAGCTAGTAATACATATTCACATAATTAGGAAGAAGAAAAAAACATTCAAGCAGGTTTCCTTTTTAACGTTTATATTTATCTGAATCTCCAGCTCAGGAAAATGTTTACCTAGTATAGAGAGCATGTGTATTTTTCACCTGATAGCAAGATTTTATGGTTAGGATTTTTTTTTTTTCATTTGGAGCTACAAGCCAAGATTTTAGCAGCTACCCTCCAATACCCTGAGTCCACCAACAGAAGGAACTCTTGGATCCCTGTAACACCTGGGGTTCTTTAGCAAGAGATCAGTCAGTCCCAAGACAGAGCCACTCAGATTAGCTGCATCCCTGGCATAGATTGAGACCATGCCTTGTGGCTTTGAAAATGACAGTGACTATAATTTATTACTTGCATTGATTCACAGAACGTGGCTCCTTGTACAAACAAGCAGACATTTTTCAATTGTGCACTGCAATGGACAAATTGTTTTGCATAGAAACTCTGCTTTTAAAATTAATTGAGGTGAGCATTGAGGATATATGCATTATGCATGTACAAATAATACATCCTTGGGAAAAAAAGGCCCAAATGGGTTCTATTTAACTTTAAAACTGTGTTTTATTAATGCATTTTAAGGGAAGAGCTTCAATCAATGACCCTATTCCCACTAAACACAGAGCATTGAAGCAAAACAGAATCCAGGGTGCTTACTTTATTTCCCTTTCCCATTCTTTCTGAAAGCAATGGCATTTCATTTTCCAACAGACACCTTTTTTTTAAATTCATAATGTCATATTTTAATCCAATCAATGCACATTAGCTACAACTAATGCAAATGCCATTGCTACTCTTTCTTCAAATCATTTTTTAAAAAATCTGCTAAAACAGTACAGCACAATCTCTCCACCTCAGATTAATAAGTATTGGACAGCTTTTCTATATTTCTTTTTCCTTCTTAACAGAGTATTATTGAACGAAGCTCTAGGACATTTTAGGGCAATGCATAAAACAAATTCTCCTGGAATCTTGCAGTGTTTGGAAAGGCCAACCTTTCTCACACAAGGCTCCACTCCTTGCCTTCAATACCTCTGATTCAGCCAAGGAGAAGTGGTCCTACTTGGTCCCCATTCTCCACATCCCCTGCCTTTGTTTCTCCCACTCTGGATGTCTCTTACCCTATGTCCAAATTTCACTTGTACTTAAGGGTTCTATCAAGGGCCTCTTTCAGGAAGACTTCCCTGATTCTAACACTTATCTTGTCCCAGGCAGAGGGGATTCTTCTATTCTCTAAAGGCTCAATACATTTGCCTTGGGGATCTAAGAATAGTTCACCTTAAATCCCATTGATGTATTGTAAGCTCCTAGAAGGTAGGAACCAACAAACGACATCTTGGCACCTCTCATATTAGTTAGCACAATGCCTGCACACTGATGTTAGTATCTAAAGAATGAAGAGAAGAAAAGGAAGAGAAAAATAAAGAAGCAATGAGGAACAGTGAGGTTCAAAGGAAGGGAAGGAGGAGGGAGAGAGAAAGAATGGGAGAGATTGAGGGAGGGAAGGAGAATACTGAAGGACAGAATGGATAACTGATAGGACACAGAGACAAATGACCACAAAGCTTCTATGGTTACTAACCACAAAGTACATAGTACTGAGACATAAGTGAATAATTCTACTGTGGTAGAATTGTAGAATTCTACTGTTGTAGGGGAGTAGAGAGAGCCCTAGGTGTACTTGTTAACCTCCCGGGGATGCCTAGAGCATATTTTCTGCCCCCAGAATATACCCAATGCAGTCGTTCTAAAACACCAGTGTGCAAAGAATCACTTGGGGAGCTTAACAAAATATTAATTCTCTGCAGCTGGATACTCAATGCTGTATAACTTCCAAGACAACCTGATTTAGCAGGATTGGTAAGGGCTCTGCATTTCTAACAGGATCCCAGATGATTCTGAGGTTAGGTGCTGGAGATCCTGTCTTGTAGAACACTGGCCTAGGACTATGGCCGAGATTTGTCCCTCTTTATCAGTTGTTTCTGTTCACTACTTCAGCCAAGTGATACATTATCTACATCCATCCACAGGAGAGCCTCAGAGAGCCTAACCCAAAATCCCTTTTCCTATCTCCTCCCACAGATCAAGTCCCCCAGCCAAACAACTGTCCTTGTCAAAGGGACCAGGCACCACTCCTGATTATCCCTGAGTAGCAGTTTCACTTCCCTGCTAATTCACAGAATTATTCAAACAAGACAACTACCTCCCCATACCTCATCATCTTAATACTACAAAGCCTGCGTCTCATGGTCCCTGTTTGTTCACTCTGCACCTGTCTGACCTGCCCTCGCACACAGCAGCCTTGCCCAGGCTGTGAACAGAAGTGACCAGTAAACAGCTCTCAGTGGCAGGTGTCCAGTGGCAGGTGTCCAATATCAGGTGACGTGTGTTCAGGCCTCCCTACAACCTAGGGTGGGAATCATTCTCTCACCAATGGGATGAGAGGAGGTGATAAATCAAAGTATGATAGTTGAGCTGCTCACTTACAGTCTAATGGCAAAGATGTCTGCATAAAGAGACTTTAAATCCACTGTGATGAGTGGTCAGTGGAGAGGTATAAAATGCTACGTGAACAGAAAGAGGGAAGCAAGAAAGTCTGGGTGGAGTGGTGCAGGACACAGGATTTCACAGACATGTAGCATTTGGCTCAGCTCAGGAGCCTCAGATGAAACCACTTAAATAGATGATCATCACATAGCCTTATGCAAAGATCCCCCATCCCTAGTCCTTACCCAGGATCCTACTGGGTACAGGGTGTCAACCAGCCCTATATTTAAATCTCATGTTCCTCTGAGCTTCGAGGTGGGGCTCTGTGGAACAGAAGTGCCTATGCCCAATATTGTTCTAGTTCTCTATTTTTAAGGGTTTCTTTTAAGCTACTCTAGTTATACACTGCATGACGCATACTTTTTTGCTGTAACAGGTAGTTTCCAACATCTGTTCTTGTCTCCTGCCTGTCCCTGCTCTACAGACAACATGTTCAGCCTCTGTCTAAAGTAGCTGAGCTCCTAAACCACCCATCAGAGCAAGAACTTTGCCAAAGCAGAAATAAGTGCTTTGCTACCTCTCCCCTTCCAGGGACTTTATTTCCTACATTAAAATATATATAACATTAAAATTATTGCATATATCAAATAAAGACAACATTAACTACTTGCATGTTTGTTGTGCTCCAACACTGGTGAGGATGTTATGTACACTGTGTTTAATCCTTCCACAACCCTTCAAGGGAAAAAGTGCTTCCAGGTAAGAAAACAGAGACTTACAGATGTCAGGCAACTCACACAAGGTCACTTGGCTGATATATACAAATCAAGCACTTGATTTCAAGTTTAGTTATCACTAAATTCATGCTCAGAATGTCTATATTATTCTGATCTTGTGTGTCGTGTGCCCAGTTGAAGTAGTTGGGCCAACTAAGTTGACGACTTGTTATTTTAAAAGTGTAAACCAATGCTGCATGTTGAAATCCCCATAGCTTAATACAAATAAGCCAGTTCTTTAAAAACAACTGGTTAGTAGTAAAAAGTACCACATCTTTGCTTATATAAATGAAAGCTTCTTTTGTTTTCATTCAAATCAGATTAAACATTCAGACACTGATTAAGATGAGCAGCAATCACAGAAGACTTCTAACTAGATGAAAAACAAGGGCCTATGGCTAGATTCTGTTGTTAACTATCCTTCTAAACATTCAAACACTAGATTTAAATCCTGAGAAGCTCTGTGGGTCAGTTCTGTAAGAATTTGGATTGATATTTATTCTGGGGGCACCACAGAGAAGAGGCAGCCTACATAATATTATAAGAAGGAAAAAACAAAAAACAAAAACAGCTTATATGTTCACAGTAGAGATTTTGAGTGGATTTGATTATAACCTCTTCCAAAGACCCAACTATAATAAATCCTGCAACTCAGATGTGTTAATTTGCAACAGTCAACAAGAAGACTGTGGAAAAAGCTGCTGACTGTAGAGAAAGCTATGTGGTGCATGAAACAGGGTATCTTACATGGCCTGAAGGGGCTTCCCAGGTGTCACTAGTGGTAAAGACGGAGAAGGCAATGGCACCCCACTCCAGTACTCTTGCCTGGAAAATCCAATGGAAAGAGGAGCCTGGTAGTCTGCAGTCCATGGGGTCGCTACGAGTTGGACAGGACTGAGCAACTTCACTTTCACTTTTCACTTTCATGCATTGGAGAAGGAAATGGCAACCCAGGGGCAGAGGAGCCTGGTGGGCTGCCGTCTATGGGGTCGCATAGAGTCAGACACGACTGAAGCGACTTAGCAGCAGCAGCAGTGGTAAAGAACCTGCCTGCCAATGGGGGAGACCTAAGAGATGCAAGTTCAATCACAGGATCAGGAAAATGACCTGGAGGAGGGCATGGCAGCCCACTCAGGTATTCTTGACTGGAGAATCCCATGGACAGAGAAGCCTGGTGGGCTACAGTCCACAGGATCACATAGAGTCAGACATGACTAAAGTGACTTACCACCCATGCATATGGCCTGAAACACTGTTCTTATACTCTTACACTCCTATACTCTTCTGGGCCCTGATTTAAGACTGATTTCTTTTGTGATAGCAGAGAGAAGACTTCAGCAAAACTCTATAGAAGTGGTATAGAGATATTTCTACTCCTGAGAAGTGGGATTGAATTTCCTGCCCTATGCTTCTCTTAGAGCAGTTTAGGTCAAATGAAGAAGTTTATTTGAGGAAATCATATGTTTTCTGGAAGTAGTTTATCAGCTTAATAAAAATACCAACTGTTGATATGAATTTGGGCTGAGAGAAACTCTTTCTTGTGTCTCTTGGTAGTGAATGACTCCCTATCTTTTTTTTCCCCACGGCAGCTACAGTAACTTGGAGAGCAAGTATGAATTTCTAATACATTAGATATTGAATCTAATGTCAGGTTTAATAAAGCAGCTGGATTCTAGCTGGAAGGCTGCTTTATTGAGAAATCCTAGTCTAGAAGAAATCATTCTTTTTAATCAATTACTCATTGAATCCTAAGTGCTGAAATTTATAGGGATGTTAAAAAGCATCTAGACCAAAAGATTATAACTCGGGGTCCATAGAGCTCTACCTAGAGGCAATGGATAGGCTTCAGTGGCCTCATTAATAACCAGAAATTATGCACAGATTCATTTATGTTCAGGTGCATTCATTTTTCTCCAGGGAAAACAGTATAAAACTTTTACGGGTGTTTTTAAAAGCCTCAAAATATTTAAGGACAACTGATTTAGATCAGCATTTAATTAAATATGAGATAACTGATGCTTAGTGAGGTTAAGTGACTTGCAGAAGATCACATGACTAGAAAGAAACAGAACTGCTAGACATCAGGTCTTCTCATTTCTAATCCAGTGCCAGCACGCTGCCCTGAACTACCAACAACAATCAGATTTCCCCTCTAGCCTACGTTGTGTTGGAGCCTATAACTGGGGTGTGAGAAAACAAAAAAACATAAATTATGTTGCTCAAAAGTAGGAGGTTTATATACTGAGTACATTTATATCAAAATAACCAGAGCTATGAAACAGAATACTTAGCTGTAAGATTTAGAATAGAAGGATGTCTCAGTTTAAGTTCCCCCCAAAAGAGACCTGAGGCAACCATTTAGACGTGAATAGCTTAATGTGTTGGTGATTGCAGGAAGTGGGGAGTAAGGAACTAAGAAAGGAAGTGATGTAAGTTAGTGATTGTGTTAACTAAAGGGACTTCACTGTGGGACCTTGGGGACCTTGTGGCTTAGAATTATCCCACCAGAGAGGCAAGGAAGCTGGGGGTACTTAAATCTCTCGTCCATCATCAGATGAGGGGTTTTCTGGGCCAGAGAACAACCTCAGAAAAAGAAATATAGAAATCATATGTGGAAAAGGTCTCCCAGTAACACTCAAACCAAGGGGATATGGGCAGGGTTTTATAACATCTCATAAAAGGTGTCTTAGAAGTTAAATGAAGAAAGATGTATCTGTGGACTATTGTTAGATCATAAAATGTTTGGAATAGGAGCTATCTCAGAAGTCATCTACCACCATGCATGTGTGTGCTCAGGGTGTGTCAGCTGGCACCCATAGACAGACTGCGGCCCGCCAGGCTCCTCTGTCCATGGGATTCTCCAGGCAAGAACACTGGAGTGGGTTGGCATTCCTTTCTCCAGGGATCTTCCTGAACTAGGGATCAAACCTAGGTCTCTAGCATTGCAGGCAGATTCTTTACCGTCTGAGCCCTAGGGAAGCCCATCTACCACTATAACCCCTTCTCTTATAACCTATGTAAAGTTAAGACCTTGTCTTTAATATCACTTAAACTAGTGATCTCTGCTATTCCTTTCAACATTAAAGAGCACAGTACATTCAGATATAGTGGGTTTTTCATGTTATTTTGTTTTGCTTCAAGGTCATCCCTGTTACTGACTACATCTATATGGAGTCAAAATCTACTGGAATGTTCCATTGGTTATCAATTCTGCTTCTGAATCGATATGAAAAATATTCAAGGTCTCTTCCAAGGGATGGCCTGTGGGATCCAACCTTCGAGATGACCCCCAGTGATCCCTGGTTCATAATAAATAAAGGATATTTATGATGTTGTGTAGTTTTCTCCCACAGTGATTAGTGCTGACATGCAAGCAACATAATAGTATGGAAGTAGCAGAATGTCACTTCCAAGGCTAGGTTATAAAAATCATTGCCATTTCCATTTTTTCTCTTGGCTTACTCACTCTGGGGAAAATCAGCTGCCACATCATGAGGACACTCAAGAAGCCCTACAGAGAGGTCGACATGGCAAAGAACTGAATCCTCCTGTGGAAAGCCTTGTTGGTAAGCCGTTTTGGAACTGGATCTTCCAGTGCCAGCCAAGTCTTCAGATGACCATAATCACAGCCAATATTTTACTGCCACTTCATGAAAGATTTTGAGGAATCTGCTCCCTGATTCCTGACCCTCAGAAACTACAAGATAACACACAGTGATTCTTTCAAGCCACTGAGTTTTGGGATAATGTGTTACACAATATAGATATCTAGCACTCAGACTTTTTGATATTTAAAGATAGCTATTCCAAATCTTCTGTTCTGATTAAACATCTTGCAATTTTCCTCTGTGTGGCCAAGTTTTCTGTTTTTTTTTGTTCCATTATGGCACTATTTCTATATGTCAATATCCTTTTTAGTGTCAGTCTGTATTAGTTAAATCTCTTTGTTGAAAGCGACAGAAGTCCAAATTCAACCAGTTTATGCATAAGAAATGGGATATGTTGTCTTCTATAATCAAATTTCCAGAAGGGAAGACGAAGAGACAGCTGGAACCAGGCACTTAAAGGACACGTGGGCCTTGTCTTTTTTGCTTTTTATCTCAAGTTTTGGCTTCCTTCTCTAAGCTGCTGTTTCCGGAAATTTATAATCATTTATAGGAAGCTTTTATACTCAGAGTTATATAGCAAGAAACCAAAGAAAGTTCTTCCCTGCCAGACAATTTCAGTTAAAAAAAAAAATCTCAGAGGAGAATTGCAAATGGTCTTACTTAAATCATATTTCTATCCCTAAAATGCTGTGACTGAGAACACTTTATCATGCCTAGGTGACTCCTGTGTGCACTGCTGTGGTTGGGAGCATATTGGGAGGTCTGTGAGAGGGAGGGAGGAGTAAGTAACTCTAAAGTGAATGTGACTCTGGAGAGAAAAGAATACATAACATGAGCTTCTTAGCTAGATGTGATCTCCCTGTTGTGCTTAGACTAGCACAGGATGAACAGAGATCATTTTCTGGGGGTAGGATAAGTATATAAGTAGGATAAGTTCAGTTCAGTTCAGTCATGTCTGACTCTTTGCAACCCCACTGAGCACACCAGGCCTCCCTGTCCATCACCAACTCCTGGAGTTGCTCAAACTCATGTCCATCGAGTTGGTGATGCCATCCAACCATCTCATCTTCTGTCATCCCCTTCTGCTCCTGCCTTCAATCTTTCCCAGCATCAGGGTCTTTTCCAACGAGTCAGTTCCTCCAATTAGGTGGCCAAAGTATTGGAGGTTCAGTTTCAGTATCAGTCCTTCCAATGAATATTCAGGATTCATTTCCCTTAGGATTGACTTGTTGAATCTCCTCACAGTTCAAAGGACTCTCCAAAGGCTTCTCCAAGGCCACAGTTCAAATCCATCAATTCTTCTGCGCTCAGCTTTCTTTATGGTCCAACTCTCACATCCATACATGACTACTGGAAAAACAATAGCCTTGACTAGACAGACCTTTGTCAGCAAAGTAATGTCTCTGCTTTTCAATATGTTGTCTCAGTTGGTCATAGCTTTTCTTCCAAGGAGCAAGCGTCTTTTAAGTTCATGGCTGGAGTCACCATCTGCAGTGACTTTGCAGCCCAAGAAAATAAAGTCTGTCACTGTTTCCATCATTTCCCCATCTATTTGCCATGAAGTGATGGGACCAGATGCCATGATCTTCATTTTCTGAACACTGAGTTTTAAGTCAACTTTTTCACTCTCCTCTTTCACTTTCATCAAGAGGCTCTTCAGTTCCTCTTTGCTGCCATAAGGGTGGTGTCATCTGCATCTCTGAGGTTATTGATATTTCCTCCCAGCCATCTTGATTCCAGCTTGTGCTTCCTGCAGCCCAGTGTTTCTCATGATGTACTCTGCATATAAGTTAAATAAGCAGGGTGACAATATACAGCCTTGATGTACTCCTTTTCCTATTTGGAACCAGTCTGTTGTTCCATGCCCAGTTCCAACTGTTGCTTTCTGACCTGCATACAGATTTCTCAAGAGGCAAGTCAAGTGGTCTGGTATTCCCATCTCTTTCAGAATTATCCACAGTTTATTGTGATCCACAGAGTCAAAGGCTTTGGCATAGTCAATAAAGCAGAAATAGATGCTTTTCTGGAACTCTCTTGCTTTTTCGACAATCCAGTAGATGTTGGCAATATGATCTCTGATTCCTCTGCCTTTTCTAAATCCAGATTGAACATCTGCAAGTTCATGGTTCATGTACTTTTGAAGCCTGGCTTGGAGAATTTTGAGCATTACTTTACTAGCACGTGAGATGAGTGCAACTGTATGGTAGTTTGAGCATTCTTTAGCATTGCCTTTCTTTGGGATTGGAATGAAAACTGACCTTTTCCAGTCCTGTGGCCACTGCTGTGTTTTCCAAATTTGCTGGCATATTGAGTGCCAGCAAAGTGCAGCACTTTCACAGCATAATCTTTTAGGATTTGAAATAGCTCAACTGGAATTCCATCATCTCCACTAACTTTGTTTGTAGTGATGCTTCCTAAGGCCCACTTGACTTCACATTCCAGGATGTCTGGCTCTAGATGAGTGATCACAACATTGTGATTATCTGGGTCACGAAGATCTTTTTTGTACAGTTCATCTGTGTATTCTTGCCACCTCTTCTTAATATCTTCTGCTTTTGTTAGGTCCATGACATTTCTGTCTTTTATGAGCCCATTTTTGCATGAAATGTTCCCTTGGTATCTCTAATTTTCATGAAGAGATCTCTAGTCTTTCCCATTCTATTGTTTTCCTCTATTTCTTTGCACTAATCACTGAGGAAGGCTTTCTTATCTCTCCTTGCTATTTTTGGAACTCTGCATTCAAATGGGTATACCTTTCCTTTTCTCCTTTGCTTTTTGCTTCTCTTTTCACAGCTATTTGTAAGACCTCCTCAGACAGCCATTTTGCTTTTTTGCATTTCTTTTTTGATGGTGGTCTTGATCCCTGTCTCCTGTACAATGTGATGAACCTTCATCCATAGTTCATCAGGCACTCTATCAGGTCTATTCCCTTAAATCTATTTCTCACTTCCACTGTATAATTGTTAGGGATTTGATTTAGGTATACGTGAATGGTCTAGTGGTTTTCCATATTTTCTTCAATTTAAGTCTGAATTCGGCAATAAGGATTTCATGATCTGAGCCACAGTCAGCTCCCAGTCTTGTTTTTGCTGACTGTATAGAGCTTCTCCATCTTTGGCTGCAAAGAATATAATCAATTTGATCTAGGTGTTGACCATCTGGTGATGTCCATGTGTAGAGTCTTCTCTTGTTTTGTTGGAAGAGGGTGTTTGCTGTGACCAGTGCATTCTCTTGGCAAAACTCTATTAGCCTTTGCCCTGCTTCATTCTGTACTCCAAGGCCAAATTTGCCTGTTACTCCAGGTGTTTCTTGACTTCCTACTTTTGCATTCCAGTTCCCTATAATGAAAAGGACATCTTTTTTGGGTGTTAATTCGAGAAGGTCTTATAGGTCGTCATAGAACCATTCAACTTCAGCTTCTTCAGCATTACTGGTCAGGGCAGAGACTTGGATTAGCATGACATTGAATGGTTTGCCTTGGAAATGAACAGAGATCATTTTGTCGTTTTTGTTACTGCATCCAAGTACTGCATTTAGGACTCTTCTGTTGACTATGATGGCTACTACATTTCTTCTAAGGGATTCTTGCCCACAGTAGTAGATACAATGGTCATCTGAGTTAAATTCACTCATTCAAGTCCATTTTAGTTGGCTGATTCATAAAATGTTGACGTTCACTCTCGCCATCTCCTGTCTGATCACTTCCAATTTGCTTGCTTTGATTCATGGACCTAACAGTCCAGGTTCCTATGCAATATTGCTCTTTACAGCATCGGACCTTGCTTCCACCACCAGTCACATCCACAACTGGGTGTTGTTTTTGCTTTGGCTCTGTCTTTCATTCTTTCTGGAGTTACTAAGATTAGTACATCTTAGATATACAAATGTAATAATTTGATCAGGGAACAAAAGGGAAACAAAAGGGAACAGTCAAGAGCATAGTGGGTTACAGTAAGAAAATCCATCTTGATTTATTAATATATTAGAGGGTTCACTGATATAAGACGTGTTAAGGGGTAAAGAATACCATACAAAAGAAGAGACTGGTTAGACAGATGAGTGCTGGACTTCCAGGACAAGGATATGGGAGTGGATGGTCAGTAGTTTTCAAAGTAGTTCCAAGACCCATCTATAATACTTCATTGCTATCAGTAAACTACCAGAGTTTATAAATTACTTCTTTTTTATGTGCCAAGCTGAATTTATAGTCATCCTTATGAAAACAGCTCTTGTTAGCACTTATCTAAGAGGCAGTATAGCCTAATGGTTAGAAAGATGCTCACTGAAGCAGATAGCCTGGTTTTGAATCTTGGATCTCCTATTTCTTATCAACAGATGTATAGTCTTGGGCAAGTTCTTTAACCTCTCTGTGCCTCACCTGTGTCTCATAGAATTTGGAGTAATAAAAATATTTCATAGGGATGTTGTTAATTCAATATGTTAATACATGCAAAGTTCTTAACAACAGCATCTGACACATAGTATGTGCTACAAAGGTATTAGTAATTGCTGTTACTATTATCATCATCATTATTTTTGAGTTAGGGGGAGAGGAAATTTCTATCCCCGTGGAAAATTTGTGCATACCCAGATGGAAGTATGTCACTCATTTGAATATCATATGCTCCATATATTGAGGGATAAGAAAGCTTAAAATCTGTCGTTCTAAAGAATCAGCAGTCCAGGATGGAGTCGTTGATAAGACAGTGGCAAGGAAAGTGAATTGAAATGCTTTCTGAGACATTTTGTCTGGAAATAGAGACCCCTTACAAGATTGCTGCGCCTGTCTTGTTAAAGTCTGATTGCATGTGGATTGGTCTTCAAATAATACCCAAGTAAATATATCTCAATGCACTTCCATAAGAAATGAGCATTCATCTGTGGGTTGTTAGTTTCCCAATTGCAGTACCAAAGATTTAAGCCATATTTAGGACTCAATATATCCATCATAAAAGCTAATCTTTCCTAATGCCCATTTTTATCCAAGTACAGTGCATAATTAAATGCTAGCACTGAGAAGCACTGTATTTAGAAAAGAACAAGGCAAGATCATCGACCACAGCTATTTATATACTCTTCCAGCTCAAATATTTCATACTGTGCACACTTGCTACTGACATTGCTTATTTTTTAAATCCTTTTTTAAATTGGATATGTTTTTGAAAGACGTGGAATTGAATCATTGCATCATATAATCACAAAGCTTTAAAACCTAAGTGATGCTTAAAGGTCACTCAACACAACTATCTGAGAATCTACTATACATTTTGAAGACATTTGTTCCAAGTCACAAAATGACTTATGGAAACAGTAATACATATGGCAAGTGGAATAACACTATCCCATGGCCATTACTGCCAATTTCCTATAAAGCCTGAACTGAGCCTTGGAATCCTCTTCGACACATAATCTAGGCAGCCACTTCTGATTAGCATTAGCATGAAAATTTTCAATCTATTTACCATTCCCTAATGATGACTGAGCTAAAGAAAACCTAGTATACCCAAATTCCAAATTTATCTGATATACCATTCAAATTCTTAAGTTTAAACCATATAAAACACATTTATCCATCTTCACACTATTTTGTTGACTGTTCCATGAAGAATCAGTACATATGCTACTGAAAGCCCTTTCTTGTACCTCATCAACAATAAGCTCCCATCATGCAAACTAAATTTTTATTAATGAGGCATAATTCACATACCATGCAATTTACCCCTATAAAGTATACAATTCAGTGGGGTTTGGTATATTCATAAAGTTGTACAACATCATCACTAACTCCAGAACATTTTCATCTCTTCAGTGATGAAGATGGTGGTGGTGATAATAAAGGCCTCCATCTATTTTCAACACACTCTCAGGGTAAAGGCTGCTCACACTGGCTGATCTCTAAGTCAGGTATAATAAAGTTAATTGTGCGAGTCAGTTCTTCCAATAAACCACCAGAGAGGCAAAATGATCGCAATTCTGTTAAGAGTGGGGCTTTGAAAGAGCTCAACTCTGTCCTATCCCCTCTGGTAGGTGTGAGGTTTCTGGTTTTAATTTCCATTGCAGTCTGCTCGTTTTCAAAGCTAACGCAGACCTGAGTATAAGGTGGGAACAGGGCAAATTAAAAAGCCACAAAGCTTACTATTCTTACCACTGTTGCCATTTTTCTTGAATAAATGTTTTTCAGATTTCTATATGTCTTTGATTAACTTCTAGAGTTCTAGAAAAGTTGATGCTGGCAATGTTTTCCATATTCTTGTTTTTATGGGCAAGAGGATTTTTAGAAGTCTTAATCCACTATTTTATCTGATGTCACAAGTTACTGTTTTAAATTTTTTTAAATTTTTTTGGCCACACCCACATGGCATGCAGGATCTTAGTTCTCCAACCAGCGATGGAACCCACACCCCTTGTGTTGGAAGAACTTTTCTACTGGACTGCCAAGGAAGCCCTGATGTCATAAATTACTTCTATGTTTGTTCTATATGCATTATATATAGGTTTATATATAATATAAATATAATATAAATATTATATTATATATATTACATATATAATATAAAATAATATAAATAATATTTATATAAGTTTATAGATTTATAAGATTTATAAGATCATAAGGACTAGTCATAGTTTATGAGGTGTTACATGATCTGATCCCCTGATTTTTTCCTAAAAATTATCTCTTAACAAGTTTTCCTTCATTCACTATAAACTGAACAGTTCACTTGGCTCTCTTTCTGTTCCTCAAACACACTAAGCCATCACCCCATTACTGCCCTTGTACTTGGTATTCTCTCTGCCTGATGTTCTCTTTTCCTGGAAGAAACCTCCCGTCCTTCTAGCCTCACCTCAGGTGTCACCTCTCAAGAAAGGTCATCCAGGATCATCTTTTCCAAAAAAGCTCTGCTTCCCCTTATTCCTGCAGCCCCCTCATTCTCAGGTAATCTCAGATATCACAATCAGTTCATTTCATAGCCTTTATTAAGCTGCACAATTATTATGTTTATATCTTACTTGTCTCTTCCAGTACAGAGCTTCATGAGAATAAGGATTTGTTGATCTTATGCATTCATATAGGGCTTCCCAGATGGTGCTAGAGGTAAAGAATCCACCTGCCAACGCACGAGATGCAAGAGATGCAGGTTCCATCCCTGGGTTGGGAAGACCCCCCTAGAGGAGGAAATGTCAACCCACTCCAGTACTCTTTCCTGGAAAACCCCATGGACAGAGAAGCCTGACAGACTACAGTCCACTGGGGGCCGCAAAGAGTCAGACACAACTGAGCACCATGCATTCACATATTTCTTTGCCCTGCACAATTACTAGCACATAGTTGTATACAGTCAAATGAATAATGGATAGTTGGATAGTGAGCTACTCAAAATTATATGTATCATCAGTAACATCCCTGGGTTTAGCAGTCTACAAGTATATTCTTTCATTTAAATTCCAAGGACAAATCAACCAAAATGTGATGAGGAGTCAATTACATTAAGGTGACTAGAAGCACCTTGGACTTCTATTGGAGAATGCTTGATAAGGAAAAAAATGTTCTTGCCAAAAGACTGGGATACAATCCTCATTTTTACTGTGGCAAAACCCCATTCTTCCTCAGTCTCCATTTTCTTCACCTCCCAACCTCCACCCTCCTGTTCTTGGAGTCTCACAATGCACTTTATTACCAATTAGAGAGAAAACTGCTTAAATCTCACAAAGTAACATTGATTTCAAATGCTACACAATGAATGAATAAATAAGAAACACCAGGACACCACTTTAAAAGAATCTTTTTTATGTCCATAATGATACCTTAATGTTTTTTACTGGGCACTTTTGAGGTTTATAGCACTAGGATAAAAAATATAATTTTTCATCTGGTTAACCAATTTATGGCTATTATATTCCAAAGTACTCTAAAATGCCACTGGGATTAAATTTGCTAAAGGTTTCAGGTTTTTCTTACTTTTTTCTTTTCCTATTGTAAATGAAATAAGTTATGAATGGGATCCACCAAGTGAAAAAAGAGATTTGAGGTCGGTCTATATGAAGACAACATATAGTAAACTGTTGCACATAAACTGAACTATTTCTCTGACATCCAACAGCTTTGATTCTTATCTCAAAAGACTGCTTTAGAGATGAAATTTCAGTTCACTCACTCAGTCCTGTCTGACTCTGCAACCCCACGGACTGCAGCAGGTCAGGCTTCCCTGTCCGTCACCAACTCCTGGAGCTTGCTCAAACTCATGTCCATCAAGTCAGTGATGCCATCCAACCATCTCATCCTCAGTCATCCCCTTCTCCTCCTGCCTTCAATTTTTATCAGCGTCAGGGTCTTTTGCAAAGAGTCAGTTCTTCGCAGCAGGTGGCCAAATTATTTGAGCTTCAGTTCAGCATCAGTACTTCCAATGAATGTTTCGAACTGATTTCCTTTAGGATTGACCAGTTGGATCTCCTTTCAGTCCAAAAGACTCTCAAGAGTTTTCTCCAACACCATAATAGTTAAAAGCATCAATTCTTCAGCACTCAGCTTTCTTTATGGTCCAACTCTCACATCCATACATGACTGCTGGAAAAACCATAGCTTTCACTGGACAGACCTTTGTCTGCAAAGCAATGTCTCTGCTTTTTAATATGCTGTCTAGGTTGGTCATAACTTTTCTTCCAAGGAGCAAGCGTCTTAATTTCATGGCTGCAGTCACCATCTGCAGTGATTTTGAAGCCCCCCAAAATAAAGTCTGACACTGTTTCCATTGTTTCCCCATATATTTGCCATGAAGTGGTGGGACCGGATGCCATGATCTTTATTTTGTGAATCTGAGTTTTAAGTCAACTTTTTCTTTCTCCGCTTTCACTTTCATCAAGTGGCTCTTCAGTTCCTCTTTGCTTTCTGCCATAAGGGTGGTGTCATCTGCATCTCTGAGGTTATTGATATTTCTCCCAGCAATCTTGATTCCAGCTTGGGCTTCCTATAGCCCAGCATTTCTCATGAGGTACTCTGCATATAAGTTAAATAAGTACAGTGACACTATACAGACTTGACATACTTCTTTTCCAATTTGGAACCAGTCTGTTCCATATCCGATTCTAGCTGTTGCATCTTGACCTGCATACAGATTTCTCAGGAGGCAGGTAAGGTGGTCTGTTATTCCCATCTCTTGAAGAATTTTTCATAGTTTGTTGTGATCCACACAGTCAAAGGCTTTGGCATAGTCAATAAAGCAGATGTTTTTCTGGAACTCTCTTGCTTTTTCGATGATCCAACAGATGTTTGCAATTTGATCTCTGGTTCCTCTGCCTTTTCTAAATCCAGCTTGAACATCTGGAAGTTCATGGTTCACATTCTCCAAACCTGGCTTGGAGAATTTTGAGACTTGGCTAGCATGTGAGATGAGTACAATTGTGCAGTAGTTTGAGCATTCTTTGGCACTGCCTTCCTTTGGGATTGGAATAAAAACTGACCTTTTCCAGTCCTTTGGCTACTGCTGAGTTTTCCAAATTTGCTGGCACATTGAGTGCCGCACTTTCACAGCATCATCTTTTAGGATTTGAAATAGCTCAACTGGAATTCCATCATCTCCACTAACTTTGTTCGTAGTGATGCTTCCTAAGGCCCACTTGACTTCACACTCCAGGATGTCTGGCTCTAGGTGAGTGATCACACCATCATGGTTATCTGAGTCCTTAAGACATTTTTTCTGTATAGTTCATCTGTGTATTCTTGCTACCTCTTCTTAATATTCTCTACTTCTCTTAGGTCCATACTGTTTCTGTCCTTCATTGTGCCCATCTTTGCATGAAATGTACACTTGGTATCTCTAGTTTTCTTAAAGAGATCTCAAATCTTTCCTATTCTATTGTCTTCCTCTATTCCTTTGCATTGGTCCCTGAGGAAGGCTTTCTGATCTCTCCTTGCTGTTCTTTGGAACTCTGCATTCAGATGGGTATAGCTTTCCTTTTCTCCTTTGCCTTTAGCTACTCTCCTTTTCTCAGTTATTTGTAAGGCGTCCTCAGAAAACCATTTTGCCTTTCGGCATTTCTTTTTTCTCGGCAATAGTCTTGACCACCGCCTCCTGTACAATGTCACAAACCTCCATCCATAGTTCTTTAGGCACCCTGTCTATTGGATCTAATACCTTAAATCTGTTTGTCACTTACAATGTATAACATAAGGGATTTGATTTAGATCATACCTCAAGGATCTAGTGGTTTTCTCTACTTCAATTTATGTCTGAACTTGGCAGTTAAGGAGTTCATGATCTGAGCCACAGTCAGCCCCTGGTCTTGTTTTTGCTGACAGTACAGAGCTTCTTCATCTTTGACTACAAGAATATAATCAATCTGATTTCGGTACTGACTATCTGGCGATGTCCATGTGTAGAGTCGTGTCTTGTGTTGTTGGAAGAGGGTGTTTGTCATGACCAGTGTGTTCTCTTGGCAAAACTCTGTTAGCCTTTGCCCTGCTTTATTTTTCACTCCAAAGCCAAATTTGTCTGTTACTTCAGCTGTCTCTTGACTTCCTACTTTTGCATTGTAGTTCCCTGTGATGAAAAGGACATCTATTTTTGGTGTTAGTTCTAGAAGGTTTTGTAGGTCATCATAGAAATATTTAACTTCAGCTTCTTCAGCATTAGTGGTTGGAGCATAGAACATGTAATATTGAATGGTTTGCCTTGGAAACAAACAGGAAATCATTCTGTCATTTTTGAGACTGTACCCAGGTACTACATTTTGGACTCTACTGTTGACTATGAGGGCTACTCCATTTCGTCTAAGGGATTCTTGCCCACAGTAGTAGATATAATGGTCATCTGAATTAAATTCGCCTATTCCAGTCCATTTTAGTTCACTGATTCCTATGAACATTACAGGGCTCTTAAATCAGAAGTATACGGTAAAGGGGGAAAATCAACAAATAGCAAGGAAATTTCCATCTTTGAAGTAGAAGAAAGATTACTTATAAAATACTATTTATTTTCTAGATTTGGAAATGAAATGTGGGTGCTTAAGAAGAGGCCAGTTGGATAAATCAAGTAAATAATATATGTACATTTCAGAAGTTATAATTTCTCCGTCATCCCTCTCATGGATTGAAATCTCCCTGTGTGCACAGCACAGTGCTTTTAATAAAACAGGCAACATGGATATAATTCAGATGGGGATTTGGTCATTATTTAGCTCATCTCCTTTGGATTTCTTCCTGAGAGCCAGAGAGTGCTGCTTCACCCAGGTTTTCTCCATGCCTTCTAGAGCACTTGAAAGATGTTAGATGGTTGGTACGCTTCTGTACATTGGAAGTAGTGAGCTTTGGGCCCTAGCCAGGTTCAGGTTGAGGGGGACAAGGAAAACATAGCAATACTGTGCACAGGGCAGCTTTTTTTTTTTTTTTTTTATAACATCTGGTCATGCACCTAGATTAAAGCATATATGTGGCATCTAGGAAAATGCTACAGATGAACCTATTTGCAAAGCAGAAATAGAGACACAGATATAGAGGACAAATGTATGGATACCAAGGCGGGGAAAGAAAGGGTAGGATAAATTGGGAGACTGTGACTAATATATATCCACTATTATGTATAAAACAGATAACTAGTGAGAACCTACTGCATAGCACAGGGAACTCCATGCTCTGTGGTGACCTAAATAGGAAGGAAATTCAAAAAAGAGGATTTATATGTATACATATAGCTGATTCACTTTGCTGTACTGCAAAAATAACACAATATTGTAAAGCAATTATACCTTAATATATTTTTTTAATAAAAGACTCTTTCAGAGGATTTTTGCTCTAGTCTAGATCAATGTTTCTCAACCTTGGTGCTACCGGTATTTGGAACCGGATAATTCTTTGTTGGGGGGGGGGGGGGCGCTGTCTTGTGCTTGAAGGGGTGTTTAGCAGCATCCCTTGCTTCTTTATTGGTTTTTAATAGCAGCTCCCTCAACACACACACAAGTTCTGACAACCAAAAATGTCTCTAGATATTGCCAAATGTCATGTGTGGAGCAAAGTCACCTGTGGTAGAAACTACTTGTCTAGGAGTATGTTCCTTTCATATGCAAGAAATTGAACAAAGAACAACACTATAGAATATGCCAATAACCAGATTACAAAGGAAGTGTCAATTTTAGCCATTCTTTTTGGACCAATAATATATTTTATCCACTCAACAATTATCCTATATCTACATTATAAGCACATTTCTGGCATAATAATGGCTACCTTTTGAGCAAGTTCTCTGTGATGAGTGTTTCACATACTTATACTCATTTTAAATTCACAAGAATCCCCCACAAATGCAGGTAAGCAATGGTGGAGTCTGGATTTGGATTCAGATTTTTTTGGTTGTGTGAGTGTATGTGTGTGTGTGTGTGTTTAATTCTCCAGGCTCTTTAATCCTTCACTCACTACTGGCAGATCACGTGACTTTAGAAATATTTAAACAATAGAAAATAGTGGTTAAGAGTACAGGTTCTGGGAACAAACAGCCTAGATCAGAATCTTGTCTCAACTGATTCCTAGCTGCATAATCTGAGAAAGTTTCTCTAACTCTCTAAGCTCAGTTTTTTAGTCTGTAAAATGTACCTCTCAAAGGGGACAACTGTGAAAATTAAATGAGATAATATATACAAATGCCTGTAATTGCCTGGCACATGGCAGTTGCTCAACTACTATGAGTTTACATTTCAAACTTTTATGCCTAGTGAAACTAGAACAGAATGTACAGGAGTATAGCTGGCCTGGACATGGCATTAGGGAGTGATGGTAACTATGGAGTACTCGATAGGTCACAACCTGTCTATAGATTTTCCAGCCAATTTTCAGAGAAATAGGTGTAAGCTACATAACTGATACTGGCAGAATGGATTGGGATCAAGAAAACTTCAGTTTACTGGTGAGGCCATTGAAGCACAGGGAAGCAGAGGTCCTACCAAGTTTATATTGCCTCTCAACAGTGGGGCTTGATATGGGACCTATGCCCTTCGCCAGGTCTCATTCTACTACCCTGGATGTATTTCCTTCTACTCCCTGACAAACATCTCTTGCTTTTATTTCTGAAAATGAGTTCTGATTTCCTCATAAGCTGAAAATATTTATTCCTATAGAGACTATGAGCAGACTATGACTGTATTTATTCCTATAGAGACTACTGCTTGTGGGCATGGGATTTTCCTAGCAGGGCACCCGAGCATTTAAGTTGCTCCCCACTGGGCATCAGAATCCCAGTGACAGATTGCAGAGTGCTCCAGCATGGGGATTATAGTTTTCTGCAGGGATGAAAAGGGCCAAGACTTGTGTATAAATGCAACCACCAATTAGACTCCTTCAACACTATATTTAATTTAGAGTCTTTAAAACAAACAAGGATTGTTGTATTTTAAATATCTGATGTTTTTTTAAGGTTACCATCTTATAAACTATTTCATGCTTTTGATCCTTAGACAACTGGTTGGTAGGACCTGAGAATGTAAAACTTTATACATGAGAGAATCATACTTTTCTGAACTATAAACACTTCTTAAGAATAAAGCAAAGTCCCGCAGATTCCCACATGACTTAGTGACTGAACAACAGGCAAGTTCCCATACTATCCCTAAGTCTCCGAATATTCCTAATGGTTTCCTGAACAACTGTTTATCCCATCATACACACACACATACCTCTACTCATTTCTTATTATAATCTAGTAGATAATAGGTCTTAAATGTTTTATTCATCTTTATTCTTTTTAGCACGCATGCACACGCTCACACACACCAGTGTCTGGTAACAAGTAGGTACTCAATAAATATATATATATATATATATTTTAACTTACAGAATAACATCTGAAAACTTGAATGCTTGAATGATGAGAAGTAGACTCTTTTGCAAACAGGCAGTTCCACTTTGACCTCATAAAGATAACTCCTCTTAACATTTTCTTAAATTTCTCCTTATAACATCTAGCCGTTGATCCTAGAACTAACCTCACAGATGATGTAAAGAAGGGCTTCCATTTCTTTTTCAAGCACACAGAGGCAGATTTCATGGTTCCCCAACTTTTTTTATCTTATAAGACAAATATTGTTTTCTTCCTTCTATAACATACAGTCCTATAACATACAGATCTTCTTTCTTGACTGGTTAAAAATCTTGTTTACTTTGATTAAGATTCTGTGCCAGTGTCTTTTGGTTGGTCTTCAATGTCCATATATCATTTCTGGTATAATGTGAATGCATGAAAGCCAGCTGACAACTACATTTCCTAGCCCCTTTTGTATCAGACATGACTATGCAGCTATATGGTCAATAGAATCTGAACAAAAGTGATATGTACCACCTCTGAGTCATGATTTTAAAGGAAACATTTCTCTCTTCACAACCTGCTGCCTGGAGACAAGTCAGCCTGAACTACACAGAACAGAGGCCACGTCACAGAGATGGCAAGGCAACGAATTAAGAACATAAACATAAGATAGACTGAACAACCAATTGATAGATACAGTGATGGTTTTAAATTTCACAAATAAGGTGAAATAAGGCTCATCAATAAGAAACTAGGGTACCTGGATGATCTCAAAGACCCAAGATGGTCTGCCATATCCTTGACTGCCTGACTTTAGACAATAACATGATAAAGAAATATACTACCATCTTATTTAAGCTGTGATGAGCTGACACTATTACAAGCATCTGGATCTACAGACTACTAATAGATCTACAGTGCACAGTCTTTACTTCTGGTACCTTGTATTTTGGTACCAGAAATAAAGTTTAGCAAATAAAATACACCATAGAAAACTAATACAAATTTAGCTTTGGGGAGTACATGGGGAAGATGTAAATATTATAAGCTAAAGCTGATGGCTCTTATACCATGTGATGCTGCAAAAGGCAGATCAAGTGTTCTGCAGTTTGATACTGAAACCCCATTATATTTCTTTGCATCACTTCCCCATTCCTCTCTGTTGTGGTCCCTAATCTGAATTTCAAGCATGTTCCCTCCCTCTTTATACTCAGCCTTTTAATACTACATGATACACATGCCTATGAATTTTTTTTATTCTACGTTTTTAACTGTTTTGAACTGAAAGGCCAGCCACACCTTGTGTCATGTCATCAGGATTTCCTTCAAGCTTGATAGCCATCCACTCATCAAATTTTGGAGGATAATTGTTTAGTTGTATCTAATGGGAAAACCTCTTAATTACTTATTCATATGACTGAATCTTCTTTAATGTTCACATATATGCACATTTATCATTACCATTAACGTATCCTCACATTAATAAGGCATGTATCTCATATTTTTGCTTACTGATGCTCTAAATCAGAATTCAGCAAACTATGGACCATAGGCCAAATATAACTCATCTCTTGTTTGTTTTTTTAAAATAAAGTTTTAGTAGAACACAGCCATCCCCTCTGTTACCGTATCATCTATGTATGGATGCTTTGGAGGCTACCGTGGCAGCACTGAGTAGTTGCCACAAAAGCCACAAATACAAAAACATTTGCTAACTAGTCCCATGCAGAGAAACTGTGGCGATCCTGCAGGAAGCAGTGTTTCCCAACCTTCTTTCCATTATCACTCCCCCGAGGAGCCTTTTGAGACTTTTTCTCCCCTAATCCTCCAGCTCGGTAAAATTTTAATACCATAAATATACTGTGTATCTGTTCACGTACTGTATGTTTATCTATGCTTTAAACATAGAAATAATAAGACTTTTTTTTTCACTTCCTAAAAGCCAGCTTTGTTCCCCTTCGGACCAATACTCTTCCTGTTGAAAATGCAGGTTCTAGATAAGAGTTTCTCAGTCTCAGCACTAGCTGATGTTTTGGGCCAAATAATTCTTGTGAGAAGCCGTTCTATAGGATGTTTAGCAGCATCCTTGCCTCTTAGATGCAAGGAGCTCCCCTACCTTCCGGTGGCAACCAAAATTCTCTCCAGATGTCAACAAATGTCCCATGGGAGAGAAGGGGGGGTGTTCAAGTATCCCCAGTTGAGGAATCACTTGCTTTAGGCTAATAATGTCATCAAGTTCATAAATACAGAAGGCAAATGTCTATTTCTGTACTACGTCCTAAGCATAATATATTTTCCTGGCAACAGCTGCCATTAAGAGAAAGCATCTTATCTCTTCATTAGTGTGTCTCACCTCACAAGACACAGGTACTATGAGATCAGAAACTTTGAGTTATTCAGCAATGTATCCAAATGAACATTTAGAAAAATGTATGGCTCTCCGTTTATGTTTTAAGGGTAAATCAATAAATTTCACTAAAACCACAATGGCTCTCACTAATTACAACTTCTTCTTAAAAGGGGCTACAAAACACATCTCCAAATACTTTATTCTAAATTTTACTCCAAAACTGGCAGTAGATTCATTGGTCAGGAGTGGCTTGGGTCTCCTTGCCCATTTTTAATTATCTAGAACAGTTTCTGTTTTCACAAGGATCCTCAAAAACTAGTCAGTGGTTCTGTAATCCTATTTAACAATTCTCTCACAGTGCTTTCTTCAAAGCCAAGAAAATTAAACTTCTTGAAAGTTAAGTCTTATCATTCCTTCTCATGTATTGAGTTTCCATTTGCCACTGACAATGGCCATTTTAACATTTGATTTATAAGGATTATTCTCCTTGTCAGGAAATCAAAAACTTATGGAAGTAAATAGGCTTTTTCTGTCATCAAAAACATGTAATCATTTCTTAGATTTTCCTGCTCTGAAGAAAAAATATAAATGCTTTGTTGCCACTCAACCTCAGGATAATATCACATGGGATTATCTTGGAAACAAAGAGGCAGGCAAGACACAGGTGTGTTTTTAAAAGTAAAAAGGACATAATCAGGCCATTGTAGTCTGCTCTTTCTGGTTTTCTGGAGGGAAAACTGAGGATAGGCAAGTCCATAAAAAGGGAGAAATGCTTCACTTTGACTTCCTCTGTGTAATCATGTTTATACTTAGAAACCATTTTTAGAACATCCCTAATTCTATCACATTTCTGTGTAATTAGTTGCAACTTGGCTTTACAAGGTAATAATCCAAAGGAAAAATAAAATGACCTTTTAGAATTTATTGAAGGCTTGAGAACAAGGACAAACACAAATGATTTGGGCACCATCGGAAAGACATTACAAAGTCTAAAAGGTGGTGCTGTGGGCATTTGAATGAGAGTCTTGGTCCTTCCTGTCAGCCTTTCAGAGCATCACAAAAAGCTTGTGTTTAACATCATGACATTAGTATATACTGAAAATCCAATGAACTAGGATCTTTTTCTCATGTTACAATCAGTGTTGAACAATGGAGAAATCTAAATGCCTACATTTAAAATGTGTCATTACCTCACTTTGTGATCTTTGAATAAATAATAAAACCTTTGATCTAGGCTCCTGAAGCCAGAAATAAGTGCTTCACCAATCAGATTATTTGGTTACATATGAACGACTAAAATTACAGTGTAAGGATTCTGCCTTCTGCTATGGTAGTCCGGTTATAGGATTTGAGGTACTAGCCTCCAGCTCCCCAGGTTGCTCAGTGGGTAAAGAATCCACCTGCAATGCAGGAGACGCAGGAGACATGGGTTCAGTTCCTGGGTTGGGAAGATCCCCTGGAGGAGGGCATGGCAACCCACTCCAGTACTCTTGCCTGGAAAGTCCCATGGACTGAGGGGCCTGGCGAGCTACAGTCCATAGGGTCACAAAGAGTCAGGCCAGACTGAAGCAACTGAGCAAGCACACACTAGCCTCATTGTGTTTCTGTTACTGCATCTGTTTCCTATGAATTATGACTTCAATAACATTATCTCTCATACCTTTACTTTGTCTTCCTAAGGTCTACAAGGGTAAAATGAGCCTGAACTTCAAGTCTAAGATCTGTTCTGTTATTTCAACTCTGTCACTTACCAGCCATGTGACTGAGTAAGATTCCTCCCTTTGCTAAATTTAAATCTCTTTGCCTTCCCGTCACCCTAGGACTATTATCAGATGATACAATTGATAAGTTCTGAGAACACCATCACGTACAACTGGATTCAGGGGCTCCAACAATATTGTCAGAATGCTGCCATTCTCCAACATTTGACTCCGCGTTTCACCCCTTGGCTCAGTTTTCCTCTCGTAACTCCTCTTCGCATGATGAAGCACAGCAGTTAAAGGTTTACATCTTTCCAGGTCCACTCCCAGTAGAGAAAGAAAATATCCTGTTCACTATTTCCAGCATAAGTCATGCTCCTGTCCTTGAAAAGTCACTGTGGTCAGGAAGATGGGCTGACTTATCTAAGGCTGTATTATTGCCATCCTTATGTCCTCAGAGGTCACTTAGACTGTGTGAAATGAGAGTGAGAGGTGGGAAGAATCTACCAAAGGGGAATTAAGATGCTATTTTAAAAGAAGGGGGAATATACACCATGATGGACAGAAGCAGAGAGGTCTACTTCAGACAGAAAGGCAGATCCCGCTTTGATATAAATGTCCTTTTACTAAGCCAGTATTTTAATTTCATCACCACCTCTGCAGGACTCACCTAGGGCACCAGCCTCCCCTACCAGTGCCTACTTTTGTTCCTGGTACTTTTGAGAAGATACATTAACTTCAGAACTTTGAGATCTGCAGGCTTTTCCCAGGGTTGTGTCTGCTCCTAGAAACTCTTCAAGGGTGAGAATCATTCATGCATGAGAACTCATCATAAGTAAAGGACTGGCCCTCTAGAGTGGGGTCTTACAGCCTTATTCTACAGCCTCATTTTATCTATCTTTACTAATTTACCATATGGTGGAAATTAAAGGAATCATCCAAGTTCTTACTCCTGGAAGCTGGGGACCAGAGGAGTCTTCTTTCGGTCCTACCATTTAATACAAGTTTCCCCTTCTCTCAGACAGCTCCAATGTACCCCTGTAGTTCCATCACCAAATGTCTCCTATAAGCCTATGGGAGCACCATCTCCACCTTGTAGTTTACAGTGAGTCCCCTTCATGGGAACGAGGTCCATTCCAAGAGTATATTCATAAGTCCAATCTGTTCATAAGTCCAACAAAGTTAGCCTAACACAATCAGCTACATAATATTGTACTACAATAGGTTTATAATACTTCTCACACAAATAATACACAAAAAGCAAATAAATACACACACAAAAAAAATAATAAAGAAAACGTTTCTAATCTTACAGTACAGTACCTTGGAAAATACAGTAGTACCAGCTACATCACCACTCTTTACATTTGCTCCTGGACATCTGGGCTTGAAATAAAGATATTGTACTACTGTACTCTATACAGTACTTTACAGTAAAATACAGAAAAGCCAACCACTTGCAGAGGATGCCTGCACCTAACAATGTATGCCAGACATGCGAACTAATTTATGCGATCAGACACGCGAACACACGTTTGCAGTTTTGAGAGTTCGCAACTTGAAGGTTCATATGTAAGGGACTTACTGTATTTCTGTTCCAGCTAAATATTAAAGTAGCCTCCATTCTGTTATCTTCTGCTTTAGCTCACTTTGACTTTTCTTCTTGCTTAGCCGTATCGGCACCTGGTTTTTTTTTCTCCCTCAAACATTCCCCACAACTTCCCTCTTTTTGGTAGCATTCTTTATTCCAGAGAGAGGGTCACAATCTGATCACCTCAAGAATGAGAGAAAGCATCACAAGACTGCCTGATGCCAGCCCTGAGCATCTGGAGGTGATCCATGGATGGGAAGAAGGCAGCCCTGCACACACTCAGACCCTTACCAGCGACCTTGCTTCCTGAACCACTACTGGAAGACTCATTATATCCCCTCTAAGACGGGACACACAGTTTTCAGGGCAGAGCCCGCTGTGGCTCCTTTTGTCTGGCAAATCAGTAAAGCTGTTTCTTTCTGTTTTACCCCAAACTCTGCTTCTGAGAGTTAATCCACATTGTGTACAGCGATGAATTTCATCAACATTTCTAGGCCGTCTGCAACTATGTTTTTCATAGTCCCACAGAGAGATTTCAGTGAGGCTTCAGGCAAGCTGCATCCCATTTGGACCTCAGCTCCCTCTTCAGAAATGAAAATCATATGAACCATGGATGTACTTTTCCTTTCTGGTGTGTTATTTTAAAAATTAAATGAGTTACATATGTGAGCTGCAGAGCAATGGTGTTATACTGGAAAAGTCTTCAGGATCAGATGTGTAGGTTCTGTGGGTTTCTAGGGACAGAAACACTCCCTGACAATGCCATTTCACAGAGTCAGTCAAATGGTACAAAATGTCAAAGGGCCTTCTTGAATGTGTTTCAAACCTTGACACGTGAGTGACCATAAAGTTTTCTGGGCCTTCCTTCTGCTCAGTCTGTGCCCCATTCCCAAACCCAGGGTTAGAGCCCACCATGTCTCAGCATGGGGACCACCTCACCCCGCTATACCACAAAACCAGACACCTCACCAGGGGGTGTGTGCCCCAGAGGGAGGTATAGGCAGGTTCCCTGTGTTCTGAATCACCAGAGGGTGGGGCAGGGCCATCTGCTCGTGCACAAAGACAGCTGTGTTCCCCATTGTGAAGCATAGGATGAATCACTGTCCAAAAAGTAAGCTTTACTGACTGGATGAAAAATGCAGAGAAATTTCATGTTACCGTGAAGTTGGTTGGGGCATAATTATTGAGAGTAAGGAGAAGTTTAATAACTTTTGAATTTACAGTACAGTGATGTGGTTGAGGAAATAGTTTTATATTATTCATGGCTATCCTCACTTTGCACAGTTCTAGCATGTACACATTTTAGTTGCCGTGATTTAGTTTGATAATACCAGTCCCCCAACATTATGGTTCCTAGTTCAGTTACCATAGAATATGAACTGTGAACAACTGAATAGAGTGCAAACTTGGTTGGTTTGATCTCTGGTTGGGAAGATATCCTGCAGAAGGGAATGGCTAGGGAAAGGCTACCCACTTCCAGTATTCTTGCCTGGAGAATGCCATGGACCGAGGAGCCTGGCAGGCCCCAGCCCATGGGGATGCAAAAAGTCAGACATGACTGAATGACTAACACTTTCACTTTCACACTTTTCACTTTGTTCCTCTCTCTTCCTTCCATGAATCACTACATAAATAAGAGGGGCCCCATGATCAGTGACCAGGCACATCCCTTCTTTCAGAGTCTGTCAGTAATTGGTCACTGTGTATCTGGTGTGCTGTTTGTACACAGATCACAAAGAAGGGAGCTGTGCTGCCTTCCTGTCTTCCAGTGATAAGCCCATGAGACATTTTATAGAAAAGGAATCGTGCCATTTACAGAGATGTGGATGGACCTGGAGAATACTGTACAGAGTGAAATAAGTCAGAAAGAAAAAAACAAATATCATCCATTAATAAATATATGTGGATTCCATGAATAGAAAAATGGTAGAGATGATCTTATTTACAAAGCAGAAGTAGAGACACAGACATAGAGAACAAACATGTGGACACCAAGGGGGGAAGGAGGAGTGGGATGAACTGGGAGATGGGGATTGACATATATACACTTTGATACTATGTATAAAAGAGATAACTAATGAGAACTGACTGTATAGAACAGCGAACTCTACTCAACGCTATGCGGTGCCGTAAATGGGAAGGAACTTCGGAAAAGAGGGGATATAGGGAAACATATAACTGATTCACTTTGCCGGACAGCAGAAGCTAACACAACATTGAAAGCAACTTTTCCTCAATAAAAATCAATTTAAAAAAAGAAATAGAATTCTATTAAAAAAGGAAGGGACTGGCCCACAAATATGCAAGTGCAAAGGAAAAAAAAGTGATGATGCTGGAAGCAAAATGTGAAACGGATATAATGGAGTTAGTAGAAAAAAACAAACAAAAAAAAACAAAAAAAACATTTGACCTGACCATGGGAATGTTGACATTGCCACCATTCAAAGAGATTCCAAATATGTAGCTAAGGGAACTTAGTGAAGACCAATTTACATTAATGAAGAAAGTGTTTTTGACAAAAAAGGAGGCAATATTCTAAAGCAAGTGATGTCAGCAGAACAATTCATGTTAAAGAAACTCTTGGAGATATTTCATGACATTGAAAGAGAAAAGGATAAAATGCTAAAAGCTAATCCAAATTTAGAAAAGGAGATGACAGCTCTCCAAGGCATAGATAGAAAACATGTTTGCTTGTGTGATAAATTATACAAGGAGAAGACGAGACCTATTCAAATAATGCTTGGTAAGTTTTTTTAACAACAACAAAAAGACCCCACTAACACTCACTGTTTCTAATAGTTTAATTATAGTGTACAAGTAAATATTAGTTTTATTATTTTCATTTCCGACAGCAAGAGCGTCCATGTTTTAACAAAAAATTAAAGGTCATAGTACAATCATAATTATTGTACTGATAATTAAGATTGTTTTGTATGGTTATAGTGTACACAAACATTTTTATGGTCCTGTACTATCATCTAACAGGAAGACTGCTAATATATACATATTTGTAAAGGGAGAAACTAAGTGACAATACATGTTCATTTAATGTCTATCAGATATAAAATGTGATTCTCAAAGCTGTGAGGAAGAAAAATGAATTGGATGTGCTTATTACCCTCAAGGACTTAATGGTTTCCTTTCAGAAGATGAAGATTCCACATAAAGAAAGCATTTATAATGTAAGGATAGTTCACATTTAAAATGCCACTTGAAAGTAAACACTCTTAAAACAGGGACAAAGTTTTTATTTAAGGGGAATATTTTGGCTAGGAACTGATCTTGAAAAAAGAAATCTTGATCTTGACATTAAAGTATAAAAACAGTTGTATCTTTTCATTTATCAGCATTTAATTTCAAAAGTCAACAATGTCCTAATTTATTAGATGCATAAAATAGGACCACATTTTCTGCTGACGTGATTTTTCTTTAGTTTTGCAGAAGCAAGATACACCACTCTTTGCTTTGTGTTGGATTTTTAAACCACCATTAAAATACGAGCAGTTTTAAAAAAATATTTTATGATTCATCAATTTTCTATAAAGCTTTTCAACATCTTTCCGTATGCAAGTCCTTCTTGCTTGACACTCCTATGCAGTTGTAATTCTTAATGACTTTTTTCTCTTTCACTGGTCTAATCCCGCCATATTCTCACTTGTCCATGGCTTAAGTTTAACTCGAGCAATTATCCTACCTCATTTTCATAGATGCCATAAGTCTTGCAGTTTGCAATCTGATTTTGTAGCTGCTTTGCACTGTTGTAACTCTAAACTCTGGCAAGCAACAGAAAACTGTCAAATGAAGGTGATATGATGATCTCCACTGGGGGTCAACAAACTACAGTCCAGAAGTTACTCTGGCCCACTGTCTATTTTTATAAATAAAGTTTTATTAACACACAGTCATGAGCAACCATTCATACCTCTATTGTGCAAGACTGCTTTCAGGCTACAGTGGCAGAGCTGAGTAGCTGTGACATGACAATATGGCCCCAAAGCCCAAAATATTTCCTGTCTGGCAGTTTACAGGAAAAAAAACTTTCAATCCATAGTGTAGACTGATGCTAATGTTGAGTAAATAGAGATGGTGGACACTGATTTGACTGGGGTCAATTGGTCAGTAAAGGTTTGGGGTTTATGATTCTTGCCTTCATACCAACTTGTAAGAGTTTAAAATATGCAGTAAACATCTGACTAAGGAGTATTCCTCACTCTTAAAACAATGCAACTTTTATTAGATTTCTAGTGATATGAAATGCTATATAGTATTTTTTAAAACATTTTTCACATTGTATTTTAGAGGGGAAAGAGCTCCCTATGGCTACTGACAGGAAAGGTCCTTGTGAAAGGTGGCATGTCTACAGGATTTCAAAGGATGTATAGGACAAAGGGTCAGAACATGCTCTGGAAAAAACAATTTGGATGACCATTCTCCATAGTTATGGTAATAAACAATAATAAATCACCTTACTGAGATGGAAGAGTATAGTTGGCAAAAGAGATGGATAGAAGCTGGGTCCGATTAAAATATTCCTGATTCCTATAGAGCTAAGGATGTTGGCAACAGTTCCAGTTGGGTCATAAAGAAGGCTGAACCCTGAAGAATTGATGCTTTCAAACTGTGGCAGTGGAGAAAACTCTTGAGAGTCCCTTGGATAGCTAGGAGATCAACCAGTCAATCCTAAAGGAAATCAACTCTGAATATTCATTGGAAGGACTGATGCTAAAGCTGAAGCTCCAGTACCTTGGCCACCTGAGGCAGAGTCGACTCACTGGAAAAGATTGAGGGTGGGAGGAGAAGGGGGTGACAGAGGATGAGATGGTTGGATGGCAGCACTGATTCAATGGACCTGACTTTGAGCAAACTGTGGGAGACAGTGAAGGACAGAGAAACCTGGCATACTGCACTCTATGTGGTTGCAAAGAGTCAGACACATCTTAGCGACTGAACAACAACCAGTAACAAAGACTGGATGGCTCTGGCAAAAGATACCCAAGACACCTGCCACCTGCCCCTCTCAATGTTCCTAATGGGATACCACCCCAAAGCCCTAGTGGTCACTGTGGCTGGTTCCTTTGCAATTAGTGCTCAGATATTGGAAGCAAGTCTAAGTGAAATTTCTCTTTCTGGTATTAACAAATCATTGAAGCCCTCCTTTTCAGGAAATCCTCAGGACCCAAAGGAGCAAGCCCTGTGCCCTTAGTGATAAAATTTCAGGCAAGGGAGTAGACCTAGTGGAGGCAGACTTTTTCTCTCCTCAACAAAAAATTCAAATTTCCATGGGGTTACTTGGCCTTTCCTCCTTGAGTTATGCATTTAGTCTGTGCCAGTCTCTTTCAAATTAAGGCTCTCTTCAAATGCATGATTGTCTGGCCAGGTCCTGGAACACAGCAAAGGCGTTCATCTCCAGAAGCCTTATCTCAGCAAGCTCTCTTGTTAATGACCATGCTCCTCGCCCACAAGGCCTTGACAGTGACTAGCGACACAGGTGGCCCCACAAGGCTGTGGAGTAGGATCGCAGCCTTCGGATCTGTCTTAGACTTTGTCAGCTGGGAGAGGAGCCCAAACTGAAGCCCAGCAGCTGCCTGTCAAGGGAAGGAGTGCCCGCAGTGCCTCTGAGCTCCAGGCTGTGCTTCAGAAGCGGCTGCCAGCCCAAGGCGTGAGGCCATACCAGGGAGCCGGAAGCAGCTGCGCTGACTCTGCTCTGCTTCAAGGCTGCTCAGGGACCCTCAGCTGCTTGGGGAGTGAACTCTGTCCTGCATGTGCCCCTGGGGAATTTGGGTGATAGGGGGAGTCGGATTTGGGACTAATGATAGAGTCAGTTCACTGTTGCCCCAGCTTTTTTTTCAGCAAATAAAATTATTCAGTTCAGTTGCTCAGTCGTATCTGACTCTTTGCGACCCCATGAATCGCAGCTTATAGACAGTAGTTTTAAGATGTTTCAACTGCTCCAAAGTTGCTTTCTTCCAAAATTGGACTGTATGTTGCTGAGAAGGCATTCAAAGTCATTCCCAGTATACATCTGGCTTGAGTCCTGCCCTTGCTTCATCTGCCTACTGGCGATTGGGCCAAACTTTTGTTTTTAATCAGTTTTTATTGGAGGACAGTTGCTTTGAGCTCCCCTGGTAGCTCAGTGGTAGAGAATCTGCCTGCAATGCAGGAGACGTAGGTTTGATCTCTGGGTCGGGAAGATACCCTGGAGAAGGAAATGGCAACCCACTCCAGGATTCTTGCCTGAGAAATCCCAAGGACAGAGGAGCTTGGTGAGCTATAGTCCATGGGGTCACAAAGAGTCAGATACTACTTAGCTACTAAACAATAACAAAAACAAAGATGCATTACAATGTGGTGCTAGCTTCTGGGGTACAGCAACATGAATCAGCTATGTGCATATATATCCCCTTCTGGATTTCCTTCCCGTTTAGGTCACCAGAGGGTGCTGAGTAGAGTTCCCTGTACTAAACAGTAGGTTCTCATTAGTTACCTTTTTATACATAGTTTCAATGACTCAGTGGTAAAGAATCCACCTGCCAATGCAGGAGACACAGGTTCCATCCCTTGGTTGGGAATACCCCCTAGAGAAGGAGATGGCAACCCACGCCAGTATTCTTGCCTGGGAAATCCCATGGACAGAGAAGCCTGGTGGGCTACAATCCATAGGGTTGCAAAGAGTCGGACACAACTGAGCACACACACACATCAACGGTGCATGTGTGTGAATTCCAATCTCCCAATTCATTCCATCTCCTTCCCCTCCTTGGTGTCCATATGTTTATTCTCTATGTCTGTGTGTTGCAGAAACCAGTACTTGAGAAACCAAGCACCGCACTCAGAGAGCTGGAGAATTCAGCTTTATTACACCGGCGGGCCCACAGGAGTTAACACTCCAAGCTCTGAGCCCCAAGCAAAGGGATTCCAGAGTTTTTATAGATAGACTATAGTGCGTGACACTAGCTGTTAATAGGCTGGTTTAAACTAAGGGGTTTCTCCCATGTGGGAACAGCAGTCAAGATGGGGAGGGGGATGCCTGACCTTTACACAGACAGGCATGATTAAGCAAGTTTGCAGGGATCAGGCGATTGCAAAGAGCAGGACAAGGGGTAAGTGAGATAAACCCCAGTTCCTAGTATTGCAAGTCCCCACTTTCTGAGACTATGTGACCTACATGATCTAGACTTTGCAAGAGGCAAGCTGAGTTACAGAGGCAAAAGGAGAAGGAAGTTATGTAACATTTTAACTCTTCCTCTTTATGTGTCTCTACTTCTGTTTTGCAAATAAGATCATCTATACCACTTTTCTAGATTCCACATGTATGTGTTTGTATGTACAATAGTTGTTTTTCTCTTTCTGACTTAAATTTCCAAGGCACATATGTAACCACTTCTCCATGGCCATCCCAGGCCCTATGACTTCTTCCTGCTCAAACTTGTTTACCACACCAGCCATCTTCCCTACTGGCCTGAAAGCTCTTTATGAGCAGAGACTGTCCTGCTCAGCTTTATATATTCTTTATTTCCTAGTATTAGGACGTGCTGATACTGCATGCTGTGTGACACTGGCCAAATGGCTTTGCCACTCTAATCCTCAGTTTTCTTTACTATAAAATGAGGGAGTTGAAATAAATGGTCCCTTAAGTCCCATCCAGCTTTTATGTAGGGCAAAATACTACCCAATTTGGCTCTTATTAGCTATGTTACTATAGACAAGTTTTTATCTTGAGACCACTTTCATTTGGAAAGAGGAATAATACCCATTCCCTGTAAGCTATATGCATATTAAATATTTATTATTACATAATTACTAAAGGCTGCTTTCCTTTCCATAAATAAATGCAAGAAAGCTGTAAAATGAGATTTATCATTTTTGCCATAATCCAGATGATAAAATATGTTCAAGGAAATGAAGTAACTGCTCCAGGATTACATGGTTAGGAAATAGACAAGTTAGCTTTTGAACCTAAGCAGCCTCCAGGGCAGCCTCTATTGTCTTTACTGAGTTTGCATGAGAAATGAGTAATTTACAAGCCAGCACCACAATAGCCCCCAAATTGGCAACCATTCTTTTTCCCAAGAACAAAATCCATGATGTATCAAAGAGCATTTAAGGTTTTCTCAGTTACCTGACCTTGACTTTAACCTTCAACTTCCATGTTCTTTAAAGAGAACTTAGACCCAGGCTACTTATTTTCAAGGCTTCCCAGATGGCTCACTTGTTAAAAATCCACCTGTCAATGCAGGAGACCTGGGCTTGATCCAAAGGTCAGAAAGATCACCTGGAGAAGGAAATGGCTATCCACCCCAATATTCTTGCCTGGGAAATCCCATGGAAAGAGGATTCTGGCAGGCTACAGTCCATGGGGTTTGCAGGAGTCAGACACAACTTAGCGACTAAACACTAACTATTTGTTTTTAAACTGTGCACAGAAAATACATTTGTTTATACTGGGTTCTTACTAAAACGCATCTTACCATTTTTGTATGAAGTCTCCTGGTAGAAACCTTTTCCCCTCTTTGTAGTCCTAACTCAAAGGATCTTATTTCTAGGAAAACTTGTCTCATTACCATTCCCTTCACTTTCCCAAAAATGTGATTCAGTGATTCTCATACAAAGAAAGTTCAGCAGAGGGAGACATTGCTATGGGCTGGTAAGGACTGGGAGCACATCCTGAATGGGTAGGGACAGAAGCAAGGCAGGAAGAATTCTTTCGGACACTGGCACAATTCCTAAAGAAGAGACTTCTGCATTCCTCATTCCTATTATTTGTCAAACTAACTGGGATGTGAGATAAATAACCTGAGTAGAAGATAGTTGAGATCATATTTTAAAAAGCTTTGCATATCAGGATAAGGAATCTGGACTTCAACCTGTGGCTCAGCTTTTTTCTGGGCAGCTCTCAAGCCATGTGCCTCACCTGGAGTGCTCATTAAAAGCAAAGGTTATGGATCCATTCCAGCCCTACTGAATTCTAGTTTAACAGTTTCATAGTTTAATAAGCACCCTAGGGGACTCTAGGTGCCTTGCAGTTTGAGAAACTGTGTCACAGAATTTGGGAGAATACTGTTTGTGAAAGGATCTTCAAGGTAGAATGACACTGGGGATTTATTGAGGAAGATGGTTCTGGTAGCAATTTGAACCAGGGACTGGAGAAAACAGTGAACCCATTGAGGGCTCCAGCAACTGTCCCCAAAGACTGATTCCAGACTGCCCTTGATGGTTGACTATGACCAGATCTTGATTGCTAGAATCCTGTCATCTCCAATAAATGACATTTTTCAAGTTTTAGTTGTTCTTCCCACAAGCTGTAAGGCTGTCAAGGTACTACAAAATGCATGGTCTAAAGACTAACTTTTGACTAGAACTGAGATCTCTTGATGTCAGACGAGGACTTTTTTGACAAGTGACAACCAGAGGACTACAGCTATATGTCCTTTTATCAAAAATAAAGAACAAACATCTAGATCTCCCAGGGTACATTGCAGTGAAGCTTTTAGTTGCAATGAAAATCCCCAAGTTATGCCCTGTACTTGACTAAATGTATAGAAATTGGGAAAGTGGGCAGCTAGAAATGTATATTCTCTGAATTATACTGCAGGGAGCCTAGAAAAGGCTGAAGGAACCCCCTGGTTTTGCTGGGATCATAAAAAGAAGGCAGATAAAGCCAGTTCTGAATATTTCTTCAAATGCTACTCAGTGAGTAAAGAGAACAGAACCCTGATGGAAAGTATATATGACTCAGCATCATTAGTGTTTCCATGAGTTTGGTACAGCCTGAATTTTTAGGGAATCAGAGGGGTGGGAATGGTAATGAGAGATTAAAGAGAACAAAGGATTGTATCACAGTGATTTTCAGTTTTTCCTTTCCATCAGGCCACTTTGTCTCATGCCAGATAAAATGCAGGATCAATAAAATAGCAAGTCATCTACTGCCTACTCCCTTCCCAGTTACATATTACATCTGAATCCCTTCAAAATCATATTTCTTATACAGTTATTGGTCCACACTTTAAACTGACCATCTATATCCATTAAATGGAGATTTACTCAGGCTTCAAGGGATGGAATTATTAGGAGCAGAGATTGGTGAGAAATTAGCCTCTGGCTTAGTCAGACATTAAATCCATTTTGTTTATCAGGATCATTCTTAAGTATAGCATTTTTGGTATAACCATTTCATTGGGAACAGAGATAGTGAGTGATTATTGGAAGACAACTATCTCTGAATGCTCAGCCCCTGAATATCCAGTACCAATACCTGATACATGGTAATTACATAAGTGGTATGAATGAATGGTAGGAATCAATCACTCCAAGGAAATCATATTTTAAAAGTCATAAATTTTGATCTAAGTCAAAGAGTTGGACACGACTGAGCGACTGAACTGAAGTCTAAGACAAGGAAAATATAACATAAATAAGTTCCTCCTTATCAGTAACTACTTTAAATGTAAATGGATTTAACTCTCCAAAGAGGAAACAGAGATTGTTCAGCTGAGGGCCAGACAACCACTACCAGCTCTGTGCTTCAGGAATATTACTTAGCCACTCCGTAACTCGTTTTCTTATCCTAAAATAAAGATTATGAGAGTTCTCCTGATCAACTTTATTGTGAGGATGAGGAGTGAATACATGGAATGCCTAGGATAATAGCCTGCCATGCAGCAAGCACTCACTTACATCTGCTATTGTGGATGATGCTACTGTCATGCTGAATGAGAGAATGCTGGTCTCTGCCTTGTGCTTGTAAGATACAAAAAAAAAAAAAGATGAAGAGATATTTCTCTTAACACTCTACAGTGGGTGGTCAATAAAAGACTATCAAGAATAAATATACTAATTAAGTTAATATCTGTGGATGAAAGAGTAAAGAAATATCAGCCTGAGGCATCAAGAAAACAACAGCATGGAATAAATCAGTGTGAAACAAGAAAAAATGGTATTGACAAAATGGTTTAAAAAAAATCATCCAAAATTATTTGGTTCTAGAACCAAAGACGTAAAAAGGGCAAAAGGTTTATGACATGGGATTTGACAATCATTTCTCAGGTATGACACCAAAGACACAGGCAGCAAAAGAAAAAATAGACAAATTGGACTTCATACATTTTAAAATATGCAATAAAAGATACTATCAACAGAATAATAAAGTAATCCAAAGAGTAGAAGAAAATATTTGCAAATCACATATCTAATAAGGGATTAATACCCAGAATATATGGAGAACTCCCAAAACTCAACAACAAAAAAAAACAAACAACCCAATTGCAAAATGGGCAAAGGCCTTGACTAGATATTTCTCCAAATAAGACATGTAAGTGACCAATAAACACATGGAAAGATGCTCAACATTACTATTTTTAGGGAAATGCAAATCAAAACCACAATGAGATACCACCTCACACCATTAGGATGGCTATTATCAAAATATACAAATAAAAGTGTTAGTAAGGACATGGAGAAACTGGAACTCTTGTGCACTCTTGCTGGTAATGTAAAATGGTATAACCACTGTGGAAAATAGTATGGAGGTTCCCCAAAGAATAAAAAATTGAGTTTTCATGTGATCCAACAATGCCACTTCTGGAGATAAGCCCAAAAGAATTGAAAGCAGGGTCTCAGGGAGGTATTTATACACCTATTTCCATAGTATGTTATATCCATATCACATACCCATAATATGCAAAAACAAGGATGCTTCATTTCTGTGGTATTCTTTCCATAAACTCACAATCCCAGGCTAATCTTGAGAAAACCATGAGACACAACTGGATTGAGGAATATTTTACACCTGGCCAGTATTCCCCAAGACTCTCAAAGCCATGAAGAACAAGGAAACATTTAGAAATTGCCATGAACCAGAGGAGATTGAGGCGATAATAGCAAAACACAACATGGTATCTATGCTAGTCTGGATCCTAGAACACAAAAGACACCAATGCAAAATGGTTAGATCCAGATAAAGTCTAAACTATGGTTAATAGTTAACATCAATTGCTGTTTTGACAAATGTATCACAGTAATGTAAGAAGCATATGAAAAAGCAGAGACATTACTTTGCCAACAAAGGTCCGTCTAGTCGAGGCTATGGTTTTTCCAGTGGTCATGGATGGATGTGAGAGTTGGATTGTGAAGAAAGCTGGGCACTGAAAAATTGATGCTTTTGAACTGTGGTGTTGGAAAAGACTCTTGAGAGTCCCTTGGACTGGAAGGAGATCCAACCAGTCCATCCTAAAGGAGATCAGTCCTGGCTGTTCATTGGAAGGACTGATGCTGAAGCTGAAGCTCCAGTACTTTGGCCACCTCATGCGAAGAGTTGACTCATTGGAAAAGACCCTGATGCTGGGAGGGATTGGGGGCAGGAGGAGAAGGGGACAACAGAAGATGAGATGGCTGGATGGCATCACCGACTCGATGGCCATGAGTTTGAGTAAACTCTGGGAGTTGGTAATGGACAGGGAGGCCTGGCGTGCTGCAATTCATGGGGTCGCAAAGAGTTGGACACGACTGAGTGACTGAACTGAACTGAATGTAAGAAATTAACAATGAGGGATATATACAAGAATTCTCTTTCCAATTTTTACAATTTTTCTATAAATTGGAAATTATTCCCAAACAATAAGTTTAGCTTAAAAACTAATTAAAATATTCAGTTATTTCCTAATTGGTATACCATGGTATTTAATATTTATCGCTACAAAACAATGGGTTACACTGAGTTCAAACTCTCTGATAAATGAAAAGCAAAATATTTTTTAAAAGAGCCCCAAATTAAACCATTGAGGATTATTTACCATGAGTTACACAAGACTTCCTGCAATCTACTCTTGAATAAGATACACTGCATCACAAAATACTGGAAACAGTGAAACAGTAATAGCTGCGTGTCTTAATTTATGACCTTAAGTTAATTTCTAAGACAAAACTGGGCTCTAGAGATATTTCTTAAAGATATAGCAACTATATTAATTTTATAATTCTAATATCCAAGGACATATCATTTTTTGTCTGTTTTTGCTGGCTTAGTCTTGTCTTTTGTCAATAACTTAGACATGCCACACAGCCCAGTAAAACTACTTGTTATCATAATATAGCCCCAGCCATTTGTTTGTTTGCTTTGCTTTTTTTCTGCAGAGAGGAATACTTAGTGTTCAAGTATAGACTTTGGTGTGTGTGTGAGAACAAAAGTAGCTCAGAACAGAGGAAACCATGGCAGCAAAAGACAAAAGTAAGTGTGTGAGAGAAACAGATGGAGTAGTCTCTTTCATTATTTCTAACCCATTGTAGCCTCTTATAGTTCTAAAACACATCAATACACAGAATTACTGATGTGTCTCAGCTGCTTAAGGTCATAAAAAGCATAGAAAAATAAGCTGAGAATTTGAAGTAATTCAAACTACTGCTTCCTCAAAGAGTATTCAGTGTACAAGTTAAAAATAAGATAAATGACTAATTCCTGAAACCCAGACATCTGATTAATACACTGTCGCCATTACAGATGAAGTCATAAGGGTCAGTGAGGTTGAATTATTAGGCTCTGACCACATAACTGATAAGTGATGAATACAGGATTAAAACTTATTTATTTCAGAACCCACAGTCCAACTTTAAACCATACTGATTCTGAATACAGTGATATTACTGGTCATGCAGGTCGTCTCTGTTAAAATTGGGATTAACAGCAATTTTCAGTCATAATACTGAGACACATATGATCTTTTTTCCTCTGGAAGTGCAGTTGCCACCAAAAATATGAATATTTGAATCAACACTATGTTAAACTGCTTTCTGTAACACTTGCATCAATTGCTAATCAAGTGTCACACACTTATCACAGCCTCTCTTGCAACAAATCTTATTATTTTAGCCCTTATTTTTCAGTCATGTGACATACCTTGTTTTCATTTGTATTTCTTGATTACATATGTGGCTGGATGTATTCATATGTATAGGCTTTTTGTAGTCATGCCTTTGTTTTATTTTTTATTTGGCTCCTTGTAAGTGATTTGGTTTCATGATCATCACTCAATGGCTCATTATTTTCAAATAAGTTATTGAATGCCAACCCTAATGCTGGGAAAGATTGAAGGCAGGAGGAGAAGGGGACGACAGCAGATGAGATGGTTGGATGGCATCACCAACTCAAAGGACATGAGTTTGAGTAAACTCTGGGAGCTGGTGATGGACAGGGAGGCCTGGCGTGCTACAGTCCATGGGGTCGCAAAGAATCAGACACGACTGAGAGACTGAACTGAACTGAACCCTAAGTCAGGTATTTTTCCAGATGCCAGGATTACACTGGTAAACAAAATAGTTTCAATCTATGTCTTATGGAATTTACAAACCAGTGGAGAAAATATTGAACAAACGATGAGAGAAATGAGGAGCATACACTAGGAGGACCTGTTGTGATCTGGAGTTCAGGAAAGACATCCTGAAGAAGTAACTGAGATCAAAAACATAAATAAAATGTAGCTGGATAAAGGGAGAGGGCCAATAACAACAAGTACAACAACTCTAAGAATGTGACTATCTTTTATTGATTTGAAAGAGTTTAGGGAGCTTTGTTTTTCTTGATAGATATCTTCAGTCTATATTAAGGGTATTAATCTTTAATGTCATTTGTTATCAACATCATTTATCCTTTTCCTTACACTTTAATTTGGGGTATTTTCACTCAGAAATGTTTTTGCTTCCACACAAATTATAATAAATGATCCTTTACTTTTTGTGTACCCTTTAATATACTTCATAACTTATCTCTATCTCTACTACAAAACCTAATATTCTCCAGCTCATAGATGTGTGACATCTATTTTATTCAGCTTAATCTCTTCTAGTTGAAACCATTTTCCCATTCCTTTGTCTTCACTACCACTACTATCAACACAGTATCTGTTAGCTATTGCTGTGTAACAAACTAACTTAATACCTAGAAAAGCGAGTGAAAGTCACTCTGTTGTGTCTTTGTGACCCCATGGACTATACAGTCCATGGAATTCTCCAGGCCAGAATACTGGAGTGGGTAGCCTTTCCCTTCTCCAGGAGATCTTCCCAACCCAGGGATTGAAGCCAGGTCTCCCACACTGCAGGCAGAGTCTTTACCAGCTGAGCTACCAAGGAAGCCCAATAGGAAGACCAATATCATTCTTTATTGTTCATAAGTCTCGGTTTTCCTGGATGTTTCTCCTGATTTGAGCTGAACTGGCAGGGCTCAGTTAGACATCTGGGCTCAGCTCTAGTTAGTAATGGAGCTCCGTGTGGGCCTCTCAGATGGCTGGGACCTCAGCTCGGTCAACTTGGCTGACTGAGCTCTGTTGCAGCTCTGTTGGCCTCCATCCTGCAGCAGGCAGCTGGACCTGCTTTTACAGCTGAGGCAGAGTTGCAAGAGAAGAAGCAAAAATGCATAAGGCCTCGGCCAGAAACTGAAACAACATTGTTTCCACCACATATTATTTGCTAAGGCAAATCCCCAAATTAGTTTTATACACAGGAGATAAGGAAATAAATGATCTCTTCATAGGCAGCCATAAAATCAAATTACAAAGGAAAGGAGTGCAAGAAGTGATGAAGGATTTGGGGTTGCTTTTGAAATCTACCATAACCACCAAGGTTATGAGGGCAGGAGATTCAGGAGAAGGAGGCAATATTGGATGAGATGGTTGGATGGCATCACCTTCTCAATGGACATGAGTTTGAGCAAACTGTGAGGGAGAGTGAAGGACAGGAAGCCTGGAGTGCTGCAGTCCATGGGGTTGCAGAGTCAGACACCACTTAGCTAAGAAGTTCATGGTTTAACCTCTGAGCTTTTACTTTCTTAAAAATCTAAGCTCTTAATGGAAAGCCATGAAAAATGTTATATTAAATCAAAGTAGCCATATATCACTTTCTTCTAAATCAAATAACATTTTTAATTAGTTTATATAGCATAAACTGAGGGACAGGAGTCATTGATTCTAAGAGTCTCCAACACTGATAATACTATCCATTCATGTACTTTCTTTCTACAAATTAGAAGTAAAACCACATTTACTCAGTTTTTAAACAGGTTTTTGGTCTTTTTTCATGGCAGTGTGGTTAGAGAAATCCTTGCTCTAAAATAGGTAAGGTAAGGTTAGTCTTGTTATTATAATATATTGGGTTGGCCAAAACTGTTCATTTGGGTTTTTCTATAGGATGCTGCAGAAGAACCAGAACAAATTTCTTGGCCAACCCAATATTTCAGTTCTTTGAGATCAGAAATTAGGTCTTCTATGACTGCCTGTGTCCCCTGTGTGTGTAAAGGATGATAAACATAATTATGGAACTAGAGACTCGTAGAGGTCATCTGGTACAAACTTTTTTATTTTATAAGAGAAAAACAGACCCATAGAAGAGGTTTGGCTCCAAGCCACTTGAACTTTTTGGTCTAAACCCTGTTCTGTCTATTCCCAGCTCAGAGCTCCCCTCCCATCTTTGCTTGATGCACTTGAATGCAAAGGAGTAGTATTTCCTTTCCTTTATATACAGTTCTTTAGGTGTTTGGTTTAGTTTTTTTTCTCTAACTCATAAACTTGCCGGACTCAGCGCTCTTGGGAGTGTTAAAGCACAATGCGCTTATTTACATTTATTTTTTGTACCATTTTCCTTCTTCTTTATGATCCTGGCTTCTGACTGTGTGACAGAAACACATAAAAATTGGCATAAAAGTAGGAAAATGTGCCCCAGATGCTATATTAACTGTGAGATAAGTTTAAATGCCTCCAAAACAGGGTCTGGTCTCTTATGTGTCAGCTCCCAAAGTGGCTCATCCTGAAGTTTTCTCTTTGTCTCTAATACAGGGACATGGTGTGGTGCAAAGACTCCACCAGCCAGCCAATGAGTTTCACAATGAGTCAGGTTCGGCAGCTCTTAAGTCTGGGCAGATACACAGCAAGAAGAAAAACCAGAACTCTGATTCTGTCTCAGAAAAAACTGTTGAAAACCATCTGGGAGTGGATTTCATCACTGGGACCCTACTAGGACCAGAGAAACAGATTTTTAGGCAAAGGTGGGAAGTAATAAGGTCGTGTCTAGGACTTCCCTGCTGGTCCAGTGGTTAAGAATCTGCCCGCCAATGCAGGGGACATAGGTTTGATCTCTGGTCCAGGAAGATTCCACATGCCACGGGGCAACTGGGCCCTTGCTCCACCACTGTTGAGCCCATGCGCCGCAATAAGAGAAGTCACTGCAATGAGAAGCCCATGGACCACAACTAGAGAGTAGTCCCTGTTTGCTGCAATGTGAGAAAAGCCCAAGCAGTAACAAAGACCCAGTGCAGTCAAAATTTATAAATTGTTAAAAGCACATTGTAACATCAAATTAAAAACTAACAAATAAGATTCTGTCTAGAGTGTGTGTTTTCAAAGCTCCTTTTCTGTCTAAGGGGTTTGAAGAAGGGCTCACCATCACTGCTAAGCTCCCTAACCTCTCCCCCATCCTCCAGTGTTGCATGCCTCGCTCCATTCTTCTCATGATAATCACAGCCACAAGTCACCCTGTGTCACCACTGCCCTACCTACAGCCCTCCAGGACCTCCGCACTAGATATGTGGGCTCTGACCCCAGGTTCACAAGGCCATTCTCCTATGGCCCCTGCTCCTCTCCTGCCCCTCAGCTCTCACCATCCTCATCAAACCTCCTGCAATTCCTCAAGGACTTTGTGATCTTCCTACCTTCCACATCTCCACATGTGCTGCTCCTTCCAACTAGAAGTTGTTTTTTTTTTTTCCTCTCCTTCCCAATCCTACCCCCATTTGTAAGCTGCAACCTACACAAACCTTCTTGGAAGGCTGTATGACACAGGCTTTTACTCCCTTCCCCTGGATTCTGCCTCATAATCCCATAGCAGCTTGGACCCCGTTACTATAGTACCCTCTTAGTTATATTATAACTAAGGACAACATAAGATATCAGTTTGTGTAATGTGCCAAATTATGTTATAATATGTACCTCTACCATTTAGCATGACAGAGATCAGTATAGGTTAGCAGTTAAGGCAGTCATCCCCCCGTGCTTAATTCCTGGCTCTGTCACTTACTGTGCGTGTGCTGAGTTGCTTCAGACATGTCTGACTCTTTGAGACCCTATGGACTGTAACCCCCCAGGCTCCTCTGTCTGTGGGGATTCTCCGGGCAAGAATACTGGAGCAGGTTGCCATGCCCTTCTCCAGGGGATCTTCCCAGTCCAGGGATCGAACCTATTACTTATATAAATTTGGTAATTTTCACTTAACCTCTCCAAATCTTGGTTTCCTCATCTACAAAACAAGAATAATCAACAGACCTACATCTTTGGGCTATGTTGAGAACTAAAAATTAACTCATGTAAAGTTCCTAGTGGGGATTTCCAGGTGGCATTTATGGTAAAGAACATGCCTGCCACTGCAGGAGGTGTAAGAGACGTATCTTCAACCCCTAGGTCCAGAAGATCCCCTGGAGGAAGGCATGGCAACCAGCTCCCATATTCTTGACTTGAGAATCCCACGGAGAGAGGAGCCTGGTGGGCTACAGTCTGTGGGGGTCACAAAGAGTCAGACATGACTGAACAACATTGAACGTACTTACTTTAAGTTCCTAGTACTGTGCTTAAGCCCTCAAATGTTAGCTGTTATTATTAGGACGCTCATTGGTCAAAAACAGTGTATGAGTAAAAAGCTAAAATTTTTGCCCCAGATCTTAAAGAACTTGCTGTTTAACACTTGATAAATCAATTCCCATTTCTAAGTTTTAGGTTCTTCATCAGGAATCTTAGAAGCCTCAGCAAAATTATTTCTAAAGGGCCATACACAGACCAGCAGGGAACTGTTCCAGGCAGAAAACATTGGCAGTTCTGTTATTTAATTATCTTCCCCAAAACCTTTCATCTAGGTGAGTGATTTGACAAATGAGAATAATAAAGCCAAGAGAGGTAAGGTGACGTGCCTAAAATCTTACAGACAAATGGAAGAACAAAATCTAAAACCTGAGCTTAACAACCCAAGGCTAATATCTTTTTTCATTGCTATTATATCAGATTTTATCTTGAACAGAAGGAGTCCCACTTAATCTCTGTCACATCATGTTGTACGTAGGCAAAATAAGAATTTTCTTAAGATTACAGACTTTCAGAACTACAATGAACTTTAAATATATTCTGATTCTACAAATGTAGCCACTGAGAACTCAAAAGGTGAAGTTCATTCCAGGTCACACGGCATCACTGTGGGCTGCCTCTCATGGCCAACGTAACCTTGATGGGTCTTTCTTGGCTCATGGCCTTGATTTGCCTAGAATATAAATTATTTCTTATATGTTATATCCTTCAATCAAAGGTCAATTCCATATAACCAACTAAGTAGAGAAAATAATCTGAAGTGGAACTTTTTGTAAATGACATTTGCTGCTGTTAAGCAAGGATTTAAAGAGTTTCAATACATGGGTAATGGGTAGGACTCAACAATGTTTCCATTACATGTTAATCATTTTATTCAGAGACAAATGTTTGAGTGCTAACTATGTGCTAGATCCTGGGATCTTAGGTACCTGGGATACTAAAATGGATTTTAAAAAGTCCCTTGCTTATTATAAAGCATTCTTTTTTTTTTTTTTCATGATTCATTATCTAGCCTTGAGGCATGGACTACTCTAGCTAATTTTAAATGTGTTATCAAAATGGTTCAGCCAATGATTTAAAAAGCTTGGCACTTGTGATGTCAAGTCATGTATGAAGATGCTTAGTGGATGATGATTGGCTGATATTTCTTGGTACTGGAGTAACATCTTAAATAGTTCCATTTGGTTTGAACATTCGGTTTTGTCCTGATCCAGGCCCAAAGATGGTATCCCTAGCCCTGGTCAGTTAGAGGATGCTCTTGTCTAGAAAAAGTGGACCTGCCTTTCACAAAGACATATTCACACATTCCATCCCTATAATTTTAATCATGGCAATGCTCTCTTGCAGCTTAACACACTGTTCATTGTGTTTTTGCCAGTCTCCTCCTTGAAATCTGAGTTGAAAGGACAGGTAGATAACATTTACAAAGCCTGTGTTCTAGAAATGGAGCAAGAGCTGTCCAATGGCACAAAGTAAGTGAGATGAGCTAGGATTAGATATGGGGTCTCCTAGCTGACTCCCCGTGATATCTCAGCTACAAATGCAGTCCTTGGAGTGAACATGAGAAACAGAGGGAGGAAGAAGGTTCCTTTATTTCATCGAGGAATACAAGGAAGTCTGAGAAGGGAAGTGGCGTGTGCAGAATCATGTGTCTGGGAACTGACCGGCGTGAATCCAGAACTCAGGCTTCCTAACTCTGATGATATCATCCCCTCATGAAGAAGATCTGAGGATCATATGCATGCCCAGGAAATGATGCCAGAGAAGGCTTAATCTGAAAATATTGTGCCCCATTGCAAATACAGAGTGTTAGTTTCTGGCCTCAACCAACTCAGGTTTACATCCTGACTCCACCACCTTCTAGACTTGTTACATTTTACCCAGAGACACTGTGGGAGACCCCGAGGCAATATGGAGAGACAGGGAAGCCTCACTGAGCATGGACTTCCAGCTGCCCCCATCAAGGCTCCAGGCATGTAAAACCAACCTGAACCCTCCAGAGTAACCCAGCTGTCAGTTAAATACCAGAAGAATCACCCAACTAATCCCTGCCCAACTGCCTGAGCCACAACATCATGAGATATGACACAATGCTGTCATTGAAGACATTAAGCGTAGGGCTTGTTTGTTATACAGTAATAGATATCAGAACACGCTTCTATCCGTAATCCTTAGCTCAAAGTTTGACAGACAGTGTGTGCATGTTCAGTCCCTAAGTCATGTCCAACTCTTTGTGATCCCATGGACTGTAGCCTGCCAGACTCCTCTGTTCATGGGATTTTCCAGGCAAGAATACTGGAGAGGGTTGCCTTTCCTCATCCAGATGATCTTCCTAACCCAGGGATCAAACCCAGGTCTCCTGCATTGCAGACAGATTCTTTATCATCTGAGCCACCTAGGAAGCCCTTGGCATACAGCTGCTGCTGCTGATAAGTCACTTCAGTTGTGTCCGACTCTGTGCGACCCCACAGACAGCAGCCCACCAGGCTCCCCCATCCCTGGGATTCTCCAGGCAAGAACACTGGAGTGGGTTGCCATTTCCTTCTCCAATGCATGAAAGTGAAAAGTGAAACTGAAGTCGCTCAGTCGTGTCCGACTCTTAGCGACCTCATGGACTGCAGCCTACCAGGCTCCTCCATCCATGGGATTTTCCAGGCAAGAGTACTGGAGTGAGGTGCCATTGCCTTCTCCGTGGCATACAGCAGACAATCATAAATATCTTTTGAATGATGAAGCTAAGAAGGTCACTGGAGCAGCCTCGAGAGGCAGGAATAACTAATATGAACTGAATGCCTACGCTGTACCAGAGGCTTAACTTTTCACAGCAACCTTGTGAGGGATGTTTTGTTATTCTTTCCCATTTTGCAAATGTTGAAACTTGAGCACAAAAATGCGAAATAACTTGCCTAAGGAGGTAACAGAGCTAGGAACTTAAAAAATATCAGAATTAGATCCCAGTCATATTTAACCACCATGCTGTGCTGACTCCAGACAGTGAACTTCTACAGAGAGGGAAGTTTCAGGGGAGCTCTGGCACTTGGGTGAGAAGCGTGTGTGTCATGCTGTGGTCATCTAAGAAACAAAAAGGGGCAAACACACATAGAGACAAAGATAGTGGGCCTACCTTCAGCCAAGATAATTACTCTCTTTCTTCTTAAAAGCCCTTGACCTTGACCCTGAAGTCAGATCATGTAGCCATTTGGGTTGAAGGCTGAATCATTCAAATAATGATTCCGCCATGCTTCTTATTCAATTTCAAATGTCATTTAGCCTCTCTGAGTCTCAGTTTACTAAATTAAAATAGGGATAATTATATTAGCTACCCCATTAAGTCATGGTGTTAAATAAGATATATGTAAAATGAGAGTGATCTGAGGGACAGGTAGTAACCATTTAACAGATAGTAATGAAAAACTAGAAACCTTAAATTAACAGCATGAGAACCCAAGGAGTCAAATCTTCTCCCTCTAGAGCTTGTTCTCTCTTCAGAAATTGCTTAAAAATCACTTCCCCCAGGTAAACGCATCTAGTTATTCTATTCTGTAAATCCAAAAATGTGTCAAAGAAGGAAGACCTCACAGACCCACAGACGAGGGTACCAACTCTCACTCCACCAATTCTTAAATCAATAATGTTAGGGCAGCTGTTCAGTAAGCCTGATTTTTAAATATATAAAATGAATGTGTTTCTGGGCTGAATTATGTGAGATAATCACGGTGCTTTTATTGAACCTCAATGATCAGCTCATCTCACCCCAGGAAACTTTCCACTAAGTAGTAGCAATATCTTGCTTTTCTGAACCCTTCTTCTCCCCATATTGTTCCCTCACTGAAGAGATACTCATTCTGCACTCACTCTGGGTCAGTTTCTAGAAATAAAATAGTCCCTTCCCTAAGGGGCTAAGAGTTGAGAAAAGTCATCAGCATACAGAGCTTATAAGTATGAGGCTGTCTATGTTCTCTTTTCATGTGTCTGCTTCCTCAGTTAGTTTAATAAACTTATGAAGGGAAAATCTTTCAAGTCTTTCTGCTTCTCTCCAACACCATCTCTCCAGTCTCCTCACCACCCTCTCTTGTCTGGCTGATGACAAGGACTCCTAACCCATCTCACTGCACCCTCTTGGGTCAGCCATTCATCTATTCCTGATCCTGAAGCCACAGTGATATTCTTGCAAATTAGACAGAATTATTCCCTTTGTTGAAAGCTCCCTATCCACCCAGGGACTCTTCTTTCCTGTTTGAAAATAGAACAAGATCTGTAATGTGGTGTAAAAGACCTCTATGGTCTGGCCTTCATTGTCCCCTCCAGCCTCGTTCTGCATTACTTAAACCCTTGCAGCAGTTCTGTTCCTCATACAATCCAAATTCCCTACTTCCATGGGACTGCTCTTCCTAGAGTAATAGCTTACTCTAAGTCTTTGTCAGTGACTATGAAAGCCCAAGGGAGTTGACTTGATAACTCAAGGCTGGTTCTTAGAGAAGATCAGTGCTCACTCAATGTTTTTATGAACCTAAAAATCTGAGAGCAAAAAAAGACCAGCTCTGTCACCCTCCACAGGCTTTTCATTATTTAAGGAGGAAATGGGAAAGGAGACGGCATGTGCCAAAGGTTACAAAGTGACAGAGTGATACAAGAGTAAGGGTGCTGGGAATTCCCTGGTGGTCCAGTGGTTAAGAATGTGCCTTCCAATACAGGGGACGCTGGTTCTATCCCTGGTCAGGGAACTAAGATCCCACATGCCACAGGACAAATAAGTCCATGAGCCACAACTAGAGAAGCCTTCATGCCTCCACTGCAGAGTCCAAGTGCTACAACTACCAAGCTGTCATGCTACAACTAGTGAGAAGCCTGCATGCTGCAACTAAGACCCATCACAGCCAAAAATAAATAAATAAAATAAAATATTAAAAATATAGATGAATAGTCACCTTTATTTAAAACAAAGAATAAGTATGCCAATGGAATTGATACCCTCCCCGCTCATGCTTCCCTGGTGGCACAGTGATAAAGAATCCACCTGCCAATGCAGGAGACGCAAGAGATGAGCGTTTGATCCAGGGTTGGGAAGATCCTCTGGAGTAGAAAATGGCAACCCACAACAGTATTCCTGCCTGGAAAATACCATGAACAGAGGAGCCTGGCAGGCTACAGTCCCTGGGGTCACAAAGCGTCAGGCACGATGGAGCACGTGCGCACGCGTACACACACACACACACACACCCTCTCCTGCAGATATAAAACAGATCCAGCACTTTCCCAGGTATGCGTGCTCCTCTTGGCTGTGGTATAAATATTACAGGAAGTGTTGGAGACTGAGCCTTGGGCTGCAGGGCCTTGATTTGCAATTCCGACACTGCCTGACAATTCCATCATTACTTTTTCATCGTTGATCCCACTGAAAATGGATCCCATTCACAAAGAAAGAAAAATAAATAAATGACCAGTGAATATATAGAGAGATGTTCAAGCTCATTACTAAGCAGGTAAATGAAAATAAACACAAGAGCCAGAGTGCATTCTTCACATGTTGATTGGCAAACAGTAAAAAGATGAATCATACCCAAGTTATAATCTTAAGGGTGTAAAGAAATGACACTTTCATAAACTAATACTAATGGGAATGTAAACCAGGAAAATCTGTTGGCAAATTTTATCAGCTAAAATGTTCAACCCTTTGACAGAGAAGTCTGATGTGTCCCATTGAAGCACTTCTGTAGCATGCAGAGGTGTTTACAAGGCTACACTGCAAACTGCATGTAATGGCAAAAAATCAGACACAACTCACAAGTCCATCAATAAGAAATTAACTAAATAGGGCTGTCTCCACTTAATGGAAAGGATGTAATTGGCCTTTATAAGACCTATAGTATAATATCAACATTTCAGAAAAGGATTTAAAAATTAGCAGGATGTGAACCCAAAAGAGTGAGATGATATATAAAAAGTGGGCTTGAAGCAGTAGTATAAAAGTGAGTGTTTTGTGTTTTACTTTATGTGTTGTGTTGTTTAAAGCTTTTTGAATGGAAAGGCCTTGTGTAACTAACAAACTTAAAGCTTGACAGGGGCAAAAATGAAGAGGATTAAAGGGGGTCCATATCATCTTAAGTCTGATTCAGCCAGACTTTTGCCTATGTAGATGGTTGGAAGTGTTAGAAACTCAAGAAAAGTCTTGACAAGAAATCTAGTGCTTATGAAATACTGCCACATACAGGAGGAAACTGCTGATTTCAGCAGTTTGGACAGCAGGAGTATAGCTGATTGGCAGATCACAGGGAGCTTGCTGTGTGCAAGTTGGCTGAAATGCAGGCCCACGAGATATATAGAGATCTTGCTAGATCTTTCATAGCTAAGGATGGTAGCATTGCAGTTCATAACTACCATTCAGGTTAAACCAGGTTTTTCCACCTCTGTAAGCAAGGGTTTTGCTTCTTCCACACTCACTTGCCTGTTCTCTCAAACTCAGAATGTGTAACTACAGACCACCTGCATTCATTTTCTATTGCTGCTAAAATGAATGACCACATATTTGGTGGCTTAAAACAACAACGCAATCTTAGGATATGACAGTTCTCGAGGTCAGAAGTCTGAATTGGGTCTTACAGGGCTAAAATCGAGATGTTGGCAAAGCTAAGTTCCTTCTATAGGCTCTGGCGGAGAATCTGTTCCTTGCTTTTTCCAGCTGCTGGAGGCTGTTTGAATCACTTGGTTCAAGGCTGCATGACTGAACTATACTTATATTGTTACATCCTCCTCTGTCACTTTGACCCACCAGTCTCCCTCTCTGAAGGACTCTCATGATTACATTGGGCCCACCTGAATAACCCAGGATAATTTTTCCATCTCAGTGGCCTTAGCTCCATCATATCTGCAAAGTCCCTTTTGCAAATTTGCAATCACTGGGAACTGAGGAAAGCCACCTTATTTCTCTCCCAGCATATGTGAAATTGGGAGCCTTTAACTAATGCCACTTGCCCTACATCTCCCCGTGGGAAAGGTAGGATAATTTGGGGGATGTCATACTTGAAGGTCTTTGTATGTTCAAGAGTGTCAGAAAAATCACTGGTGATGGCATGAATTTTATTACCAGTGATGTTATCAATTTTGATTCCACTCCATTTCTAAGGAGGTATGAATTTAGCTCTGCTGTCATCAGCTCTTCAGGGAAGGGACTCCTGCTCTAGCCTCTAGCCCATGGTCAGCACTCTTAGATGCTCATTACCTTGATTCTTGCCCCATTATTTTTTATGGGGCAAAGTTCTACATGGGCTATTTTAGAAGGAGTTAAATCATCAGATGTGCAGTGACATAAAACATCCCCCCATAAAAGTTCCCTCCACACACAAAATCAATGATGCTGAGTGCCCTTTCCAATTACCAAAGAGGTTTCAAATATCAGAGAAAATAGTGTGAAGAGGATCCACGAATACCATGACGAAAATAATTTCTAAAAAAGGACCTTGACAAACTACAAGTCATGAACAAAAGTCAGTGCTGTAAATATTCAGAGTGATGCTGTTATGTAGTATTTTTGCTGCATCCAACAGGAACCTGTGACTCTATGCCCTGAACACCCTCACATAATAACACCTTACAGGCATATGGTGCTTTTTTTTTCAGTATATAGAAGTACATGTATTATTCTCTGTGATCTTTGTGCTTACTCAAAGTACTGGCTGGGACTCTTACCTTTATCATACAGAGCAGAGCAAAGAAGCTCTGAGTCACTGCTCAAGGTTTCACCCTCTCCAAGGGGTGAATTACAACTTGAATTTGTGACTCTTTTCCCTCTGTTTCCTCTTCTTAGAAACAGAGATTTAAAAAAATAGGTTTTCTTGAAAAATAAATATTAATACTTGTGAAGTACTTAGAGTACCTCTTGGCACATAATAAGGGTTCAGTGAGTGATGTATTATCTAAATGTAAAATTAGAGCCCATTTCCATAAATCATCTTATAACTGGAAGATTCAAATATAATAAAATCAGAGTCAGAGAAGAGGTAGGAGATATAACGGGTTAATAACCACATACAAGCGAACTACCTATTTTAACACTGGGGCTCACCACATACCCAGAATTCTCAACTGAAATTAGGTCTCCTTTCTCTTTTTTTTTCCCCTTTTGCCATTTTGAGTCTCTGATTAGTATTTGTGATAATTTAATTTGTACCTGCACCCTCCATTCAACTCTAAGCTCCATCAGAGCAGAGTCTTAGTCCCTTTTACTCACTATTGTATTTCTTAGCACCTACATGCTGCCTGGTAGATGCTCAGATACAGAGTGAATGGACCAGAAAGTGAACCTAATTGAGTTGTCATGTGCCCTGCTCCCAGGTGTTACATTTTCATGCCCTGATGAAACTGTGGGATGATAACAATCTCAGAAGTTGGGAAAATACTCCACTTCAAAACTCTCTTTAATGTGTAATCCAAGTCACTGGATTAATTGTCAATTCATAGTTGAGGTCATAAAATGCTTTTGCAGTCATTCATCCTTTTTCTTGGAGTCTCACTGCAGCTCCTGAAGGTTGCTATGGCAGGGTTTGTTCTCCTTTTTAGACATGTACAACAAAGTCGCCAAGAAAGAAAATCATCTTTCCCAAGTTCATGATGCTAGTTTGCTTACAAGCAAAACTAAACACAGGTTGCTTGCCTGTTTATAATATTAATACATTTACTTTGATGATTTCAATACTCTAGTGAGTTAGGTAAACTCAACATTCAGAAAACTAAGATCATGGCATCCAGTCCCATCACTTCATGGCAAATAGATGGGGAAACAGTGACGGACTTTATTTTCTTGGGCTCCAAAATCACTGCAGATGGTGACTGCAGCCATGAAATTAAAAGACGCTTGCTCCTTGGAAGAAAACTTATGACCAACCTAGACAGCATATTAAAAATCAGAGACATTACTTAGTCACCAAAGTCCATCTAGTCAAAGCTATGGTTTTTCCAGCAGTCATGTATGGATGTGTGAGCTGGACTATAAAGAAAGCTGAGCGCCAAAGAATTGATGTTTTTGAACTGTGGTGTTGGAAAAGACTCTTGAGAGACTCTTGGACTGCAAGGAGATCCAACCAGTCCATCCTAAAGGAGATCAGTCCTGAATATTCATTGGAAGGACTGGTGGTGCTGAAGCCGAAACTCCAATACTTTGATGACCTGATGCAGAGAACTGACTCATTGGAAAAGACCCTAAAGCTGGGAAAGATTGAAGGCGGGAGGAGAAGGGCACGACAGAGGATGAGATGGTTGGAATGTCATCACTGATATGATGGACATGAGTTTGAGTAAGCTCTGGGAGTTGGTGATGGACAGGGAAGCCTGGAGTGCTGCAGTCCATGGGGTCACAAAGAGTCGGACATGACTGAGCAACTGAACTGTACTGAAGTGAGTTAGGTGGCATTTTTGCCATTTCACAAGCCAAGAAAATAGGCCAGTTAGTCCAAACTCAGGGACTTAAGCCACCATACTACATTGCCTTTTTTTCAATGTGAGTTTATTTCTACGACAGGATGCTGACTCCCTTGTGCCTTAATAGTTAATGAATTTATTGCCTCAGTCCCCATTGTATGAAGTCCTACTTGTGTTCACTTTTCCTATTTTTACTTCCTTCTGACCTTGGGGAATAAGATTTAGCAGAGTTGGAACACCCTACCTTCCCCAGCTGATGGGAAGAAAAAAAAAAAGAGAGAAGATGCCTTTCAATTATTATCACCTTAATTGGTAGAAGCCATACTCTTTGAAAAGAGTCCATAATGAGTTTTCACAGGACAGAGGAAATTATCCACAGTGTAACATGTTTCGACAGTGAAACCTACTTATGAATATTTTGCCTTTAGCAGTTGTCAGTACATAGCATTTAATAGTCCCCACGGTATATATGTTCAGTGGAAGGCGCTAAGCTCTTGCTCCTTGGAGTGTGACACTATTTCCATTCTCAAATCTGTTTAGGTCTTGAGAGGATGGCAAGATATCATAGCATCAAAGCAGTTTAGAACTGAAAAGGAACTTGCAGCAGACCCAATAGAAGATAGCACCCATGTTACTGCTGTATTCCTCACTTAACACAATATCCAGTACGCAGAGGACACTCAGTGGAGGACAGGGAAGCCTGGTGTGCTGCAGTCCATGTGGTCACAAAGAGTTGGACATGACTTAACAACTGAACAACAACTCAGCCAATAGTTAACATTTGTTGATTCAATGTATAAGGCCCATATTGCAGATGAAGCGATAAATGCTCCATCAAAGAAAATATAATGTTATTGTTCAGTTGCTAAGTCATGTCCGATTCTGTGACCACATGGACTGCAGCACACCAAGTTTCTCTGTCCTTCACCATCTCCCAGAGTTTGCTCAGATTCATGTCCATTGAGTTGGTGGTACCATCCCACCATCTCATCTTCTGCTGCCCTCTTCTCCTTTAGTGGAAAGTAACAATAGCTTGTCTAAAATGTACTCAGAAAATCAGAGGTAAAAATAGTTTGATGAGTTTTATTTTTATGATTTAGTTCTTTAGTTCATTTACTTAGTCATACTTTCAGGGGTTGTATGCTTGATTACATACTGACAGAAGCACTCAAAGGATTCAGATGTGGTTCCTGATCTCTGCATCCATTGAGGGAAATCAGACAGAACAGCAAGCATCAGGACAGAAAGGAACTAGTGATCAACCTCAGGAGTCCTCACAGACGCATATTTCATGTAGAAGAGATTTGTTAAAAACCCTTATGATATTGAAAAATACCCATATACCTACCAATAGGAGGACTGAAAGCTAAACTATAAATCATCCACATCTGGGAACACTATATAACTGTTAAAGAGTCTGATGTGAGCTATGGGGGCTGACACAGAAAAATCACCATCTACAGTACGGAGCAGGGAAGAACAAGTCATGTTAATCATAGAACAATGTACAAAGTATACCCCACTTGTGTACATCTGCTAATCAATCAGAACGTGCAAACCTATGGGCCACATCTGGCTTACTAGTGTCCTATCCAGCCTCTGCAGCATTTCAAAAAACTTAGAATTCATTGCCAACATCTTAAAGGCAGGAGTTTTCACCCCAAAAGTCTGGATTTGGGTCTAGTCTTAAATTGAAACATCTGACAATGCTGGAGACCCACAATGCCACACAAAGCAAGAGGGTCATGGCTGCTCCCCAAAGGTGGGACATGCACTTTTGAATACAGCCTCCTTAATGTACAGTCATCTGTCAGTATTCCCAAGGTATTAGTTTCAGGATCAACTCCCAAGACCAAAATCCATGGGATGCTAAAGTCCCTCATATAAAATGGTGTAGCATCTGCATATAATCTATGTACATTCTCCTGTATACATTAAATCAACTTTAGATTGCTTATAACACTTAATATTGAATACAGTGTATTCAATATTAATTGAATATTGATTCAACAACATTCAACGTTATGTTGTTGTTGCTCAGTCGCTAAGTTGTGCCTGACTCTTTGCGACCCCATGGACTGCAGTATGCCAGGCTTCCCTGTCCTTCACTATCTCTTGGAGTTTGCTGAAATCATGTCCACTGAGTTGGTGATGCTATCTAACCATACCATCCTCTGTTGCCCCCTTCTCCTTTTGGCTTCAATCTTTCCCAGCATCAGGGTCTTTTTCAATGAGTCAGCTCTTTGCATCAGGGGGCAAAGTATTGGAGCTTCAGCATCAGTCCTTCCAATGAATATTCAGGATTGCTTTCCTTTAGGATTGACCGGCTTGTAAATAATTTTAAATGTAATATAAATTCTATGTATATAGTTGCCTATGAGGGGCAAATTCAAGTTTTGCTTTTTGGAACTCTCTGGAGTGTTTTTTTTTTTTTAAATCTTTTTGATCTGTAGTTGGTTGAACCCATGGACATGGAACCCACAGATACAGGGGCCGACTGCATTTTTATTAATGCCTGATCCTTCCATGCATTTTGGTCCCATACCTCCCTCCCTTGCTAAGAAGAAGAACATAGAAAACCTGGAAATATGGAAGGAAGGTGACTAGGGAGGCTTGTTGGCAGGGGGTCGGGGGGGAGTGGGGTGCTAGTAAGCAGGCCTTTATGGTTTGTTCCAAAAATACACTTCTGCTTACCTCTTGTGGTGGGTAGTATCGCTTTATAGAGTTAAGAAGACAAAATGTGTAAATACTGGGGAAGAAGAATAGAAACTTCAGGTGATATTTAGTCCACACCTGAAAGGATGGCTGTGTCTTGAGCATTTGGGCATGGAGGTGAGACGTTCCAGGTTGAGGAGATGCTGTTAGCAAAGGTCCTCACTTCCGTTCTTCTTTTCACTCTGAGACCTCACTTTACAACCCGGCTGGGGGGCACACTTTACAACGGGCCTGGGGGGCACACGTCAAATGCTCTGCTCAGAGAACGTGCAGAGAGTGTGGCTGTGTCTGTCAGCCCCATCTGGAGCTTTTGTTTTTCCCCACACACGTGTCCAGAGGCTCCTCTCCCCTTAGACTGCCAGGGGCTCTTACCTGTGAAAGGAGACCTTCAGTCTCAGTTTTAGGAATTCAGAGATTATATGCAGAGGAAGAAAACTTCTAGAAAGCAGCCTAGGTCAGGAATTATGGGGCGAGAAAGAGAGAAGTGGAACTGGGACTTTATTTATGGTTTGCCCTTGACTTAGGTTGCTGTAGGCCTCAGTCTCACCATCTCTAAAATGAGAGGTGAGCTATGTGCTATTCAACAGTTTAGAAGTTCTAAAAATGGGCCAAAGAACTAAACAGACATTTCTCCAAAGAAGACATACAGATGGCTAACAAACACATGAAAAGATGCTCAATATCACTCATTATTAGAGAAATGCAAATCAAAACCACAATGAGGTACCATTACACGCCAGTGAGGGTGGCTGCTATCCAAAAGTCTACAAGCAATACATGCTGGAGAGGGTGTGGAGAAAAGGGAACCCTCTTACACTGTGGGTGGGAATGCAAACTAGTACAGCCGCTATGGAAAACAGTGTGGAGATTTCTTAAAAAACTGGAAATAGAACTGCCATATGACCCAGCAATCCCACTTCTGGGCATACACACCAAGGAAACCAGATCTGAAAGAGACACGTGCACCTCAATGTTCATCGCAGCACTGTTTATAATAGCCAGGACATGGAAGCAACCTAGACGCCCATCAGCAGATGAATGGATAAGGAAGCTGTGGTACATATACACCATGGAATATTACTCAGCCGTTAAAAAGAATTCATTTGAATCAGTTCTAACAAGATGGATGAAACTGGAGCCCATTATACAGAGTGAAGTAAGCCAGAAAGATAAAGAACATTACAGCATACTAACGCATATATATGGAATTTAGAAAGATGGTAACGATAACCCTATATGCAAAACAGAAAAAGAGACACAGAAATACAGAACAGACTATTGAACTCTGTGGGAGAATGTGAGGGTGGGATATTTCAAAAGAACAGCATGTATACTATCTATGGTGAAACAGATCCCCAGCCCAGGTGGGATGCATGAGACAAGTGCTCGGGCCTGGTGCACTGGGAAGACCCAGAGGAATCGGGTGGAGAGGGAGGTGGGAGGGGGGATCGGGATGGGGAATACGTGTAAATCTATGGCTGATTCATATCAATGTATGACAAAACCCACTGAAATGTTGTGAAGTAATTAGCCTCCAACTAATAAAAAATTTAAAAAATAAATAAATAAAAAAAAATAATAAAAAATTTAAAAAAATAAAAAAAAAAGAAGTTCTAAAACTGGGCTTTGGTTTCTGGATTGATGAATCTGAGAAATGAGAAGTACAGTTCAAATGGCTTAACATTCTCTGCGTTTCACGCATTTTGTAAGAATTCTTATTCAAGGAAATAGACTGCTTGGTACCTTCTTTCCAAAGATGGTCCAAAGCTGTTCTCACAGAGATTATTCCAATTGAGAAGCACTCTTGTGGCCTGTTTGAATCTTGCAGCCTAGTAGAGTAATAAGACCTTCTATTTGTATAGCAATTTTTACCTTCCAAAAGCGCTAACCATTTCTGTCCTGAATTTTACAATTATATCAATACTATATAATGTAGGAAAGGCAGGATTTTTGAAAATCACATTTGAACAATAGGGCTACTTGGACTTGAGTTACTCTCAGAAAAGTAGCGGTGATGTACTCAGAAGGGTGCTTCAGAGCTAGGTCTGTCTCTCGGCCTGACTCCGAATCGGCCGGCTATGCGACTTAGGCCAAGTTCCTCAAGCTTCCTGTGCCTCAACACCCTTATCTACTCACTGGAGAGAAATAACCACCCTGGGGATTAAATGAGATCCCATCTGTGCTGGAACACAGAAACCAGAATTGACTGCTGGCATTCACCTTGTATGAGATAGAGACACGTGGTTGGCTTTAGAGAGGCAGAGAGAACTAGGGGAGGATGTGGAGCTGAGGAGGGGGGAGAGGAGGCTCTCCCAGGTGGCTGGGCTGTGCCCGTCATCTAGAGAGTAAACACAGGAAGAGGTCGGGGGTGAATGTGATGCAGAAGGGGAAGGTGCTGAGTTTGGGAAGATCCCCTGGAGCAGGAAATGACTACTCACTCCAGAATTCTTGCCTGGAGAATTTCACGGACAGAGGATCCTGGAGGGCTACAGTCCGTAGAATTGCAAAGATTCAGACATAACCAAGCAACTAACACTTTCACTTTTCACTGGACAGGTTGCTTTTCAGTGTCTTTAAGACATTCACAAGGAGATGTCTAACAAGCAGAATTCTGGCTGTGTGTGCTGGATTTCCTTGTTTCTTAACCTGCTTGTTTGTTTTTAACACTTTATAAGTATAAAAATGCTATATCATTGAAATTAGTGTAGTGTCTTAGGAGTTTGCCCCAAGTGATTTTTAAAGATGGAGAGTCACCTAAGACACCATTTTTAGGTCTGGTATTTCCTAAAGGAGTCAAAAGAATACTACTTGTCAAGATGTGAACAGCAAAAGAGAAAAAAAAAAAAAAACAACAACATTCAACCCATAATAAAATAATTTTAAAAAAACACACACACAACACATCCACCTTTCACAACCTCTTCCCCCACAAGATTGACAGGAACTTATTAAAAGCTTTCAGAAATGTGGTCCTAAGGCAAACTTGTTTAATTTTAAACCTAAAGTCTATCTTATTGGCCCAAAGAACTGCCTTCATTTTTTCCCATGTCTTTCTAGTTGACAGCGTGTAAATCGTTTTTGTGGAATAGATGTGAAAGTGTTTCTAGCATCCCAGGAGGAAAGGGAGACCTCAGGAAGGAGCATGCTCTGCCAAAAGTTCCTAAGCTAGTAGCTTGTCAGATCGGAACCCTGCTTTCCTCACCATCAGCACTGTTTTCTACCCGCCACCCTGTGCAGACTGTACTGTACTCTCCTGCAGAAAGAAGCAGGTGGACAACAGCCAAATTCCACATTCATCCTTCACCAGGCATCACAAAGCACCTTCTGAAATTGCCTTCACCCTGTTGCCTGCTTAAGTCACCCAGAAAACAGCCCAATTCATGTTTTAATAATATAAGTTTATAGTCCTGTCACACCTATTATTTGAGGTTATCAAATCACTCTGCTCACCTTAATGAATTCTTATGATTCTCCTGCAAAAGAGATTAAGGCAACATCTTGCCAGTGTGGCTCTCTGTGGCCATGGTAATGAGTCTATTGATAACTTCATGCCTGCACACACCTTCAAGTCAGCTCTTGTGCAAAAGAGGCTTTGCAATTTCTTTGCATGGCTTTGCAATTGCTCTACAAACCCACACATCCAAAAGGTGCCATCCATCTCAACCAAAGAGCCCTTTAACTTTTACAAAGCCCTTTTATTTTTACCATTTAAAAGGTAAATGCCTATATGTCTATTATTCAATTATTTTTCTATTACTAAATTAAGTAAAAAAAAAAAAATTACTTCATTTTTTCCTGTCATAACCCCAGAGGTATGCAAGGAAGGCTGGTCACCCCAAGTTGACAAAAGAGGGAATTGGTGTCTAGCAAACATAAAGTGACCTTCCTAAAAACCCAGCAAGAGTCAGGATTCAGATTCAGATGCAATCATTCCATTAACAAGTACTTAGCGAATGCCCACTACCAAATTCTTGGCTAGGTACCATACGGGAAGTGCAGCAATCAAAGTAATAAATATGATGTCTGCCACCATGGGATTAGAGCTCAGTGAAGCTGGCAGAAAATAGAAAATAAAACAAATGGCGACACTTTTCAAAAGCCACCCTGAAGGAAATCAGTGGGAAACATTTCCCCCAAGATGTTCACGTGTCTTGCTCCCTGACTTCATTCAGTTCTCTGCCCAAATCGCTAATGGGCCAGGAAGAGCAGGCTATCAGAAGGGCGCTGCCAAGGACTGAAGGGGATTTCCTTGGTAGGAGCAAGAGATAGCCGAAATGAGAGGACAGGGCCTAAGGCCATAATAGATAAATTATAAGGCCTTGACATTTTCCTAGATTATTCTTTCCAGATCCCAATTCATGTCATTGGACAGCAAATGATTTGAGACAGAGGATAGAGAAGGAAAAAAAGAGAGAGGGGAAAAAAACCCGATTAGATGCCCTGCCTGTGGCTAAATCTTTCTCCAAGAAGGAAAGATGTGTTTTCACATGTCAATGTGGAGAGTCCAAGTATCACGTGGAAACAGTATTTCTAAGGGGCTCTAAAGAAAAATCAATTGTCTCATCCTCTCAACCTGTAACCTTTCTGGTTTCAGTACTTGAAAATTCACTGGGCCCCATCCCCGGGCCCAACACCCTTCTCATTAGTCCCGTCACCATAGCAACTTTTAAGGGCTGTATCCTCAGTCACATGGCAAACTAATTGAACTGTACAACTTATTTTGCAGCTGGAGAATGTAAAAGTGAATCTTACACTTAATCATACTCATAACACTGACATTCAAATCACAAGGCTTTGTTAGGGCTCCCAGAAAATGGAGTGTCATTTTGCCAGAACAATGTTTCACTCAGAGGCACATCCTGCTCACTTTGAAGTGCTAAGTGAATGGTGAAAAAAAAAAGCTTTGGGGCTTAGGGGTGGGAGAGGGTGGAGGGGGGTGAAAGAAGGAACAAAATATAGATGAATAACAGGGAAATGCATAAATGTTTCCAAATCTAATTCGAGTTCAATGTAAATGCTGCTGAAAATCTTTGTCTTTTTTTTTTTTTAAAGAGGCAGAAACATTGATGGAAAGAGCTTCGAATCACAGACCTACTCTGCACTCCTTTAGTTCTGAGAGCTTTGGCAAGTCACTTAACTCCTGGTAATTTAAGTTTCCCTACATACAAACTAGAAATAAATACTACCACCCGACAGGCCTGTTCTGAGGGTAAACAGAATACATATAATCCTATATAAAACACAGAGCATCATGTCTGACACACAGTAGACACTCAATTGTCATTTTCCTTCCAAAGGTTGGACCCCAATATATAGCTAGACCTATGCCAAAATGTAACAGTAGGCAGTGTACTGGGTGCCTATATATTAATACCTTGTCTCACTAACCACCATACTAACCCTGGAACATGGATATCATTACTCCCCTTTTGGCAAATGAAGAAACTGAGGCTTAGAGAGGTTAATAATAATTAAAAGCACCCAAAACTTGAAAACGAGGAGAAAAAATGACTTCATTTCCTTTCTATATTGGAGCATTGTCTAACGGGACTAGCTGAGGTCTTTCTGATTCTTAAGGGGAATGTACTTTGTCTGACTTACCATTAATTAGGCCCAGAGCCCTTCACGTTAGATGTTAATTTGTAGAAGATGAACAAGTTACTAATGACTGGGGGCATGGCTGGCAGAGAGCAAACGCTTTCTGCCCAAAAGGAAAGATAACTCTGAAAGCTATGGTTTACTGCCCTATAGGGCGTGAATACCTTTGCCCGCTACTTAGCCCCTTATTTCAGTATTGCGTGTTTCAGTGATGCCAGTTCTCAGACCCTTCTTTGACTGAGCTGGGTCATCCTGCAGACCCCTTCTTTGTGGCTACGTGCGTGCTCAGTTACTCCAGTCATGTTCAACTCTTTGTGATGCTACGGACTGCAGCCCCCAGGCTCCCCAGTCCATGGGATTCTCCAGGCAAGACTACCAGAGTAGGTTGCCATGCCCTCCTCCAGGGGTTCTCACCGAACCCCAGGATCAAACCTGAGACTCTTGCATCTCCTGCATTACAGGTACATTCTTTACCCACCGAACCACCTGGGATGCCCGTTAAGTCTCTAAACTGTGCTCATTGTACACAGGTCAGCTTTTTTTTTTTTTTCTTTCTGAAAATGACACTGACAATAATTTACATAGCTCCCATCAAGATGGGAAAGAGTACAGCCCGGTTGGTCTGACTCCAGTGTCTGCACACCTCGATCTATCTGGCTCACAGAAACCAGGACTAGGATTTAAAGGGTGTAACCTCCCTCAAGTGAAAGTGAAAGTGTTAGTCACTCAGTTGTGTCCAACTCTTTGCGACCCCATGGACTGTAGCCCACCAGTCTCCTCTGTCCATGGGATTCTTCAGGCAAGAATACTGGAGCAGGTTGCCATGCCTTCCTCCAGGGAATCTTCTCAAGGATAGGACCCAAGGATCGAACCAGGGTCTCCTGCATTACAGGCAGATTCTTTACCATCTGAACCACCAGGGAAGCCCACCCTCCCTCAAGGAGCACTGAAAAAGACAATCAACTGTAACGTGATTTCACACAGTACATGCTAGAGTCCTGGCAGCAAAGTGTTACGGAAGTTTAGAAGAGGGATACCTCCATTTCTCATTTACAGGAGTGAGAATGATGGCAGAAGACCTCACAAGAGAAGCATTGAAGAATGAGCAGATTTCCTCCCGATTTCCACCATAGGTAGAAGAATGATCCCCAAGAGTTCATATCAGGAAAAAAATAATAACCCAACAGTGGCGGTAACTATGCAGCTTTGAGTTCATAATTCTCACCTAATCAAGGCTCACAAAAACTCTGTGAGGTAGGTACTATGTTATCTCCATTTTTAACTGAGAAAACAAGGGTATGAAAGCATGCCTGGCTTGCCCAAGAATGCTGGACTGGTGGGCACAGAGCTGGACCACTGAATCACTGATTCCGGCTCTAGGACCCACACTCCTCCTGCTCCTTTACTGCTTCCGTTTCCATGTGCTCCCTCTATCCCTAGCTCTCACCCCAGAGACACATACAGTTTCTGACATAGCCCCTAGCTTCAGGCCGGCTGACATTTTTATTCCTGCTTGACCTATGAACAGCCCTTAGAAGCTTAAAATGTGTAAATGACTTGTCAGCTCTGAAGGACTGGAAGTGGGAGCCTCTGAGATGAAAGTCCCACCCTTCCAGACACTCCACGGTTCCTTTCCTGGCGGGGCTGACTTGACTTGCTTTCCAGTCTTTGTTACTGATCCATCTGCACCTGATCCTGGTGCTAAGTGGAGAGAAGGATAAATGAGCTTCCTCCTGCCACCCCTCACGGGGAGAGACGATGCACCGTGGGGCTATGTGTCACTTTTGGTGCAAAATGACAGAGGGTAACTGGAAGAGGAGGTTGAGAGAAACAGCAGGGCTTATCCTCACTTGAGATAGCTAGCAATCTCCTCTTCCAGGCCTTATGAAGATGATTTCTCTCCTGCTTCATCCATGTGCTGCTCTCACTCCATCACTCCCTGAAGCCTCCCTTGTTATCTGTACTGTTCCATCTGCGCTAAAGAATGGAAGAAGGGCTGAGACCTTGGCTGGGTCCCTGGCCTCTAAGCCTGTTTCTCTTCTGTGCATTGAGCAGACTAGATGTACATGCTATGATTTGAGGAAGTGTATTCAGGCAATCGGTGCCAGAAGAAAGCACTACCAGTGAGGGAACTCAGTGATGAGGAATCCACCACCCCCCCCACACACACACACACACGCAGCCTGGGAGGACGCAACCACGTGGAATGGAACAGGCCATCAGACATGTGCTTCTAACTTGGGACAGAGGTGACAGGCTGGTATAAGCATAAAGAACATACAGAAAACAGATGGGAAGAGCCATGTGAGATGCTCCTGAGAGGGCTGGTGTGTTATCTTCAGGTGGCCCCAGTGAATAGGCACAGAGGATGAGCAGCTGCTTCATGATACATCCATGCTGGCCTAATTTCCTACATTCCGCCCTCAGAGAGGACTGGAGAAAAGGGCCTGATTCAAGTCTGACTGCTTCTCTGAGACTTCCCTACTCCTCCTTGCCCTCACAGTCCTCTCTACACTCTTCATCCTGACACAGGGATGCTCAGGGAATGAGAAGATGGGTATCTGATCCAGGGCTTGCCAGTAATAACCTGGATGGTTGAGCAAAGGCTGCTCTTCTCTGGGCCTCAATTCATTTCTCTGTAAATTGAGAAGTGAAATAAACAATGGAACAACTATGGAACATTGATGTGCCAGACAGCATGGTGTCTCTTGTGACACTTAGAAGTGCCTAAGAGATGTCTCTTGTGATACTTAGAAGTGCCTAAGAGATGCTTTTATCTTTTTAGACAGACGAAAACGTTGACACCCAAGCTCAGTGACTCGTACATGGTCAAACATCTAGGAAAGTGTAGTCTAACTCCTGACCCTGAAATTTCTCTCATGGTAGAGATACTGGCATAGCTGCTACCTGCCTTCCTGCTTCCAAACCCACTACCCACCCATGGCAGACACCACCTGTGCATCTCAGCACCTTATTCAAACTAACTTCAGGAAGACTGTAGTTTATGTCAACTACGAGTTGGCACTTTCCAAGAGCATTTGCCAGTGAACAACAACAAGAAGGGCATTTGCCATCTGCCTCTGCAGAGACTGAACCCTGTGCTGCTGCCGCTGCCAGCTTTCCACACCCCCTGAGGTGGGTCAACGAGGCGCTCTGTGCTCCAAGGAAACTGATGGAACAAGTCTTTAAACAGGTAGATATTTTCAAGACCTGATTTCATGATCCCAATCCTTGCCTCTCCTTTTATCTGTGTGTGCACTTAGTCACTCAGTCATGTCTGACTCTTTGTGACCCTTGCCAGGCTTCTCTATCCATGGGGATTCCCCAGGCAAGAATACTGAAGTGGGTTGCCATGCCCTCCTCCAGGGGATCTTCCCAATCCAGGGATCAAGCCCAAGTCTCCCACGTTGCAGGTGGATTCTTTACCATCTGAGCCACCAGGGAAGCCCATCTAAAAAAGCACTTCTCTAGAAAAGCACTAAATCCCTTCATGGTAACATCAGCTCCTCATGACTAGCAGAAAACCTCTTTGCAAAGTAAGTGCTTGATTGCACTGAACTCCCCCTTCACCAAAATCTTATATATTGACCTTACCCACTACCTCTTTGGAGCAGTCTCTCAGAGCTCTCTGAGGTACTGTCTCCCGGGTTGCAGTCCTCATCTTGCCCCGAATAAAACAATTCACAACTCTCATATTGTTCATCTTTTTAGTCAACAGGTACCAACCTCTCACTTTAAACATGCTACAGTCTATCCCCACCACAGAAGCTAAAGTGATCCCTTGAAAACAAATCAGATGGGCTTCCCTGGTGGCTCAGGGGTAACAAATCCACCTGCCAGTGTAGAAGACACTGGTTTGATCCCAGATCTGGGAAGATCCCACATGCCGTGGAGCAACTAAGCCCATGGGCCACAATTGAGCCTGTGCTTCAGAGCCTGGGAGCCGCAACTACTGAGTCACAACTACGGAAGCTCGAGTACAGTAGAGCCCATGCGCTGCTGCAAGGGAAGCCACCACCACAAGAAGCCCGAGCAGCGCAATGAACAGTGGCCCCTACTTACCACAACTAAAGAAGAGGCCGAGCAGCAGTGAGGACCTAGCATGGCCAAGATAAATACAAAAATTTTTTTTAAATATCAGATCATGCCATTCCCCAGATCAAACCCTCTAATGGCTTGACAATTCACTTATATACATCACGGTCTTCAAACTTTTGCAAGCTCTGGCCTCTAACCATCCTTCCAACTTCATTTTCTACCTCTCTTCCCTCTGTTCATTCTGTCCCAACCACTCTGCTCTCCCAGGTATTTACTTAATGCCTGGTTTCAATAAGATACTGTTCATTATAGTTACCAGGGGGGATGGGTTGAAGGAAAGGATAATTAGGGAGTTTGGGATAGACAAGTACACACAGCTATATTTTAAATGGATATATAGGGATAGCACAGGGAACTCTGTCCAGTGTTATGTGGCAGCCTGGATGGGAGGGGGGTTTGCAGGGGAATGGATACATGTATACGGACAGCTGAGTCACTCTGCTGTCCACCTGAAACTCTCACAATATTGTGAACCAGCTATACTCCATATACTTTATTTATAAGATAAAACGTTTTAAATTTAAAAAGATACTGTTCAAATGATCTTTCCTTAAAGCAGCTGATCACTATCTAAAGTGATACCTTTATTCCTTCTTACAAGCCTATTTTTACTCCATTTTTCATTATTAACATTTATCACACAGTGCCTTAAACCAAAAGTGTATAATTGTTTGTTTATCCATGTCTCTGTTACCTATAAGTTCTATGAAGTCAAAGACATTTTTGTTCATTACTGTATTCTGAGTCCCTCCAATAGTGCTCTTCACCTAAGAAGAATCCAAACAAGTGTTGAATCCATGAATATTAGTCATTATACTATCTCCTTGTTGAATATAGTCATTTAGACAGGTTTGGTTGGATTTACTCAATAATAAAGTTGATAGTAACAAGGAACTGCACTCAGGCAGTCATTCTGGGGAGGAAAGCATATTTGGATGGCATGCTCTGGGCAAATGGTGGCGGTGTTCCAGGCCCTGAGTCTGTGTCACTGGTTGCGGAGACACTATTAAACTCTAACCTGACGCCCTCAGGTTGACTCATATGACCCTTCAGTGTGATGCTTCACTCCCGCAGACCAGTTACTCCCCAGGGTCATGGCACACAGTTCATTCACAGCATCAGTACTCAACTACCACACGGCAGGAGGATGAGAACATGATTAAACTGGCTATTTTTCTATAAGATGTTATGGGGAAATCCGATGAACTTTCTGCCAACATAGTAGTTAATAAAACATAAATCATTCAAACACTTCTACTTGTTAAAAAAAAATCTGTCTAAAACATCAGATGCAATATCCTGTGAAATAAGTAGAGTGGATTTTTTTCACCTGACCCTGGGCATGTCCCCGTGGACCCCTGCTCCTTATTTGTAAGATTAGGAATGTCTGATCTTTGGGATCCTCCAAAGATGATCCATTTTAAATGACTAATAAGTCTATGATCATTTCCCAAAAATAGATGTGAAACTGGAGAAAGTGAGCGCAGGTGGGCTACCCTCGAGCTCTTTTGTAAAAAGTATTTAAACTAAATTCATGACATTATCTTGATTTTTTGGTTTTCTGCCTCTTTGTCAAAGAACTTGGGAATGGGTTCTAATTAAGAGTACCAGCTCATTCCCTGTACAGGACAAATGATGACTAGAAGAATGCATGAGAAACAAGTTTATCAGAATTAATCCAAGCATCACAATGATGCTCTCTTCTCACAGCATTTAATAACACGACTGTGAAGGGTGTGTGCTACCCTTTATGTACATGTCTATCTCTGGAATGAAACTCCTGCACATGAAGACTTTAACTTGTTCAAAATACTACTGTCTTCAACACTATGCTTGGCACAAAATAAGTACTGAAACCAAGAAGGACCCCATGGGCCTCCTGGGCATGGAAGAAGCCTTTTCTGTTTACTCTCTGTGAAATTTTCTGGGGTTTCCCTGGTGGTTCAGTGGTAAAGAATCCTCCAGACAATGCAGGAGAAGCAGGTTTGATCCCTGGGTCAGGAAGATCCACTGGAGAAGGAAATTGGTACCCACTCCAGGATTCTGGATAATCCCATGGACAGAGGAGCCTGGTGGGCTAAGTCCACAGGGCCACCAAGAGTTGGACACAATTGAGCAATGGAGCATGCATACGTGCATGCACACAAGCGCACAGGACCTTCCCTGAGTTCCAAAGTGCAGGTTCAAAGAGTTGTTAATCAGGGAAGGGAGGAGATGCAGAGACAAGGGAGGAGCAGCCAAGAAATGACAGTGCAGCCTGGGGAGAGGATCCTGGTTCCACCTCAAGGGACACACACAACAGTATCTGAGCTCTTTCCAGAACTAAAACCCCCACCAAATGAAAGACGTAACTACTTGATGAAGCATTCTTCATTCCAGAGAGAAGGTGACAGTTTGATAACCACAAAAACTCCTCAGGAGACCGCTTGTGGCCAGATGAAAGGAATATAGGTCCTGCACACACCTTGATCATCACAGCAACTCTGCCCTTGAACCAGTGTTATCAATATCCTCACCAAATCCCCCCAGGATGCGACACACAGTTTTGCGGGCATGAACCCGCTGTGTGTTGTATCCCATTTGCCTGCCAAAGCAATAAAGCTATTCTTTTCTTTTTCACCCAAATCTCTGTCTTCAAGACTCAATTCCATACCAGAGCACAGAGGCTGAGTTTTCAACATCAGTACTGAATCAATATTTAATGAATGAATAAATAGCTAGAGGACTTGAGTCACCAAACTTAACTCTCCTGCCACTCAGAAGAAAGCTGTGCGCCCCTAACGAAATGCTTCCCCACCTCCACACTGGCACTACATATGCAAAACCTCACTGGACATCATCAGACAAAGTAAGTACTGAAACCAAGAAGGACCCCATGTCAATGCCATGGGCGGCATTGGTAGCTCTCGTCTCTGCCTACCTCTCTTCTCCCGCCATCACAAGAAGAACAGTTAACAATTATTCATGGTCAAGATACCACTGAGAAAATCCTAGAACATGGGAGTGCAGCTGAAGTACCCCTAACATCACAGAGACCAAGACAGACCACATCAGAAAGGTGAGGGGAGAGGCTACATGCGGACCTCACGGCCCATCCCCCAGGCCAGCACAGCACCGCAATGAGAGGTCTCCCTTGTGGTTCTTCCAGTAGGAAAAGAGAGCCCAGGGATGACATCTAGCTTCCCCAGCATTGGGGAGTGGCTTCTTGGGGGCTTTACACTGGTCTTGCCCCAGAGACATTGTGGGGAAGTCTGAGAGGCTTGGCCACAGGGAATCTAATTGTAACAAAGAAGTGGGCAGAGGCTTGAAACAACCAGGGCTTGGATCCTGGCAGACCAAGTTCCTACCTGCAGCACCCAGGGTAGGTAGTCTTCCCAACAAGTAGCTTTGCTCATCTGCGGAGCCAAGACAGTGGTGCAGTCTGACCAGGTAATGCGGTGAGGAGCAGCTTTCTGCCTGCTTGGATCCTCAGACAAGATGTGCTGGGCACTGGAGCTTGGCCTGCCACTGCCCAGGCAGGGAGGCTGAGTCATAGCCCAGCCTGCCGTTGATTGTACATGACCAGGAACACCTGGGAGATGGAAAGAGAGAAGATTTGAGGTTATCAGAAGCAGGGATTGGGGGAGGGTGGAAATGCGAGTGAAGGTGGTCAAAGGGTACAAATTTCCTGTTATAAGATAAATAAGTACAACAGGACAACTACAGTTAACATTGCTATATCAGAAAATTGAAAGTTGTAAAGAGAGTAAATCCTAAGAGTTCTCATCCCAAGGGAAAAAAAACACATTTTTTTTCCTTTTTTCTTTGCATTTACTATATGAGATGATGTGTGCTCAGCTGCTCAGTCACACCTGACTCTTTGCGACCCCATGGGCTGTAGCATGCCAGGCTCCTCTATCCGTGGGATTTTCCAGGCAAGAATACTAGCATGGGGTACCATTTCCTACTCCAGGGGATCTCCCCGACCCTTGTCTCTTGTGTCTAGAGCCTTCCCTAGTGGTCCAGTGGCTAAGACTCCATACTCCCAACGCAGGGGGCCTGCATTCAATCCCTAGTTAGAGAACCAGAGCCCACATGCCTCAACTAGGAGTTCACAGGCTGCAAATAAAAGATACCACATGCTGCAATGAAGATCAAAGATCCCATGTGCCACAACTAAGACCTGGAGAAGCCAAATATATAAACAATATTTTTTAAAAAATCATTATGCTTACACCTTAAACTTTACAGAAAAGAAAGACAGTGTCACTGCAAGTCCGTGGGCTGTAGCCCGCCAGGCTCCTCTGTCCATGGAAATTTCCAAGCAAGAATACTGGAGTGGGTTGCCATTCTCTTCTCCAGGGGATCTTCCCTACCCAGGGCTAGAACCTGGGTCTCCTGCATTGCAGGCAGATTCTTTACTGTCTCAGCCACAAGGAAAGCCCAACTTATACAGAGCTATGTTTCAAATACATCTCAATAAAACTGGAATGAATAAATAAACAAAAGCAAAACCTTACTAGCAGGGAAAGCAGACAGGATTACAGTATAGCTCTTCACAGAACAATGGAGGCTCACAATGGTTTGATAGCTTTCCCCAGCCAAAGTGTATCAGAGTAGAACCTGGCCTAAAGCCTCCTGGCTGCCCGCAGCCTGTGCCTTCTGGGTCTTAATTCCAACCTGGTGGATGGGACGATGGAACAGGACTCTTAGCTGGCCCAGCAGGCAGGAAGGCTGTGTGCACCCACCTGGGAGCTCTCACGACCAAGCAGGACTGGTCCAGTCCAGCTCCTGTGAAGCAGCAGGCCTTCCTTCACAGGTCCCCTTGCCTCTCTGCCTGTCTCAGGCCCCCAGAATTTTTCAGAGTCTGGGAGTCTTTTGTGATGAACAAAAGGGATCTAACAAAACTGTACACACTAAGGGTATCTAACCCCTATTTGTTGAGCCCTAATGGTGTATCAAGGTGTAGAGTATGGGGCTCAGGCTCTGAAATCAAGCTGTCTGGGTTCAGATCTCAACCCTGACACATATCTGGGCACTGAGTGTCCTCACTTTTAAAATAGGAATGTGGATTGTCCCTTCCTCTAGGACAGTAGTGGGGATCGGGTAAGGCAGTATGTGCAAAGACACACAGCATGTGCCTGGCACCTACCCACATCTCTCACTTCATCCTCACAACAAGCTCAGGAGGGAGATTATAATTATCCCATTTTATAGATTGAGAAGAAGGGGCTTCCCTCATGGCTTAGACAGTAAAGAATCTCCCTGCAATGCAGGAAACCCAGGTTTGGTTCCTGAGTTGGGAAGATCCCCTGGAGAAGGAAATGGCAACCCACTCTAGTACTCTTGCCTGGAGAATCCCATGGACAGAGGAGCCTGGCGGGCTACAGCCCTTAACATCACAAAGAGTCGGACACGACTGAGCGACTTTCTCTCACACACACACACACATACACAGATGAAGAAACTGAGGCTCAGAAACCCTAAGCAGCAATTTCAACAAGGCTTGCTCTACTCACCTCCAGATGCTTTCTCAGAGGACACTAGTCTTGAGGAGGATGCTGGAAGAAACCACATGGAAACCAAACGACTGAAATTTTCAGGGTGAGTTCACAGGGCAAGGTCAATTGGGCAGGGCAGAAATTTTTGGAAAGACGGAAAGCACATTCTTCCCAGACTCAGAGGCACAGGGCAGCCCGCTGCCTCCTTGCTCTGGGATGTCTCAGAGTAGGAGCAAGTGGGAACACCTGCTCTCCCGGGGCCTCGACCTGCTCTGCCCACAGCTGTTTCCAATTAGAGGACTGAAGGGCTGGCTCCATTACTGAGAATGCGTCCTTGCAAAACTCCTAAGGCGAGGTTGTTAACATGCTTTCCTCAGGACCCAACTCCCTGTCAGCCTGATAAATGACCCCTCTGATTATCCCTGAGGGAACTCCCTACCCAATCCTCCTCCACCCCCACCCCCAGTTCTCTGCTCTTTACTACCTTTGGAAAATGCTCTTTCCTACCTTTGGAAAATGCTCTTTCCTGGAAAGAGACTGGCCTCTCCCTTTGGAAATGCTGAGCAGGCTTCTGTCTACCTGTTTACTTGTTTGAGATGGATAAGGAAGGGCTTGTTCAGGAAAGCGGTGAGAAAGCATAGGGAGTGTGCAGTAGGAGCCTTATAAAGTCCATGAACTCAATTTCGCTCACTTTAAAGTGAAATAAACTGGTCTTAACACACTGAAGCAGACAGCTCCGTCCTTCTTCGTGGATAAGGGAACACGAGGGAAACTGTTAGGAGGAGGCAGGGATGGTGGATCTGTGGCAAGGAGTTTCTTCCAGGTTTGCACTCAGCAAAGCAGAGATTGGAGGCCACAGCTGGGGCAGAGGGCAAAGTGCCAGGTGTGCACCCCGCCCCAGCTGAATCACCCGCTCCCTCCTTGAGGCCCTCCTCTGATCCATCCTAACCTCCTCCCATCTCTGTCTCCTTGCCCCTCCCCTTCCAGCATTCCCGCACACTCCCTCAACTCTAAACCAACAGCGCCCTCTTGCCACTGGAGGTCCCTTCTCCAACCTGTCAGTTACCACCACTGCCTGAAGCTTTGGGCTTCCCAGGTGGCTCAGTGGTAAAGAATCCACCTGCCAATGCAGGAGATTCAAGAGACACGGATTCAATCCCTGGGTGGGGGAAGATTCCCTGGAGAAGGAAATGGCAACCCAATCCAGTATTTGTGCCAGGAAAATCCCACAGACAAAGGAGCCTTGGGGGGCTACAGTCTATGGGGCTGCAAAGAGTCAGACACGACTGAGCACTCACACAAGCTGCAACCTTATTTCACATGTTCTTCCCCTAAAAACACTCTTTTCTCCTCCTAACTAGAAAGGAATTATCTTCTCATCTCCCGTGCTCAGAAGAACAATTTATCTTTAATGTTTGTGGGCACGCTTGTCTATCCAGTAAGTAAGGGAATCACCCCAAGGTCATGAAGCAGCGTGGGGCCAGGTCTCCTGAATTTCTGCCTGTGACCTTTATATCACGTCACATTTCCTCTCCAACTCCGGAAGGCAAATCCCAGAGTTAAAACAGATGCCTAAGGGATCAAATAAAGTCTTTACATTACTTGACACAGAGGCAAATGACCGAAGTCCTGGAAGCTTTGTTTCAGCATCGGTGCCCACAGAGAATGACTCAAAGTGGCTTATTTGTCTGCATGTCTAACTCTGACAGGAAAGGTACCCTTGGCTCTCGGACTCCTGGGAGCATCTGTGAAGATGCTCATGTATCACTGGAAATATAATGAGTTGGAGATAATTTTATTTATGAGAATTCCTCCAGGGTGGTAGGAGGGATTAGAAAGAATATTTTGATAAAATGCTTTGGGTTAAGGTTTCATGCCCAAGGATCATGACTGGCCAATAAGAGATATCTTCTAAACTGTCTCCAGGGCACAGCTCTTTGCCTTTATGCCATCCACTTCTCTTTTCTTCCTCCCTGAGGGACTCCTGACTTTTTCGAATGTGAAAATTTCCCCCATTTGACTCTGCAAAGGAACACTCCTTTCCTTCTTCTGAAAGGGCACCTTGATTGGTCTAAGCCGGAGTTGACAAGACAAGGCCCATGGGCCAAATTTCGCCAGTCACCACTGCCTGCAAGCTAAGAATGATTTCTGCATCTTGTTTGTGTTGTTAGTCGCCAAATTGGGTCCGATCCTTCGTGAACCCGTGGACTTCAGCATACCAGGCTTTCCTTTGCTACAGGCTCTAAGAAGAGCCACAGTGATTTAATATAAAATCTGCATCTTAATTGGTTGGAAAAAAAGCAAAAGAAGAATAGTATTTCTTGACTTGTGAAAATTATATGAAATTCAAATTTCAGTGTCCCTAAAATTTTTTTTAACAGCTTTGTTGATGTATAATTCACATTCTGTATAATTCACCATTTGAAGTGTACAACTCTAGGGCTTTTAGTATATCCACCAGATCATGCAGTCATCACCACAATCAATTTTTACCCCCTAAAGATACCCCATGCATCACCCCCAGCCCCTCAAATCCTAGGCAGCTGTTAACCTACTTTCTCTGGCTGTAGATTTGCCTATTCTGAACTTTTCATATATATGAGAAACTTTTTCATATATATATATATGAACTTTATATATATGTATACATAATACAAGTTTTATTGAAACATATTCATGCTTGTTTACATACGATGATGATGGCGGGGTTGAATTTTTGTGGCAGAGATTTTACATCCAACAAAGCCTAAATTATTTACTATCTGGCCCTTTTCAGAAATAGTTTGTAAATGCCTGGTTTAAGTAGTTTGGTGTTGCTTTGTAGTATGTTACTGGGACAGGTGTGAGCACATGACCTATACCTACCTGATCAGACAGAAGGAAAGGACTTACTGCCTTTGCATGGAATGCCTGCTAAGTCACTTCAATCGTGTCTGACTCCTTGCGACCCTATGGACCAGAGCCCTCCAGGCTCCTCTGTCCATAGGATTCTCTAGCAAAGAATACTGGAGTGGATTGCGGTGCCCTCCTCCAGGAGATCTTCCTGACCCAGGGATCGAACACGCGTCTCTTATGTCTCCTTCATTGGCAGGCAGGTTCTTTACCACTAAGGCCACCTGGGAAGCCCCAGTGTAATAGGTTTCTTTTTATGGCCTTTTCTGGGGTTGCTCAATTGCTATTGGAAGTCATCTAGAGACCAAGAAGGGGCAGCCTGAGGACAACAATGAAGATGGGAAAAGGAAAAGAACTTGGGTGTTAGATTATACTGAATGAACCAGTTCTGAACCCTGCCCTCTTCAGAATATCTTTTCAGGTGAAGTAATAAAAGCCAATGTGAAACTTAGTTTCCATTACCTGTAGCCACAAGCATCCTATCAGATACAACTTCTTTCTGTAGAGCAAGATTGAGTATCATATGCTACTTGGGACCAGAGTTGAATTTTCCCAGACAATAGAAGTAGACTTGAAACCAAGCAGGACGTGGAAGCCTTTCTGGGCCTCCACGACCTTCCCCAAATTTCAAACAGCAGGTTCAGACAGTTGCCAGTGAGGGAAGGGAGGGGATGCAGAGATAAAGGAGGAAGAGTCAGAGGAAATAATACACAGTGCACAGCCTTGGGAAAGGGTCTTGGTTCTGTCTCAAGGGGTACACATAACAATATTTATGAGCTCTTCTGAAGAACTGAAACCCTCAAAAATGGAGTTGTTACCTACTTGATAAAGCATCCTTCACTCCAGAGAGAAGGTCATAGGTTGATAACCTGAGAACCACAGAATCTTGTAAGGAGACCACCTGAGGCCAGATTCGCACACCCCCTGATTCTAATCAGCAATGCCGCCCTTGAACCCTTACTATAAAACTCCTCACCAAACTTGCCTCCCCAGCCCCGGGTTGAAACACATAGCTTTGAGGGCATGCACCTGCTTGGCTCCCTTTGCCTGGCACTGCAATGAAACTATATTCTTTTCTATTTTATCCAAAACTCTGTCTCTGAGATTTAATTCTATGTCAGCGTACAGAGGCTGGATTCGGCTTCAAGCTAAGCACTGCCACCACCAGCCCTCCTCTTACCTTGCCCTCCTCTTGTTGTTCAGCCTCCCCACGCAGCTGTTAGATGTTTGAAGGGTATCATTTTCAGGGGAATACTAATGCATTGCCTGTCTATTTGTCTACCTGTCCCTGGGTTTTTATCCAGCCTGCCTAGTTTTAAGATATGGCCCTTGATCTCATTTATAAACAAATAAAATTGAAGCTGAACTTTTCTGCTTGGTGTCCAATTATTATGGGTACACATTAAAGTAGTATGTTAAGAGATTTTATTATTTTAAACCAGGCTTTCTGGGATGATGGGAATTCAGGCATTTCTTTCTTCCTTCTGTGTTTCTGAATGACCACCCTTTTTCTAACAACATGGACCCTTCTTAAAATAAAAATTTAGCTAATTTTATATTTTTAGATATTTGTCTCATTAGTATTTTCCCTAAATTGTCCTGAAGCCTCAGTTGCTCACCAGGGTGGCTATTCACTATAGGCGTGAGGGATCATCTCCTGACTCAGTAAAATGGATAAAGTTAAGGCATGGCTATAAAGGGTTATTTTTAGTAATTGATACAGTAGCAAGAACAAAGCAGTAGGATTTAAGACCCTAGGGTTGAGACCTTGACCTGTTAAACTTGTTATGTGGCATTGGCCAATCGGTTCCTTCTATTTAACTTTCTACTCCTCCTCGGAACCTTGGTCCTTGGGCTCATTTCTTTAAAATAATTTCCTGAGATCACCTGCCCTTCCAAAGGTGAATATTCTATATTTCTAAAATATCCTTAGTATAATCTTCCATTATAGTTCTTATCTGGCTGAATTTTAGGGTTTTTTTTAATTATTATTTTTACTGAACTCCTCAGCTATATGGTGAGTTCTTTGTAGGAAAGAACCACCTCTCTTCATTTCAGTTTCCCTGAACTTGATATATCGTATACACTTGATATTTTTTTAAATAAACAACTGGCATTTATTATTCTAAAGAATAAAACAGTTGGACCAAAGAATAAAATAGTTAGAGTCTCTTCCATTTCTAAAATTGAATTCATCTTCAAGGATTATTGAATGATACATGGTAGAAGTATTTGCAAAAACTGTAGTAGATCATTTAGGAATTCTTTCTGATGAATAGTGACAGGTATCCAAAATAACACTGCCTTAAATAAATCATGAGTGGATTTTTGTCTCATGGAAAAGACAGAGAGAAACAGACATCCAGTTATCAGCAACTCATGATCTCTCTCCTCTCTGTTTTACCAACTTTATTGAATGGCTACTCTCATCTAGGCTGCCTCATGATACTTAATGGCTGCTGTAGCTCCAGTCATTAAATGAATATTCCAGGCAGTTAGAAGAAAGAAGCAAAAAAGAGCAAGAGGGCATTGTTCCTAGGAAAGTTCAATTCCTTTCAAGTCCTAACCAATGACTTCTACATATAAGTCATATCTGTAAAGGCAGCTAGGAAATACCACTTATAGCTGGGCAAATTGCCATCCCCTACAACACAGGGATGTCTTGCTTGCTAAGGAGGAAAGGGGAATGGGTATTGGGTACATACAGGAAAATCTCCACTATCCTTGATGAGTGTCCCCTCAACATCACTGTATTACAGAAGATTAGGATTGACTCTTAGAGGTAGAATCTCTTTGAAACTTGGTCTTTCAAGTCATCAGCTGTATGACAAATAACCACTCAGGACACCAGGCTATATATAAAAAAATAATGGCTGATTCACTGGTCAGATCATATATGGGGCTAAGCATATAATTAGTGTGTTAAAAGAAAATGTTGAACTGTTTGAATTACCCTTAAAAATCTTTTAATTTAGTTCTCAAGAAAGGGCATTTTCTCACCTGCCTTTTCCCATACTAAATGAAAATATGTGTGTTTTACCCATGAGGGTCACACTGTATCAAGTTATTCCCACTGTGAAAGCACTGGGGGCCTCCTGAGCCCCACCCCTGCAGCACCAGGTGAATCTCTCCCAGCTCACACTGACTCCTGGACCTGCCCAGAGTGAAGTGGAGAGTCACATTTGCATTTAAATCTCCTGTTGCATGTCATTTAATCTTTCCGGCACAGCACATAAACATAGTAATTCAATTCGGTAAGTGAAATTCCTGTATGCGAGTCCATCAAACATGTTGCTCTGATTGCTCATTTTTCAGTCTGATAAAATACTCCATTGTAAGTAGAAAGCTGCTAGCATGTGGTGAGTATGGAGGTGATAATTGGGCAAATTTCCAGACACACCGGCTCTAATTCTTTTTCTTTACATCTGCATTGTCCCTTGACTATCAAACAGTCCCCACTAAGTCTTTTGCTAATATTTGTCCTTCTTATAAGGGCCTCATGCCTCCCTCGTGGTGGAGCTTTGGACATCTCATCAGGCAGGGGAGAAGAGATTATTTTCAGGGGACAAGCGTGCGCATCACCCTACACAAAATCAATCTGCTTGCTTCTATGGAAAGCTTGGACTTGAAGACAGCTTGAGATTCTGGGTAGTTTTTCATTTCAGTTGCTTTTATATTTTGAAGAGAATATTGAACTGTTTCCACGGTGACATTTCATAATCACAGCATCTGGAGCAAAAAGTACCATGGTAGCTAAGCTAGAGAAAGAATACGTTCCTATGTAAATCACCAGGGATTCTGATGGTTTATCATCCATGCTCTGCCCCTGATACCCATGGACAGTCACCAGGACCTAAAAGACAGGAGACAAAAGCCCCAGGGAGCTTTTATGTCCTGGAAAACTCAGGCAATACTAGCAAATTACTTATATTTTTGAATAATCTTAAAATCAGACCTCTTTCTTCCCTTTCTTCTTTTTTTTTTAACCTAGGAGAACCCACTTATGGAGCTTTATCATTTTCATTTCTGACCCTAGAACGGAGAGTAAAAAAGCAGTGAAGATGAAAAGAAAACCTGAATTTAAACATGATATGTTTTTGTCCCCCAAATATGCTCGAAAGTATAATTTATCAGTCCAGGTACTGTGTGCTAAGTCACTTTAGTTGTGTCTGATTCTTTGTGACCCCATGGACTCTCACCTGCCAGGCTCCTCTGTTCATGGGATTTTCCAAGCAAGAATATTGGAATGGGTTGCCATGCCCTCCTCCAGGGGATCTTCCCAACCCAGGGATGGAACCTGCATCTCTTACCTCTCTTGCATTAGCAGGTAGATTCTTTACCACCAACGCCACCTGGGAAACTCTGTCAGTCCAGGTAAGGGCATGTAAAACGGTCAGGACAATGCTTAAAACTCCTGCTGAGTTCTCAGATTTTGGTCCTAGCTGTGCCAAAAATTGGCAATAATCTTGGGTAGAAGGAGAACTAGTCTCTCTGCCTATATACCTGTGCATGAAACAAGTAGCTTGGAATAACCCCTGTTATAAAACCTGTGTTCCGGGAAAGGAGAGTGTGTTCCATCCCATAGCTAAATGGGCTTCCCTGATAAAATAAAATGAGATGGACCTAGATATTATCGTACTAAGTAAGTTGAACAGAGAAAGATATATCGTATATCACTTACATGTGGAATCTAAAAAGATGATGCAAATGAACTAATTTGCAAAACAGAAGCACATTCACAGACTTCAAAAACAAATTTATGGCTACCAAAGGGGACAGATGAGGGGAGGGGCAGCTTAGGAGTTTGGGAGTAACAGATACACACTTGCTATTATTCAGTAGCTAAGTCCTGTCCAACTCTTTGTGACCCCATGGACTGCAGCTCGCCAGGCTTCCCTGTCCTTCACTCTCTCCTGGAGTCTGCTCAAACTCATGTCCATTGGCATAACCAACAAGGACCTACTGTATAGCACAGGGAACTCAACTCAATATTCTGTGATGACCTATATGGGAAAATAATCTGAAAAAGAATAGATATATATAAATAACTGAACCACTTTGTGTACACCTGAAAATAACACAACACTATAAATCAACTATACCCCAATATAAAATAGAAATTAAATGAAAAATAAACTAAAATGAAATGTTTCTCAAGTTTATTTGACCAAATATATATTATTTTACCCATCTGATTCCACATCTTGATTTTTTGTAGAAGTCAGTTGCTTATGGAATACAGTTTGACAAGCCCTTAAATTAACTAAAATGATAATTAAAGACCTTGGTGGGTTTAAAATATTGGCATTTTTATGACTTGGTAAATTCTAGTAAGTAGCACACCAAGCCAGTTATCATACTGTGATAATTGATGCTTATTATGATGACCTGCACATTTTTAAGATCCTAAAAGGTAGTCAGAACCAACAAAGTTAAGATTAAAATTATGTTCCTTATGGTTTAGGATGCCTTTTTATATCCGGGTCATTTAAAGATGATCTGCCCATGCTTGTGCATGTACTACTTTTAGTGACAATTTTAAACTGCATGTATTTATGGTTGCTCACACACAACCCATAGCTGATCCCCAGTCCAAGTCTAAACAGAACCCTTGCTGAATAGGGGAAAGGAAGCTAACATCCCACATCCTTCCAGTAAGTTCTCACATAGGGCAGTAATTAGAGGAATTGTGTTATATGAAAAGATTGTGGCTTGGCAATCAGTAGAGATGTAACAAGCAGGTTTGGCTCTGTGACCCTGTAAGTTACCTGTCTCAACCTCAGCTTCCCCAACTGTAAAATGGGAATAACAGTAGCTACCTCTTAGGGTTATATACCAAAGGGAAAGCATCCAGCCCAGAGGAGGAATTCACTAAATACCTTGGGTGGGTTTGGGCCTCTTTCCAAAAACCTTCTCCAGGACAGGGCCTGTAGCTTCGAAACTGGGAGACTGCCCAGCATCTACCACACAGTGGGCTGCCTTATGAATGAATTCGCTAAGCATAAAACTTAATTTTGAAATAAACTAGGTACTCTTATGTTGCTCTCTCCTGCTAAAGTCCATTAGCAGAATAATTGGAAGCTTCTCCCTCCCCAGCAAACAAACTTGAGTTGTCACTTCCCCCAGGAGGCTCTCCCTGGCCACACTCACCGATTCACATCCCTCTGTCAGCACTGGCTACTTCTCCCTTGGAGCACACATCACAATGGTGTCTCTGGCTGTCTCTCTCTCAATTCACAAATCTTTGGCTAATGTCTCTTCTCCCCCACAAGTCTGTACTCGGGGCACAGGCCATGGCTGCTCTTGTCTGTCGGTTTTACCTCCAGTACTTAGCACAGCATTTGGTCCACAGAAAGTGGTCAATAAATATTTGAATGAATGAACAAATGCTCCCTTTCCACTTCTTACAAAGAGCTCTCTCCTTGCTGACTTTTTTCACTGAGGCTGAGCATCGTAAATATGCCGCAGCCAGAGCTCTGTCTGTTCCCTAGTCCCACGCAGGGACCGAAACAAGCCATGGCTGAAACGTACCATCCTGGGGCAATGGGTTAGGCCAGTTCTCAAGTGGCTCTGATGGGATGGAAGGAAACAGAGGAGGCCAAGTCAGCAACAGTCTCTGTGCCTTGGACCTTTTCTTGCTGCTGGTAATGTGCGGCTTATGCCTGGTTTGGCTCCATTTCCAGTCTGATGGTTAAGCCCCCAAACTTTGCAGACTTCATTTCCTGTGGGCTCCTGTTCACACCGGCTCTGACCCTCCTACACGGCTTCACCCTGTAGCATCTGTGACTTGACTGCCTGGCTTCTGACCCCCTCACTCCCCCAAAACCCCATGCCTCCTCTGTGCTGTATCTCCCAGCACTGGCTCTATTCCCAGTCCCCTCGACCTGCTGCCACCCACGGTTCAGCATGATGGAATGACTCGCTCAACAATATTTGCCTTTGGAAACGTCACCCACAGGCAAGATGTGCCTGGATTCAAATATCCAAACTGTATATCTCTGCTGCAAGGATTGAGCGATTGTGTTCTCCAAGGTTTTTCCAGACCCCAGCTGTGGTGTTATCAGCACAACTTTTGCGGTTGTGTCAGAGAATGTGACTGGCCTTGGTTTTATTCTCAAGGTCGTCCCCCCGACTTGAGGTTAGCCAACTGCCCTGTGTCCTGTATTCTCTTCCTCTAAATTCGAGCATGGAGGTCTTGGGAAGAGAGATTGCTAAATAAAGACCAGCGGTGATATTTACTTAACAGATGGTGACAGAACCCCAAGCTCTCTCTCCTTGAGCATTACTCCAGGAGAATTTTCTAGGTCTGATACAGCTGAGAAAGGATGAATTCAGTCACATTTGCTCCCTGGGCCTGTCTACAAAGAGCATGTTAAAAACTCATTATTCATTTTTAAAAATAGAGCCCCATGCAGTGAGTTCCACTGAGCAGCTCGTAGTGTGTGCAACAACATCGTGTTGGAAAGGAACCAGACTAGGTGTCTGGAGATTCACATTCTGCTTCCAGTTGGAAAAATTCCTTCATTTCCCTAGTCTTGTTTTCCTCATAGGTGTAACTGCCTCTAGGTTTCGGATTCCTTATTTTACTACGTGCCTAATACTATGCCTAGCTAAAAAAAAAAAAAAAACATGGATGACAGTTTATCTAGGGCTTATGTGTGCCAGGTACTCATCTAAGCATTTTGAGGTATTCAACTATTTACTGTACAAACAAATAACTGAAACAGAAAGAGGAATTCAAGTCCTTAAGAGCAACTTTATTTTTTTAAAGACATTTCCTCTCATATTGCTAGTAAGTTACCATTGCTTGAACCTGTCTCTCATACTGTCCCTGCCATTTAATAATACAGCTATCTGCTTGAGTCCTAGTATAGCTACATTGGCGGGGGGTGGGGGTGCTCTTTGTTCTAATTCATTTTAGCTTTCCTAGAACCAGGCATAAATCCTAACAGATAAAACATAGTTAATAAATGTAAGGCAGGTGCATAGTCCAAACTGACTAAAACATAAGCTCCATGGTGGGGAGCAAGGTGATGACTTTGCCTCTTATGTTCTTCTACACGCCCCTGTGCTTAGAACTGAGCCTGGCAGTAGATGCTCAATAGCTCTATGAATGAATGAACGAGTGAGTCAATGAGGAAGTAAAAAACTATGAACAAATAGTAAAGAATCTACTGACAATGCCAACTTGACCCTGTTTAAAAGCACAAAGCCCCCTGAGAATCTATGGAACAACAGCAAAACTTGACACAAGGTAGGTCATGGGTTTTCATACCTGGGAGCCCAGGGAGCAGCAAGGGGCCTTCACATTGCGCAGTGCAGCAGTTTGTATTTAGTGAGATGGCTTGTGTGCATCCTCTTTAAGTAGAGTGATGATAAAGGAGAAATGGATCGCAAGCTGCTGCAAGGAATAAAAACTGGTATCTCTTCTCCTTGAATAAAGGCGTCTCATTGAGAGCTTAGATTCCTTTGACTATTAGAACGTCTGTGATCAGTCACTTCAGACAAGGCCCACATGCCTGTTTATCTGCTGGGTTTGCAAAGGAATCTGGGAAACACGGCTGCCACCACACAGATGTTATCTTTACCAGGCATTTTCAATTGTGGCAATTGCTACCGCTTCTAGCTCCTCCCTGCCCGGCCCCCTCTTTTTAATCTGCATCCTTTTATCTTTCTCATTTCACGTTTGTTTTCTGCTCTGTTTGGTTTGGATGCTAGAAATTGAAAACAAGCATCAAATGGTATTTTAGATCTGCACAGCCCAATCTTCTCCACCTGGCACCGACTTTCTCAGTACGACTCCTGGGGGTGGAGTGGGGACATTCAGGGGAGAGGGACTTTTGGGTTCAAGCAACTGATGGAACCAGAGACACCAGGAGTTGCTAGTTACAGTCCAGGCCACTAGAGCCTTTGGTGCTGTAACAGAAAGAAAAAAAATATCAAAAGACAGAAATTCCTAAAGCCTTGTCACATATTTGGAGTCTAGATTGTTGCTTCTGGGCTACTTTGTCAATTTTGGGAAATTTGTTTTTGACTAAGTTATCACCTTGAAATGAAGACGTTGAAAGAGCTTTAGTGGGGGATTAGCAGACAGGTTTCACTCTCAGCCATGATCTTCCTACTGACCTTGGAAAAGTCACCTCACTTGACTCTTCAGAATGGACTGTAACATATCTTATTTTGTATAGTTCTGAGATTTAGCAGTGCATGGCCCAATTGGCTATGGCAGGAGTGGGAAAGGGAGACAGGATAGAAATGAGATTTCTGAAGAATGTCCCCATCTCCTTCAGGTCTCAAGACAGATGTCTGTTTCATAGAATGATGATGAATGATGATCATGTGAATGATGATCATAAGAGCAGCCATCACTAATTTCGGGATTCTCATTATTCTTTGGGCCATGCCCTGTGGTTAGTGCCTTATACTAATCCTATCACTTAATCCTTGCAATACTGGCATGAGGTGAGTACTCTTCTCATCTCCAAGATATCAATAAAGAGATGGGGTTTAAGAATGGTTCACAACTTGACTCCCCAAATTAGGTCAAGTTCCATGGTCATACCTGTACTTCTTCATATCAATTATCACAGATCATAACTACAGGAGTCCCTCCTTATGAATGGGGGATACATTCCAAGACCCCCATTGGCTGCCAGAAAGTGTGGAATGTGCCAAATTCTATATGCACTATGTTTTTCCTAATTATTGTACACACCAGTGATAAAGTTTTGGGCTTCCTGCGTGACTCAGATGGTAAAGAATGTGCCTGCAGTGTAGGAGACCTGAGTTCCATCCCTGGGTCAGGAAGATCCCCTGGAGGAGGGAATGACAACCAACTCCAGTACTCTTGCCTGAAGAATCCCAAGGACACAGTGGGACATGCTACAGTTCATGGGGTCACAAAAAGTCAGACATGACTGAGCACAAATGCAATGCACACAGTGATAAAGTTTAATTTATAAATTAGACACAGTAAGAGATTAACAACAATAATGTCAATAAACCAGAACAATTATAACAATATATTCTATAAAAAAGTTATGTGAATGTGATCTCTCTTTTGCTCTCTCTCTCAAAATATCTTATTGTACACATTTAATGCTTTTTTCATCTTAACTAAACACATATCACATACTGTGGCTGGAATTTTGCAGTTTGAGGTGCAACATGAAAAGTTGCATGGATTTCTTTTTCCTTCTTTACAATTTCACAATAGAAGATTCATTTTACTGTAGATCTTAACACCTTCAGTATATCCTTTTTTTTTTCATTTCTTATTAAGTCAAGAACCATTACTTTTTCACTTAAAGAAAGCACCTACAGCTTCTCTTTGGCATATACAAATTGCTAGCATCACTGTTCTTGCACTTTGGACCCATCATTAAGGAAAACAAGGGTGACCTGGATATAAGCACTGAGATACCAGGACAGTAGATCTGAAATTAGTCAGCTACTAAGCAACTCACAGGCAGGTTGCACTGGACAAAGGGATTATTCACATCCAAGACAGGACTGAGTACAGTGATTCAAGACTTCATCACAATACTCAGAATGGCAGGATATTTATAACTTCTAGATTATTTCTGGAATTCAATTTAATATTTTTGGACCACAGTTGACCACAAGTAACTGAAACCAGGGAAAGTGAAAACATAAGACATGAGAGGACAATTATATATTTGTGTGACTTTTTCCAGTGCCTGCTTTCCCATTCGATTATAAACTCCACTCATGTCCAACTCTTTGTGACCCCATGGACTGTAGTCCACCAGGTTCCTCTGTCCATGGAATTCTCCAGGGTAGAACACTGACATGGGTAGCCATTTCCTTCTCCAGGTGATCTTCCCAACCCAGGGATCGAACCCAGGTCTCCTACATTGCAGGCTGATTCTTTACCGTCTGAGTCACTATGAAACTCCACTAGGGTACAGGCCATAACTGTTTGTTCACTGTTGTTTGCTAAGTAAAATGCACAGCACATAGCTAGGACTCCATAAACAATGACTGAATGAGTAGACTAGATTTACTCCCTGGCACTGCTATGGGGAGGACAGGTCCATTTGCAAAAGCTGGGTATCTGAGGTTATGAGGACACACATCAACTCCCAGTCCAGGCCACTGGTCAATCCTCAGAGCATTCTTATGGGTGGAGGTTATCAATAGTAATAAAAGCTCCAGAACCATGCAAGCCTCTGAAGTACAGGCACACATCATCCATGAGATGACAGGAAAATGACAGGGTGCTAGTTCCAAGACTAACTCAAAGAATAAAATCTGAGTTCCTAGAATGGTTCTGTAGAAAAATCACAGGCTTTGAAGTCAGAAAAAATCTAGATTTGAAACTTAGCTTGGCCATTTACAGCCGTGGGGTGGTATGTTTCTCAGTTGGAATCCTTTTTTAAAACCTTAAAATGACCTGAAATATGGGAATAAGTCTCATCTTGGAAAGCTATATACTTGATAATCACCATCTTCTCAGCACTTACATTAATATAAGCTGGATGTAGGTCAACATTTTATGCACATTAACTCACTCACACCTCACAATTACTCTATGGCATGAATGCTACTATCTCCATTTTAAAGAGAAGGACATAGGATGTCAGATGGCCTGGGTGAGGGAAGAGGCAGGCAGAGGGTGTGAGCAGCTCCTTGCAGGAAACCACCCCCAGCAAGAAGCCCCTTGTGACTTCAGCACAGAACTATATGGTAACTAACTTTTAAACCAGGCACCCCCATGCTCTGCTCATCTCCAGCCCCAGCACACCTTTCAGATCTTTTAATCACACGATACCTTGCCTAATTTGTAGGTGTTTTTCATAGATCAAAGAAGTAGGAATGAAGAAGAAGTAATTAACAGATCACCAGATCTCTTCCCTAGCTTCCCCTCTAGTCATCTCCTGAACAAACTGTGTGACCAACCTGTGTGAACAAGATAACATCCCGAGAAAGATCACAAGAAGTCTATGAGCTTCTACACTGTAGGGGATGCAGATGCCTCTGACCCTCCAGCTCAGCGATCAACTGAGATGACTTCCCTTCTTCCTTTTATTTATTTTTGGTTGTACTGGGTCTTCATTGCTGTGCAAACGTTTCTCTAGTTGTGGTGAGTGGGGGCACTCTTCATCACGATACACGTGCTTTTCACTGTGGTGGCTTCTCTTGTTGTGGAGCACAGGTTCTGTGGCACTTGGGCTTCAATAGTCACAGCTCTCAGGTTCCAGAGCACAGGCTCAATAATTGTGGCACATGGGTTTGGCTGCCCTGCAGCATATGGGGTCTTCCTGCAGGGCTCAATCCCATGTCTTGTACATGGGCAGGCAGACTCTCTACCACTGAGCCACGAGGGAAGAAGCCCTTCCCTCCTTTCTCTGAAAATGGTGATGGCTGAGCAGAGCCTTCAGAGGCAGTTTATGGAGGACACTGAGTCCCCCATGCCCCAGACTGCTGATATTCCGGCAATTGCCCAGCAGTCTCAGGCAATTCCCACCCCCCCAACCCTCTACCTCCTGGCCTGCTCTCTCCAGGCTGAGCCTGGCTAGGACTCAGACGCCTCCACTTGTAATTAGTCATTCTCAACTGATGACAAGTCAATGGTTGCAGTGAACTAGACCAGGCTGGGGCAAGAGACAGGAAAGAGCTTGACCCCTTGAACATGAGGGAGCCTGCAGAATTTCGCTCTATGCTCCGAACATGGCAGACCCATCCAGGCCTCAGACTTTCAACACGGATGCCCACAAAGAAGAATTTTTGCTAATTTATTGAGCACCTGTAGCCTGCCAAGCAACTTACAGGCACTGTCACCAACCTTCACAATAACTGTGGAGCATTTACTGTGTTTTATCGTTCCTAATTTATAGCTAAGGAAACACACAGAGAGGGGAGTGACTTACTTATGCTCATACAACTGGCAGTTCAGTTCAGTTCAGTCGCTCAGTCATGTCTGACTCTTTGTGACCCCATGAATCACAGCACGCCAGGCCTCCCTGTCCATCACCAACTCCCAGAGTTTACTCAAATTCATGTCCATCGAGTCGGTGATGCCATCCAGCCATCTCATCCTCTGTTGTCCCCTTCTCCTCCTGCCCCCAATTCCTCCCAGCACCAGGGTCTTTTCCAATGAGTCAGCTCTTCGCATGAGGAAGAGTTTCAGCTTCAGCATCAGTCCTTCCAATGAACACCCAGGACTGATCTCCTTTAGGATGGACTGGTTGGATCTCCTAGCAGTCCAAGGGACTCTCAAGAGTCTTCTCCAACACCATAGCTCAAAAGCATCAATTTTTCAGTGCTCAGCATTCTTTACAGTCCAACTCTCACATCCATACATGACTACTGGAAAAACCATAGCCTTGACCAGACGGACCTTTGTTGGCAAAGTAATGTCTCTGCTTTTTAATATGCTGTCTAGGTTGGTCATCACTTTCCTTGAACTTTTAATTTCATGGCTGCAATACAGCTGGCAACTGAGTCACAATTTCAACCCATTTCATTCTGACTTCAAAGCCTGTTGCTTTCCTTGTGAATTCTTTTCCTTAAGAACTCCTATTCACCCATCAAAGCCCATGTTACAGTGTTATTTCCTTTGTGAAGCCCTCCCTCATCCTCATTCCTTCTGTTCACCTCACTCAGTTAGGGTTAGTCATTAAAAAAAAGACAGCTTTCTGATCCTGATTCTGATTAACAGCAACTTTCCTTTCTATTGACATTTATGAGTTTTGGTTTGTAAGTGGCGAGAAATGGGACTAGTTTGGTAACAGTGAAAGACTCCAGGGTCGCAGACTGTGGAGATCCAGGTCAGGAAAGAGAAACAGTGTGTGCTCCCCTCACCTCCTGTCACTCCTAGACCTCCTCATGATATCCTCAATGAGAAGAGGGCCTTAGGGTCCTCCATCCATGGGCCAGGCTGTTAAGACCACTTTGGGAATTAACATGCGAGATGAAATGTGATTACCTTCCCACATCTAGATGATCTTGGGTTTGCTTCTGATATTCTTATGCTATGATACAAGTTCAACTTCTTCACTCTACCATGGCTTAAAGAAAATCAAAGAAGAGTAAAGGGAATGAATGACAGCAAACTTCTGGAGGCAGTTTATCTGAGTCAGGTGAAGGTTGCCCAAGCAATCTTCTTGTAGACCTTGTAGTGTTTCCTCCTTTACGAACATTCTTTGACTTCCCTCAAAGTCACAGGGGCCATTCAACTTTCTTTCTCTTCCATGAAAGCCTGAATTCAGAAATGCTTCATAACCATATAGCCTGGGGCATAAATGACTGAGGATAGCAAAGCATGACTCACCCATAGGGAAGTTAATTGTCTCAGACACCAAAAGTTTAAAACAAAAGGAACAGTTGTAAGCATCAAACACAATGTTAAGAATATACTTTTAAGCAGAGGACAGGAGCTTTAAGGAAACCCTCCAATCTCTCTAAAATCACATAATTTGGGGAGGTAACCTATATACTAGCCCTATCCCAGAATCACCCTGAGTTCACAACTTAGTTCTCAGTCCTTGACATCTTGGTAGCAGCCTATGATTTACACAGCTTAAGGGCTGAAACTGATTTTGTTTCCATTCTTTCTCAGATTAAAACAACAATAAATTTTTCTATCCCTTTGGGCAAAAGGAGATCTGCCTTTCATAACATGTAGTTTAAATTTAGCACCTAGTAGCCATTAATTTGAAAATCATTGCCTGAGAGATATTTTCATCAAGCAGCTATATTTTTGTTTCACTCTGTCCCTTTAAACAGGGGGACCAGCTACTCATGCCCACAATGGTCTCATACTTCTCACAGGTAATATGCACAGTCTTCATCCAGAGACTGAAATATCTAGTCCCATGTAACAGTCAAAATTTCAAAGCAAAGTGTCTTCCCCTATCCAATTTATACACTATATAAGTATAAGGTTGTAAATGGTGGACAGGGACACAGATCATGGATGGTTTCTAATCTCTTTCCCCACCTTGTGCTTCAATCCTAGCTCTGTTTTGCTAACCAAGATTTCTGACTCTTTCTGGTTGAGAGTAAAGGGTGGAGTGAGCAGGAGGGAAGTTCTGACTGAATGGATGCTACATGAGCTAGCATTGCACCCCCTGGGCCTGGGAGACGGTCACAGCTGACTGTTTTCTTTGGGGAGAGATGTTCAGAGAGTTTTTATTAATGCACGTCTGGCATCTACAGTTCCCGTGAAGAGAGCTAATGTTCTGTTTTGCCTCATTACTTATAGCTCCTTGCTAATCCCTCGGAACCAGGCAGTACACCTCCACCCTCTTTGGGGTAAGCCCTTCTCACTACTGCAGGAGGTCCCCTAGGAGGTGCCTAAGGTGATCCATTCCAGTGTCTATCACCCATGGCGCACATTTGTCCCACTGGGACTGTTCAGGAGGCTTCTGCCCTGAGAATCTCTCTTCGGGAACACTGAGCTCCACCCCTGTGTCCTCTCTTTTGCTCTGCCAGTCAGCTTTTCAGGGATGATAACCAGTCTGCTTCCATGGTCCCCAACACCCCATCCCTCCATCTGTCACCCTCGAAGAAAGACAAAGATTCTTTCTAAATAGTCTTGTCTTAAAGCCCCTCTACCCAGGCTTCAGGTGAGGGACAGGCAGCTGCCCACACCTCCCCCATGCCAGACAAGCTCACAGAACATGAACATTTTCCTCCAAAACCCTCTCAGTCTCTCTGCTCTCTGTTCCTCAGCCTCTCTGCCTTTACAGGCTGAGGTGGGTGGTTAACTTGGGTGGTAAATGATTTATCTGCCATCTCCTTTTTTGCAAATCCTGTACAAGACGTACTTCAAAATGTAGCACCTATTTTCTTCATGTTTCAACCAAAACTGTGATAGGGAATTTGAATGTCCTGTTAAATCTGTTCTCTTCTCCATTTAACCCTCAGGATCATTTTTGAATACTGTTGCTTCATTTAACCTTGCTTTTCAGAAGGCATAGTTAAACTGACTATTTGTAAAGATGTACTATTTTCTCAAAGCATCTTAGCATCCGTGTTTTATCTCTTCTCTCATGTGACTGGTGGAATTCTCTGAGGTGGACCTCTTTGTTTGCTTAGGTCAGGGGTCCCCAACCCCAGGGCCATGGACAGGTAGCTGTCCGTGGCCTATTAGAAACCAGGCCACACAGCAGGAGGTGAGCAGTGGGTGGACAAGCACACAAAGCTTCATCTGATTTACATCCACTACCCATCGCTGGCATTACCGTCCTCCCACCCCGCCCCTGGTCCATGGAAAAACTGTTTTCCATGAAACTGGCACTTGATGCCATGATGGTTGGGGACCACTGTCTTAGGATTCATTTTTAGGGAGCAGTGCTGGGCTGTGCTGTCACTTCAGTCATGTCCAATTCTGTGTGATCCCATGGACTACAGCCCACCAGGCTCCTCTGTCCATGAGCATTCTCTAAGCAAGAACACTGGAGTGGGTTGCCATGCCCTCCTCCAGGGTATCTTCCCAACCCAGGGATCGAACTGGTGTCTCTTACATTTAACCTGCATTGGCAGGCGGGGTCTTTACCACTAGTGCCACCAAATTCAAGATAAAATTCAGGCCTCCTCATGCTTTCCACCAATGTTGATAATAAAAATACTAAAAAAAAAAAAAAGTAACAGTGGTGAAAGTTTACTGCACTTGGACACTGCTCTTAAGTGTAATAAATACAGAAGCCCAACCATTTATGCATAGATGATATTATGATGCCCATTTTACAGATGAGGAAACCACCACACAGAAAGCTTAAGTAACTTACTCATGGTCACAGAGTAAGTGGCAGAGGATTGGATTCAACCCTTAACCCTTAGTGAAAGAATGTTTTTGTCTTCCCATTGTCCACTTGACATTGAGCACTGCGATTTACATTTTCTAGCTTGATATCTCTATGTGATCAGAGGGGACAAGATGCCTTTCTTTCTTGAAAGACAGGAAGAAAGACAAACGAACTGAGAAAAGACCGATGTGAGGTCATAGTGCTCACAGGGAACAGAGCCCAAGTGAAACTCACTCTATTCTTCATCCAGTTTCCCCACCGTATTACATGGAGATATTCCTGAAAGGAATGAGAAGCGCTGCAAGGGACTTTTTCAACGATCTAGTCAGGTATTTTGCAAGTTAATGGAGAATCCTTGAAGGGCACAGAAGGAGCATGGAGTAAGAAAGCCTTACATGGGAAGGAAGGTCCTGCTCCAAGCTGAACTACAGATTCTACTTCATGTCTTCCACATCAGTTCCCACTTAGGTTTTGTTTGAATAAAGAGATGTGCTGCCTTTATTGTATATAAACAACCAGTATAGTCCAACCCCCAACTTGGTAGGTGGTGGATCTGAGGCCCGAAGGAAAGTAAGCGAAGTCATATAGTGAGTTCATACAAAGTCTGGAAAGCAGTCAGAACCCCAGTTTTCTTGCCCAGCACTTTCCCCCCTAGTCCCTAATGGTCCTCTGTTGGATCAACTTAATATACCCTAGAATCAGGCTGGGAACTGATATACAGGTAATGTGGCATGTAGCAATACCCTGGCAGTGAAACAAAGTGATTAAGTTTCAATTAATGACATATGCATATGTATGCCAGAAAGAAACACCCTGCCATGCATATGTATATATTATTAACTATGCAACATGCTTTCTTACATTTATATTTTCATAGCTTTTTATAGCATTAATTACTTCATTAAATAGAAGAGAAATGTAAGGGATGGCATAAACGGGCTTTACTGTTTACCTACTGCCAATAGATAATCAAGTGTTAAGTGGCATGGGGCTGTCTATGTGTCAATGAAACAACTTCTTTCAACCTTGAGTCTCTGACACTTGTCACATCCTTGATTTTCTACTGTGATTCTGCAGTCTGCTATGGTGTCAGGTGCTAAGAAGCCCTGGGTAACTGATGGTCTGTCCTACCATCAGGATGTGCAGAAGTATTGATCTTGGAGGTCAGAGAACTGAGTTATAACCACATCCTGGTTCCAGCTAGCTGTGTGACTATAGGTAATTCAATTTCTTCTCTAGTTTTTTTCTTTGCTTCAACCATAATGGAGCAAACGTTCTGGCAAAGAAATGAAAGAAGACAAAGAACAAAGACGACAAGAAAGGTTGGATGAGGTCAGGAGTGAGGAGGAAAGAGAATCTAAGCCTAAAGATAACAGCGATTTGCCAATCTCCCCATACCCTCTTTTATTGCTCACCCCACCCACCCCCCACTAGAAGGAGCTGTTCACCATTCTGCCCCTCTTTCTGTTCCCTAAATATGCCTGGTTTTCTCCTTCCTCTGAACATTTCCCACTCTGTGCCCTCTGCCTGGACCCCACTCCCACCCCTGTAACTTTAATTGATCTTATTCCAAATAAATTTTCAGATCTCTCATAAGACGTGAGGTTAGATCCCTTGGTATATACCTCCTTTCCTGCTTCTCCTCTTATGAAAACACACAACAGCCCTTACTGTGATTATATATTCAATATTCAACTCTCTAGACCAAACTTCTGTGATGGCAAGAGCTATGTCTGCCCAGTTCTTGGCTGTATCCCCAGGGCCAAAGTGCTCAAATATTTATCAAATATTTATCGAAGGACTGGTTTCTGAACAGAGCACATATGATATGATTCTGCTTATATGAAATTCTAAAAACTGCAAATTAACCTATGGGGACAGAAAACAGATCTGTGGCTGTCAGGAAACCAGGGGGGAGGAGAAGAGAGAGTGATTGCAAAGGGGCACCAGGAACCTTCAAGGAATAATAGATGCATTCATTGTCTTGATTGTGTGATGATCTCACAGCTGAATACAAGTACCAAAATCATTAAATTGTACAGTTTAAACATGTGCCTTTTATTCTCTATCAATCTATAACTCGATAAGGTGTAAAGATGCATAAACAAAATAAAATGCTATTACAGGAAAGAAAAAAAAAGGTTTGCTTAAGTCACTGAATGTTGCAGACAGCCAAAAACAAAAGTCAAAGCAAAAAATGGCCCTTAGATTAGGAAGTTTCAGGTATGGTGGGATCCCTGCTAAATCAGTAGATGGAAACCCAGTGGTGGTGAATGGGCATTACAGTCAGCTATTTTTATGCCTAATCACTCCCACAGGACAGGGCAGCCTTCCTCCAGCCCTGGTGGCCCCTCTATCAGCGTATTAATCTGATAAGGGCATTCAGTTTACAAGGAATAGAAATCACCTTGTGCTAGCTTAGGCAAGAAGAGGAAAATTATTATAAAGGTACAAGAATGTCTGAGAAAACCTGAGGCCAGAAATGTCCCTTCTAGTTACAAGAAAAAGCCTACAACAAAGGTCTGAAATGCTTGTAAGAAGCCAGGCCCAGGTCCGTGCTCTTCTCAGCACCTCGACTTCATCCTCTGTCTCTGCATATTTGATGTGGGGACTCCTCAGTTGACTCAAAAAACATAAGGTTGCCCCATGGGTCCCAGGTGGCTGCAGCCCACCAGCACAGATGAAGCTGTCATCTCAAATCACGATTCTAAATCACAGCTCTAACATTCTGGAAGAGAGACTGTGATTGGTCCAGCTGAGACATGGGGTCCACCCTGCCTGCTCAGCTTTGGCTGGTGAAGAAAGTCACTTGGATGACACATAACCACTTGAGACTAGCTTCTTGTCTGGGGGAAAAATGGAAGGACATTTTTAGAGAAAGGGAGTAGTGGTTTGAACAGGCATTCTAAAACTCTCCATTAAAAGTTATTGTTGGGATCAACCAGATACCCAGAGTGGGGATGAGAATCTCCCATTCACAGATAACAAATGAGAGCCCAGAATAGCCCATGTATCTTCCCAAAGCCTCATGGTGCAAGGCAGAGTGCAAAGCCCCTGGATGTTTGACTGTAAGCCCCACTACCCTTATTAAAACACCAGATGGTTTTTCTAAAGCAATCCTGTGCTCAAGGAGGATTCACAGTCTCACTGGAACTCAAGTGTAAAGGAATGCAAGTAGCTTGAGGCATTATCCCAGCATTTTTGAGAGGAGAAAGTGGAGAGGAGGGGAGATGGATTTATCTTTTAGCCAGAACCAAAGCCTTAAGCTGAAGAATACCGTACTAAATGGTGATATTTAAGTCATCCTTTGATGCATATGCATTTTCAAAGGGATATAGTCCATTCTGAAGCCCATGAACTACATTGCACAGATAATGATAAATGCACTCATTTTGAAACTAGCTGCTTCTTCGTTTTACCTCCAAGGTCTTAAAGGAGGTGAAAAGCATATTTGGTAAAGCTGCTATCAGACAGAATTCTCACTCCAGACACTTACAGCTTGATGAAAATGGAATATATCAGAACTCTACCAAGAAGACAAGTTTTAAAAACACTTAGTGCCTGTTTCAGGTGAAGCCTTCAAATCGAAGACGTACAAATTGTTCAGATGGTTGAGAAATAAACAACCACTTCTCATGTGCTCACTCAGGTGAACTAAACCTGGATATAACTTACCCAGATGCCATAGTGATTGATACAGGGACCAGGAAACCAAGAGTGGATCCCGGAGTGGCAAAGTGAACAAGCTTCTCTCAACCTGAACTCCAAGAATCAGATGTGCCCATTTTGTAATCCATTGGGTCAGGACACACTTTTCTCTCTCTCTCTCTTTTTTTTTTTTTTCACTTTTTGGCCATACTGTATAGCATGTGGGGTCTTTTTTTTTTTTTAATTGACATATAATTGCTTTAGAATATTGTGTTAGTTTTTGCTGTACAGCAAAGTGAATCAGCCATATGTATGCATACATCCCCTCCCTCTTGGGTCTCCCTCGTAGCCCCCATCCCACCCCATGAGGTCATCACAGAGCACTGAGCTGAGTTCCCTGTGCAGCTTCCTACTAGCTATCTATTTCACACATGGTAGTGTGTATATGTCAATCCTAATCTCCTAATTTGTCCCACAGTTTGCTTCCCCAGGCTTCCCTAGTAGCTCGGCTGGTAAAGAATCCATCTGCAATGCAGGAGACCCTGGTTCGATTCCTGGGTTGGGAAATTCCCCTGGAGAAGGGATAGGCTACCCACTCCAGTATTCTTGGGCTTCCCTGGTGGCTCAGATGTTAAAGAATCTGCCTGCAATGCAGGAGACCTGGGTTCAATCCCTGAGTCAGAAAGATTCCCCCGGAGAAGGAAATGGCAACCCGCTCCAGTATTCTTGCCTGGAGAATATCATGGACAGAGGAGTCTGGTGAGCTGGCTATAGTCCATGTGATTGCAAAGAGTTGGACACGACTGAGTGACTAACACTTTCCCTTCCCCAATCCCTGTGTCCACATATCTTTTCTCTATGTCTGCATCTCTATTCCTGCCCTGGAAATAGGTTCATCTGTACTGTTCCCATGTGGGATCTTAGTTCGTGGACGAGAAATCGAATCCACATCCCCAGCAGTGGAAGCACAGAGTCATAATCACCGGACTTCCAGGGTAGTCCCTTGTACTTACCTAAGGCATAGTTCAACCCTACAAGCCTGGTGGTAGGAGACTGCATGTGAGATGACGGCTTTTCCTCTCAGAGATTTAATAATCAAATGGAAAAAGCAGGCATGGATGCAAACATAAAGTGCAGAGAAATGTATTCTCTTAAGAGGGATGGGTATACTTGAAGACTTCAGATCCTTCAGGCCTCAAACTGAATTCCCTCTTTTACACCCACCTAGAATTGTCTTCCTTTATCAGCAATGGCACTACTATCCCTTTAGTTGTTCAGATCACTGGAATTATCCTTGAATCTTCCCTCTCCTTCACCTGTCACATCAGCTGTAATCACACAATAAATTGAATTTTGCTTTCAAAATATATTTTGTAGCTGCCCACTTATATTCAACCCCTTCCAAGCCATCCTTTCATGCTGCCACCTTCTTTTATCTGCCAAGAACAGAGGTTTCTTTATATTACTGAGTGTATTTACATTTACTCCTTTCAAATCCATTCTGAATTCTACTTCTCAAGTGATCTTAAAAATGAAAATATGGGAATATTACTCTCTAAGAATATGATTTTAGATTGTTTCAATTGCCTTTAAAATCAAGACCCAAACCCTTTAGCCTGGAAAACCTCCAGTGACTGGCCCTGGTCCACACTTTCCTCTACAACCTCACCTCCTGCCACTCACTTCCTGTGTCTCCCTCCTCAGCCATCACATCGCTTTCAGTGTCCTGAGCAGGGCACAGTCTCTCTCACGTAAGGACACTTGAACAAGCTGTGTTCACTGGTTACAATATGGCACCACGACATCTGCTGCTTAGTTCCTGGATGAATCCAGGTTGGGTTTCCTGGTGTACATGGCTCCTGCAGAACACTCACTCCAGCTGTAAATTAATGATCTAACACCCTTTTCCACTAAATTGTTAATCCCAGGAGGACAGGGGTTATCTGTTTCATTTACTGTTGCATTTAACTTTCAACAAGGTACCTGACACTCAACACAGATTCGTTGAATGGAGCCCAGGAGCTCAAATGAAGAGTCAGGAAAGTGAGCATAAGACCTAATTGTGAAGGGCTAGAGAAGACCAGCAAAAGCAAGAAGACCTGTGTCCCCAAAGCCTGCTTCCAAAGCCTCCTCTGTTCTCCTGCAGCTGCCCCTGGTGTGAGACCTCTTCT